>NC_134469.1:25639225-26037650 GCF_964194025.1 Convolutriloba macropyga | reverse complement strand
TAATAATAATAATAATAATAATAATAATAATAATAATAATAATAATAATAATAATAATAATAATAATAATAATAATAATAATAATACTAATAATAGCTAGTAATGCTGTGCTCCGAAAGTTTACCTAAGCATAGCCAGAAAATTACACTGTTCGCTAATGACCATTCTAGCATTTAACATCGTTAATAGTTCAATTAAACACGGTTGGTGTCACAACTAATTATTAGCGAACCAAAATTGGTCAATTACGTTTTAAATTTTTTAATTGAACAACAATTACCGACAAAATTGATCAACTAAAAAAGATTGACCAACAAAAAACTAGCCGCAGATTTAAACGTTCCCCATGGCAAATTATTATTAGGTACCATTCATCATTTTTTGCCTGTTGCAAGAACTGACAGTACTCCCAACTTACGACAGGTACCGTGAATCAGATCCTCGCATAAATCTCGCAAACAGTTCTTGAATGGCACGCACTAATTTAGTTTTTTCATATAATGAAGTTTTTGTCGATCTTTCTCTCTCTCTCTCTCTCTCTCTCTCTCTCTCTCTCTCTCTCTTTCTTTCTTTCTTTCTTGCTCACTTTAAATGGCTTTTTACCTGATGAAGAGCTTGCAAAGGTCATTATTTGAGATCTGAACTGTAAGTTCTCATTCATTTCAGTTATTGACATTGCTCGTTTTTCTTTAATGTCGTCTAGTAGTCTATATTTTGCTTCAGGGTCCCTCAATACTGAGATGAACTTCTTTTCTACTAACTCCTCTTCGGGGTTGGCCGCAGTTTAGATTTTTTCGAAGTCACAATATTGTGTTTCTTTGACTCCCCTACAACTTGTTTTAGACTCTTGGCTCTAGACTATCGGCTGAGTACAGAAAGATTGAGGAGTGCACGCTGGAAACTTAGGTTGTTTTTGAATTCTTATATCAAATTCGTTGTAATCACTAATTGTAATGAACAGGCAGTCCGCCTGCTTTTCTTTTCTGAAGAATGGCTGACGTTTTTCCCAAATATTATTACAGCTCTCAGTAATAACTCGAGTTATTGAATAAAAGCATCATCATGCCTGCAGAGCAACTGCTGGATCTATCTTGGAAAGTTCTTCTCGATTGTAGGGATACATAGCAGCCACCTCAGTTAGCTTGAGTTAAGAGTTACAGATAGAGAGTATTGCGACAAAATAAACGTCCCGAAGCATCAATACACCTGTTTTCTAAAATTGTTTAAGAATTGTTGTTACAGGGATGAATAAGATAAAGAAAACGACCATGGCCTATCTAATGTTATTAGATCTAGCATGGCAATCACTAGCATGGCAATTACCATGGCAAATCACTAATGTTATTGCCATGTTTGAAAATAGTAACGTGAAAATTAAATTTTTTAAATACAGGCGTGATTAGGAGAAAGAGAGAATTATATGAATTGAGAGGGAATGGAGAAAACGGAAAAGGCTACAAGGAGGGCGACGCTAGTGCTTATTTTCCCTTTTATCTAAATTTACTTTGATCGCGGAAAAGAAAAGAATCTGATGTCATGACAGATTGAGAGTATCCCACAAAAAATTATGAGCAGTAGTATTACCTTACCCGATACGCACCACTTCAAAATATCTGATAAAATACTATCCCAAGAAATTTGAACTTTTGTTAAGGAAAATCTTAGCTCAGCGAGCATGGGAACCGATGAAAAACTTATAATAAAGCTTACGGTATTAATAATAGCTAGTAATGCAGTGCTCGGAAAGTTTACCTATAAGCTTAGCCAGAAAAAAAAACACTGTTCGCTGATGAACATTCTAGCATTTAAAATCGCTAATATTTCAATTAAACACTGTTGGCGTCACAAACTGAATATTAACAAACCAAAATTCGTCAATGACATCTTTAATTTTTTAATTGAACAATTACCGACAGAATTGACCAACAAAAAAAGATAGCCGCAGGTTTAAACGCTCCCCATTGCAAATTATTATTAAGTACCATTCATCATTTGTTGCCTGTTGCAAGAACGGACAGTGGTCCCGACTTGCGACAGGTACCGTGAATCAGATCCTCGCATATATTTCGCAAACAGTTCTTGAATGGCACGCACTAATTTAGCTCTTTTTGTAAGGTCATGTTTTTGTGCATCTCTCCCTCCCTCCCTCACTCACTCACTATCTCTCTCTCTCTCGAAGGGTTGTCGAAGAGCTTTCACTGGAACTGGCGTCAAAATCTGCAATATCGTCAGTGTCAATATCAGATTCAGTTATCTGCTCAGTTACTACTAAATCGGGGGTCGGGAGTTTCCCAAGAGCTGGTGGTGGAGTCTGGCACCGAGAGAGCGGCTGTTGAAGAAGTTTGGGACACAACAAAGTCATTATCCCATTCTGGACTAGAGCTGAGAAGTAAGTTTGAGTAACTGTCATTATCCCACTGAATAAAATCACCACCCCAATCAATTTCATCAACACCACAGTCAACGGTCTCATAATGTTCGAAGGGTAGAGTTTCTGTTCCGCAGGGTTGAATATACTGTTTGTTATCGAACGCTGAAAGGCATTTTTTGTTGGCACTAACAGTTTCCAATACATGATGATCGGACATTATTCGTGTGTTTTCAGAGCGAAACACGTTTCCTGTTGTCAGTGTGCTCAAGAAATCATCATGCCGGAGACGTTGTTGAGCGGCCTTTGTTACTCCTTTAGCGGAAAGTTTTCGACAACCTAAAGAGAAAAAGAGCCTTTAATCAAGTTTTTAAATGTTTACTAACCCCCTATGTATAATAAAACTAATACCATTCAAAAGCCTAATAACAACCTTTGTAATTTAAAGATAGAACTAACATGCTTTAGAATAAACAAAGAATACTTACTTTTTGAGAGTATTGGGTATAGTTTCGGGCTTAAACATACAAACTCCGTAATAGAATCTTCCCCAAATTTGTCCTTAAAATTGAGGATTACCCGTTTGTTTTCTGCACTGTATAAATAGTGATCATTCGATTAATTGGAGAAATCGAATTCGCTAAAAACTGAACCTGGCTTTCTTGCTAATTCCTCATAAAAGCCTCTACTCCGAATTTTCTATTGTAAACTATCCGTGTCACTATGTAACGACGACAATCAAAAAAGCGGGCATTGTGTAGTAATGGAAACTGTACATTTGATACTTGGCCAGATCAAGTATAGTTGCTCCAACTATTGTTGGGGTGTTCCAGTAAACCTTTCTAGCGCGGAAAGGCAATGCGGCCAGGTTTTCTCCGAATATCATGAACAGATCAAACTCGAACTTTGTAATGGAACTCAGAACTTGATCAGCATCTCGCTTAATGGTAAGCTGACTTCGTCTGCGATTAGATTCGCATTTCTTACCATATACTGCTTTGTTCATGAGCTTATAAAAGTTCTCTTCGAAATTATTGCTAGCGGCTTGACGCTTATTACTGTTGAGTGTAATACAGGGTGCTAACCAATTCGCTTGTTTTAATTGTATGACACAATGTACTTTAGCAACAATTAACCCAAGACTAACGTATAATATGAGAAATTTGTAATGTCGAATAGCGTTTGAAGCAACTTTTTAAAATTCGAGCTGGGTAATCTGTGTTGTTTTTTTTTAGCTCAAGTTGATATTCCCCAACCAATCATCTTAAATAATTTCTTTGGTAGGGGCAACGGGAAAGTCTCGGCGGTCTTCGTGAAAGTAAACAGGGTAATTTGAGTCTACTTCAAGAAAATAACCAACTGAAGCGTCGTTAGGGGTATTGAGGATTTCGTTAATGGTATTTTCTACGTTGAAGGCGAATTCCCCCACTGGTAGCTGGTCCATTTTCATGACATCTCCATAGAGATTATTTGTGTCTACACAGAGGGCAAAAGTTGACTCCTCAGAGGGCCGGTAATCTGATAAATACTTATTATTTACAACAAAATAACGCTCCTCGTAAACAGATGTTACTCCTCCTCGTATTGCTGGTTCAATCATGTTCAAATGTTCTCATTCTGTCATCAGCTCAATGTTTGCTTTGCATGTCTTTAGTGACGCTTTTTTTGCCAATTTCGGGAGAGTGTAGAAATGCTTGCAGTCGAGTTTGTATGATCGAAAGCTATGTTCGTGGGGAAACTCACATACACAGGCTAATAATGCGCAGTCCAGTTTAAGGTATGCGTCATGATACTCTTGTAAAATTTTTGCGCCTTCTAATGTATTGAGCCATTCTGAGAGGGGTGGTAGAGATTCCTCGGAAAACTTTGTAGGATCACATGTATAAGAGTTAGGATAATATCTTTTATCCTTTTTGTTTGAGTAAGTGTGCGTTTGATTCGAAAACCGAGGAGAACATTGCTTTCATGATATCGAAATGTGTGTCAGGCAGAATTTCCACAAGTTTTTCCAGCGATTTGTTCATCACTTTGTACGAATCGATGAATCTTAAATACTCGTGAATTTTCTGTGTTCTTCCTTCTTGAGTTGTAATAGTATCAATCAGAACTGCGAATGTCATTGATATATATTTCCCATCTGTTGACAAAATGACTTTTATTGTTGTGGTAGACTCACAGTCGTTCAGAGTCGGACAAATATGATGTAATTCATAGTTTTGTATGTTATGACCGAACACAGGCGTAAAATTGACATATCGTCTCGCTCGATTACACTTTTTGTGTGCCCAGCCCAAGAATTGGCCCTTAAAATGACAACGGTCTAATTCTATACTCTCTTTGGGGTCAAGCTCGCTGTCAAATGGTTCTTCGCATATCCAACAGTGTGTAGCGCTATTATTGTCCAAATTTCTAAAATTTCCGTTGTAGAAATGAAACTGTTCCTTGCGTTCATATATGTCACTTGCTAACGAATGCAGCATTCGAACAAAGTTGCCCATACATCTTCTGAGCTGTCCACATGATGAAAATGGAAAACATTCGAGTGATGATCACCAACAGCCAAAGCAAATCCACATTGCTGTTTATGATTGGTCAGTTGCTGCATCACATCCAGTGACGGGTAGGAGAAGAGATTTAAAGTTAAATTAAATGACCAGAGGAACAAACCACGTGGCTGGAAAATTTGACAACTTGTATTCATTTTTATCTGTTGATGGCATTTGAATAATTGCAGGGGCATTTCGGTAACAATTTACAGTATGAATATTATAGCTCTCCAGTCCATCTCGACACAACCAGAAACAATTTCGACAAATGCGATAACCAAATCTAAATTTCAGGTCTCTGACTTTATAAACGACTTTCACAAGGTTAGTAAAGAGAACATATTGATAAATGTCGTCATCATAATGAAGTTAAAGACCCTTAACACAATCTGATTCAAAAGAGGAGACTCGCAGAAGGTAAAGTTGTCCTTTATCGTAACCGAAGACTTTGATTGCCACATCATTGAGGGTTTCAAAGGCTTTCATTTGCTCAAACCCCATTGGCATTTCAAATTGGCCTCCAGGTTGGTTAATGTTCTCTTGTTGATATGTTGCTGCGGATGTTTTGTCAATATGTTAGTTCTTGTCATCTCTATCAAGACTAATTCCATGATGCGAATGATACGCTGCCACGAAGCAATAATTGAAACAATTGGCATCGTCGTGGTTTCGAATGTTGTGTAATCCCCGACAGTTTGCGAGATTATGGGGTAAGGCAATATAGGATTAGCCAAAATTTGGTCGGTAGCGGGCAAATTTGATGTCGAGTTTGATTTTTTTTCAACAACCCAACCATTTCCAGGTGAAGCAAACGTAGACAAGACAGGCATCATTTTCTCCACCATGCTCCAGTACAACAGGTCTATGAGAACCTCTACGTAAGTGAGCGTCATGAGATAGTTGGCATAAATTTCAATGCGTTCCTCCATTTCGGTTGCGTTTTCATCTTGATGCAGCTTCAATAACTGTACTTTTACCGCAAACTGTACTTTCTGTGGTCCTTGGCTCAGCCGATGCTTAATTTGCGTTGCAATTGCGGATCTTTGATCCCTGTCATTTGTATTATTGTCAATTTCATAAATTTGTAACACACCGTTGAAAGCTGTCTCAGCTGTAGCCTCCTTCGGTTGGTATACAGGTCCAAGTACAGGCAGCAAGTGAAGGGAGTTCATATGTTGCGCAAACAGGAGCGCATCATTGAATCCCATGAAGCACGATCGGCAGCAGTTTGTAAACTTCGAATGCAAGTTGGCATATGTTGTTCCAGTTCTGACAGTTTCCGTGAATTGAACACATATAGGGAGCAGTTGTACACAGGAAGGCCAACATCGTCTGGATGAATTTTATGTTGATGTCTTGAACGGTTCCCACGAGTGATAAATGTAGCGGAACCGAAGTTGCACGAATAGACCATTTCTAATTGTTTTGACGAATTTCAACAGAACTTTGATAGTAAGTGAATAACTCGGAAATGATTGAAGTCACCAACACAGAAGAACGAATGTAATTTCTGAGCGCGAAATTCAAAATTTCAAAATGCTGCAATCTGATTGGTCGGTTTTGGCGGATACACTAATTTCGAAATTTTGTTATTTAGTAGAGCAAAAAGATGTGTTTTCAACTCTCCATTGCAATCGTATGCCAAAATATACCACCATAAGGAACCCTATCGAGC
Organism: Convolutriloba macropyga; assembly: GCF_964194025.1. NCBI lineage: Eukaryota > Metazoa > Xenacoelomorpha > Acoela > Convolutidae > Convolutriloba > Convolutriloba macropyga. Next base: position 26,031,061 of record NC_134469.1, on the reverse strand, counting down.
ATTGCTGGCGATCGTTTGTTTGAAGAAACGTTTTTTGAGAAGCTGGAAATACATGATAATTTTCAAATATGTAATAAAATGAGCTATTTTATGCATTTTCAATTACGGCTGGTTAGAGTTGTCCTACGTTCTTGAGTGTGATGAGCAAAAATGCTCCCCGTGCCGAAAAAAATAGGATTCATAACAAAAAATTGCATAAAAAATAAAGAGAAAAAATTTTGTTTTTCTGCCAATCAAGTCATTAGTTAAATTACATGACAATTACATGACATGAACATGTGTCTTTTTTTGGGGCCTTTTTTGATGACAGCTCTTATGATATAAATTTGCACTGAGAACCCGATAAGTCCAAAAATGTAAAGAAAACCGATCTAACATCTTTCCTAAGGGTACTTCATATGCTAATTAATGCCGGATGTTAATGTGACATTGATTGCCAGATGTTTTGAAAATTGGTGAAGGAGCCAATTTTTGATGATGATGCTTATGAGCAATAATGTCAGGCACCAAACCGTGATTACAAAACCGTTGCAAAAATTTGATTTTTTTTCAGTAATTAGTAATTAGGTTAATTAACCCTTAATTAGTCGTTGAATAGGGGCTAATTATCTCCATAACGGATGAGTAAAATTTAACGAGTGTGATGAGATGTTTTGTACTTTAAAGTATGCTGAGGCTTACTGAACAATCAGTTTCATCCCAAGTTTTTTTTGGAACCCTTTTTTTGGGGTCAAAGGTCAGAGGTCAAGTGTCAAAAAAAGTGTCAAAAAAAGTCAAGTGTCATACCTTTGAAACGTCGAAAATTGACGTTTCAAAGGTATTTTTTTGAAAATTTTGTTTGATTGTAATCATTTTATTGAAAATTTCTTCAACTTATGAAATGAATTTGGAAGTCATTCCATGCTACAGCTGTGGCATGGAGTTAGCATGGCATTAGCGTCAATACTGCTCACTCTCACATATGTCTATATGCCTTAAATTTTATATATAATGTTATCAAAAATTTGAAGAGAAGAACATTTGTGGATGCAATATTGAAAAATCACACCACGTCATGGTAGTTGCAGTAGTTGAGTGTTTTTTTACGAACCGAATGTTTACGTCATAATGAAAATGCTTTCTGAACATGTTCGAACTTGATCAGCAGCGAAATTTCAATTTCTTTGGCTCAGATTTAAAACTACAAAAACCCGATATCAAAAGCTAAATTCAGCTTTCAAAAAGTTCAAATCACACTTTATTGACATAAAATCAATCTCACTATACAAAAAACATTTGTGTTGATTCATCAAATTTTATTTTCAAGTTAACCAAAGAAGTCCATTAAAGAATTCTCAGGTAGCCGGATCTTTGGTGCATTGCAAATATTAGGTGTGTCAGTGACACCAAAAACACGTGCTGGTTCTGGTGTTTGAAATTGTGTAGCTGAAAGTAACGCTGTATCAAACTGGTTGTCATTGAACAGCGCCGTGGAATTATTCTTGCGAATTCCCGCAAAGAGAGATGAACTAGATGTCGGTGTCAAACGGGGACTCGGATCAACTGCTGGTGTTACTGGCGAGCTGGCTGAATCCAATTGCGATTGATTTTCTGGGGAGCAAGGTGATGGCTTTATGCCCCACATGTCAGCTAAGTTTTCGCAAGCTTGATAAGCCCCTAGCTGGTTTCCAAAGAGAGCCACACAGTCGAAATCGTAACGAAACAAAATTCGTTTAACGTCGTCAGGTAATGATTCCATGTCAAGGTGTTCAAAAAATTTGGCAAAGATTTTAGAGGTAAATGTCCCCCTGATGTAAAAAGACTGCATTCTGCAGGTTCTGTCTTCTCTGGTAAAGAAGCAAATGCGTTAATTAAAAGCTTATGTATCAAACAGTGCTGGTAAGTTTGCCAAACATCACCTTGTCTCTGCTGTTGATTCAAAACAACAAAGTTTTCGAACACTGTCTGATAAATCATTGTTCACTCCAACGAAATAACACATTCAGCAAGTACTTGAACTGACATAATTTTTCGTACAAAATTTGAGAAAGAAATTAAAACCAATTTGGTAGAAGACGGTTGAAAAGTATTGTTTGTCTGGTAATGAACTTTTGAAAGAAAGCAAAGTGAACTGAACCCAAGGTTTGAAGAAATTGAATAACTAGTCTCAAAGTTGTTTTGTACATTGTGTAATTCAAAAATCTATGTCTGGGATCAAATTTGGTTTTAATTTTGGTAGTGTATATGCTCTGTTATAAATTTGTTATTATACATGGGTTGATACAGTTTATAGTGTGTACTAACTCAATTCTTACCTTGAACGTATTTGATTATTAGCATTTCATTTTGCACATTATTCTTATCAGAATGTCCTTACTGCTGTAGGTTCACATGTGTTTCCAATTATATCAAAATACACACCTAGGGTCACATCTGTTCCAAGTTTTAAACATATGGTCCGCATATATTTCCATTAAACAGTGTACACCTCAGTCCTCAATGACGTCAAATACACACCTTTTTCTCCGTTTTCTCTATAGAACCAAAACATGTGGTCCTTATATAATTCCAATGAACAGTGTACTCTGCACTCCTCAATGACGTCAAGTACACACCTAGAGTCACATATGTTTTTTGTCTTATCTAAAGTCTCAGTTGAAGATAATTATGCGATATTTGAACAACAGACAGACTCAAGTACGCCATAGGCGTACTTGAGACTGAATTCACAAAGCATTTGGATTTAACTAGGCAATTTGACGACACTTGTTTAATACCAACTTGCCGCCGTCATTGAATTGCAATTTTACACATTATAACACTTGAAAGTAATAAAAAAATTTGCACACTATGCCTTTCACGTCCACTAAAGACACAGAGTTTGGAGATTGATATTTCGATATTTCCAAAACTGATAAGCGCTTAATCAGGGCAACGCTGAAAAGCGATGAAAGGACAGGGACATTTGTATTTCTGAAATTGTTCGAAAAAGCAACAGACGATTATGCGTTTGAACAGAGAATTTCGTAAACTCTTGGAGAGTTTGAAAATTTGGTCAGCTCATCTAGCAAAATACAGAACGCAGTGGCTGATCAGCAGTCATCATCAAAACCACCACAGGTGAAGAAACCAAAAATTCAAAAGAAGTTGTCGACAACGATGGTTGAAGCGATGTATGAGCGTTCTCCAAGTTACGTTGAACAATTTCAGAAACAGTTCAACTTTCTCATTGTGGAAGAGAAACCTACTTTTTCTATCGGAAATTTTTATGCAGTGTGTGCACATTTTGATTCCGAATTTTGCAAATTAATAAATAGCCATTACCGCGTTCTGATTGATACAACTACTTTTGAAAACGAAACCTTGAAACGATATCAGAGCTTTCCTGTGCCTTGTGTTTATACAGCTCTTTCTTTATACAACAAATTCTTGTTTTAGACTGCATCAAATTTGGAGACTAAGCACTCTTTTTTATGCTGCCAAACAAGGCAAGATTTAAGATTGCCGGCATCTTGAATGAAATCCTGTTGGCCGTTTTAAATGATCCCTACACGGAAATGGCAATGTACTACGCAATGATGATGCCTCATCCCATTCTTGCAAGAAGAAGAATGGAGGATGACGACAAAGATAAAAAACCATTGAAAGACGGTTAGACAAATGGATAAAGAGGGAAATAGACTCCTGTTGTTTGAAGCCAGAGGTATTCAGGGACATACAGTCAGAAATATTGTAAAACTATCTGTTGACGAATACAAGGAATTTGATATATGTCAACAAGAAAATTTTTTTTATGGCATTAAAAATCTTACTGAAGAAACAAAAGGTGATCTCCATTCCTTTGCTGACAAAGTTGACAAGAAAACATTTTTTGATCCCCTAAGCGAAAAACATAAAAAACCACGCAAGGGAAATTTGAATGATATAGTGTGCAATGAACATCCAAAAGTTATACCATGCCATCAGTCCATAATTGAAAAATTCCTCAATAGTTTGAAAGGTGCCATGATGACGTATGGAATCCATGGCTCTTCCGACCTAGATGCCAACGAAGGCAAAGACTTCCGACATTCTTTAAGGAGTCATTGACTGGTCTTTGCGAAACGATTGCTAAGTTAGCTATACACAAAGTCACTTTTTTGAATTTGCTTGTTCGGAAAATTTTTTAGCGATTGATAGCTTTTTATAAATGCCCTGGGGTGAGGCCGACAGCAAATGGAGAAATCTTAGCATGAAATATTGGTGGATTTAACGTCAATTGTTTGAAAATTGACCTAAAGATATCAAATGGTAATCAATAACTATGTGTGGGCCAAAAAGGAGGAACTGAAAATGCCGTTCATTCATTGAGATCTGGTCGTTGCGAAAAAGGCTTTCTATAGTCTCAACCGTATTCTTGCCTTAAAAATCATCTGAAAATTAGGCCCTTCTGTCTATCGTTTCAAATGTAACTGATTTCGCGAACCATCAGTTCTGTTTTTTATATTTTTCAAAAAGAAACAAAACTCTTTCAGGGAGGTACAACCCAAAGTGACGCCCTTGCAATGTCGATGTATGAAATTACCATTATCCCCTTAATTGATGTCTGCACGGTTGCCTCCTATTTCAGAATTGGTATAAGTACAATGTTAACGCTGTCCGCTCTCCTAATAACTTGGAAAAACAATTTCAATCAATGAAAAACATGATTCTCCTTGATGAACTCGGTTCAACAAGCCGGAAAGGCAACAAGGAGGACTCCTTCGAGGAATAAGTAATTCACATTCTAATTCAATCGAGGTTTAAGATCTCCGAATTGAAGTCAATTTTTCGGCTGTTTACTCAAAATTGAATCATTTTGTCTAGGTTTAGTGCTTGTTTATCTACCTCCAAAATGCTTCCAGTATTATGTATCTTTGTCGGAAGACACAGAAAATCTACGTTTCGTTATGATTAGATTTAAGAAAATGGGAGTGAACTATAGTATTTGAGAGTTGCGTACAACTACTTGGGTGACTTTAATGACGCTCCTGTGAATTGGAACTGCATGAAGTCTTTTCGATCTGATGAGCAAAAATAGAATTTTTGGATTTCCTGATGGAGCAAATTAAACGAAATCCAATTTCTAAACACTAAAATAGTCTGGCCTTAGCTTTTATTTTGTTGAAGGAGGCTTGAGACTACGAGCTGCTAAATTCCAAAAATTCAGATCATAAAACCGTCATTTTTACGTACTCAGCGAAACATATTCCATACAATAAATTTTTATTCGAGTATTAGCTCAGCAGTGTTGACGAGACAGCATTCCTTCAATCTTTCATCATTGATAGCCGATTGTCAAACTCTCCGATAAGTGAGAACTACAACCAATGTTTTTCGTCTTTCTGGTTATCCAACTGTCAGAAAGCGTTGTCGACTTCCTTATCTTTGAAAGGCAAGAAAAACGTTCCTTTTCCTTCTTTTATTTGTCCTTGACCGTTCATTATGTCAACAAGATGGAGACTGCCAGGAGGCGGAAACCCTGTGACATAGCAATGAAAAACTGAAAATTGAAGTTTTTCAGTTTATCTAACTAGACAAAGCTTTGTTTTTGAGTTCTTCCAAATTCGTTTCAACAAGTGATGGGTTCAACTAAATCAGGCGCCTTAGTGGTAGAACTAGTTTTCCAAATGAGGTATATTGGAAGTATACTGGAGCTGAAACAGTTCTCGAGAAGTCTAAGCTCTTCAATTCTCTCTTCAAATTAGTCTGTTTTGAACTCACGAACGAACCCTTTTACTTCGGTCAAGAGCCCACCTCGGATATTTTTCTGTCAGAAATTTGTTTTGATCAGCTACGATAGGTAATTTGAGATACTCCGACAGGTACTTCTGCAGCTTCTGACGTCACTCCAGCTCTTTTTTTATCGTTTTTGTTGGGAACTTCTTGCCCCTTCTGTGCACTCCTTCTTCAGCTTTATCTTAAAAAAAGGAATTGGCTTTTCATTATTCTGGAAATGAGCTCATGAAACACTTACTCACAAGAAAAGATTAAAAGAAAAGACATTGAAGTTTGTCGCCCTATATCTATCCTGCCACGACTTTCCCTTGTATTTGGGAGAATTTATTTCAAATTTTTATTTTCAAACATCCAACACAAACTAAATTTGAATCTGCACAATTGTCATGAGCAACAGATTCGCTCAATAAATTCAAAACTCGTTATAGTCATAGACGATTCGTATGCAAGTTTTAACAATAATTGGGAGCAAATGTTGCTATATCTTGACTTCAGTAAAGCATTTGATACTGTCAAGCATGCTATTCTAATAGTAAACTGGCCTATTGTGGATTAGATCTCGAGTTTGTATCCATAGGAAATGGTTTTCCCCAAGTAATTGTTTTAAGAACGCGCTTGTTTTTGGTTAATTTACGCTGCGAATTCCCCAAATGTCCAAGTGTTGCTGCTTTGCTTAACAGGTTGAAGTTCAGTGCATCAAAATGTTCTTATATGCATAATTAATGGCGATTTGTTCTTAAACAACGAAAAGCTGCGGAGAAAAGTATCAACGACCAATCTTGGCATTGAAGTTACGAGCTGTCTAAAATGGGACTTTCACATTCGATCAAATCTAAGAAAAAGGAAGACAGAATTTCAATTACCTTAAAAAAAATGTCTCATACAGTATGCCAAAAAAAGCTAAACTCAACCTGTATTCGGCTTGTGTTTTGTCTGTCTTAATGTATGGTTCTCCTGCCTGGCATGCCGGTCTAGTTCACTTGCGATTACTCGAGAATTAAACATAATACGTTTGAGCTGGTGTTTTGGTAAAAAGATCTATAGCGATTTTTTGTTGGCTGCTGATGCGTTTCACATCGAATCCCAGCTTCTACGCATTGATCTGAGATTTTTCCTCACCATTGCTACAGGAAAAAATTGTATTACTTTGGTAAACTATTTCATTCTTAACAACAACAACAGATCTGTACACAGTGAGAACCAACAGTATTTGATTTTTAAATCCCGCGCAAATAGATCACTGAAACATCCTTTTTTAAACAGAGTAACTCTTTGAACAACGATTTTAATGATTCTGGTGATAAATTTTTTTGATTTCCCCCTGTGAATATTGAATTGCTCTTGAAGGTCTACTTTGTCAGTCTACGTGAATTGAATTATCATATATCAAGAATCTGTACGTGGTCAATCAAATGTTGCTGTGTCGTTTGCAGATCTTGAAAATATCTTGAAATAATTGCTTTAAATCATATTTTTTACCGCTACCTTCTGTAGAGATCGTTCGTTTCTAGTACTGTCGAAGATCTTTCAATGGTACATTCAAGTCTTTTACTACTAATACTATTATAATATAATTACCTAATCTATTGAAGAACCCCGACTACACTAAAAAATACTGGAATTTCATTTTGTTGCCGATAGTTGAACGTGGCCTCAATATCTTTCAACTGGAAGACTGTTTCAAAAAATCTGAACAATCAGTTCAACTGCCAAGACCCTTATCGTTATTTGTACCCGAAAGCAAAATGAAGTAACAACAAATCATACATGAAATAACACAGGAGATGAGCCGTGATATCAAATCAAAAATCTTAAAATAAAATACCAGAATAAAGTGCAAATTGAATAAATATAGATTTGCTCCCTTGACTTAGCTAGTGAAAAAGAACCATCAAGCTGGTTGAAAGCTATGTCACTGAAGAATAGCTCTGCGATATAACTCTGATCTAACGAAAAGTGAGTTCCGACGGTATTACCTTTCGCTATGGTTGGGAATCAGTAACAAAGCCATCACTATGCACTATGAAAACTTCACTGTGGCAGAGGCCCTGCAATGTCTGATGGGAGAACACACCCAAATGGAAAATAATGCACTTTACAACTGTTTTGCGAAATTTTTAATTGATGAGATGTCTTTCATGATGTTGAGATCAATGCTCATCTTTGGGCGTCGCAATGATAAATTTTTGTTCTCCAATCAATTGGTGCTGAAGCAGATTTAGCTGTAAAGGACAACGGATTATGAAATTTAAGGCTCAAGAAATCAAATTTTGATGTAAAAACTTTGAGCACGCCAACATAATTTTCCCGAAAGCACGTGCGAAGCCTACAAATATCATGAAACAATTAAAAAAAAAACAAATTGCAACAAAGAGTAAGTGTTATTGAGAAAGCATTGCTTTGTTCATTTTCTTTGCTTGCACTGGTGGAAGTGTTGAACAAAAGTGCTGAAACTGGACAAACGTGCTGAAACAATTGCTATCAAAGCTCTTGGAGCAAAAAAGCAAATTGTGCACACGTACAATGAAATCATCTCATTTCAAAGGACAAAATTAGTCTTCGCTCTCTTAAGGAGCTACATCCTCTGCATTTGAGGACACTTAGGAGGCATTAAATTGCTGATGCTTCTGTAGGAGCTCTCGTTGAAGAAGGGAGGCAAAGAGCTTAAGCTGGTTGAACCCTATGCCATTGTAGTGATATCACTTTCATTTGAGCAAAAGCGAGTTTCATTAGGACCTTTCCCTTCGCTACGACTGGGACTTAGTAGCCAAGCCATCAATATGAGATTGCCATGAAAACTCCACTTTGGCTTACAGCATACAGTGTCCAAACAGAGGATTCAAGAACAAAAGACGTAATGGACTCCGTGACTCCTATGCGTTCTTGTTGTGATGTGTGTCAAAAAGTCGCTATCGAACCTCATCTTCGGCCGTTGCAAAGAAAAACCTCTGTTCTAAAATCAGCGACTACCTGTGATGCAATATTAGATATCTAGGTCAACGGACTTTGAGAGCCAAGGCTAAACAAAACTTCTTGATGCAAAATTTTTTGGGTCTTTCTCATTATAGACCCCCCAGCTTAGTTTTTAGATAACATATAGCCCCTCCAATCACGGTAATAGTAGTAGTAGTTCAAGCTTCGGGCTATTGCCCCTGGGGTGTCAATCCCAGTATTTATAAATCCATTTCTGTTTATCTTTTTCAAGTAGTTACATGTTCCACATTTGCACATTATTCGCCAGGTGCACTTGGTCAGTTGAATAAAACTTTTTGTGAAGTATTCCCAGTAGATGTTGGTGATTGTTTGCTTGTTGAGTACTTCGCCGTAGTTTTTGTATAAGCGGGAGACAATGCTGTAAAGGTGCATTGTTAGATGGAAGAAGTTTCCATCTGCTTTTGCAAGTCTATTGTTCGTTATTTAAAATTCGCGCCTGCTATTTTGCCTAGTATTTGATTCGTTTTTTCTTTTCATGTTCTCAATTTCAACATTGTATTCACTCTGGTCTAGTGATATTAGAAGCAGCAAGACGTGCATCTCAGCATACATACTAAGTGGTAGCTGTTTGAGATTTAGTAGTCGTTCCTTTTATCCTGATACTTGTCCATTGACAATCCACCCTGTCGCCTTTATCTGAACTGATTCGAATTTCGATATGTTTGTCCTGCTGGCATACCACGCTTGCGAGCAGTACGTAAGATTGAGACAATATATCCTGCGTAGGCGTATAGCTTTCTTGAGAAGCCTCTTTTGTTTGATATGTTACGCTTTATCTGGAAAAAGGCACCAGTTGCTTATTGGATCCGGTTTTCACAACTATCTGTCCAGTTGAGATTTGAGGAGATGAAGAGCCCTAGGTCTCGCTGTACTGGGGCTCCTTTCAGGTTAGCTTTGTTTGAACTTGCTGAAATTTGACCTTTCAGATTCAGTAGCTTGCATTTTAGGGCATTGAGCTCCATTTGGTTTTGCTTACACCACATTTCGATGTGGGTGGTTCCGGCTTTCAATTCCGTTTGGCTCTGTGCGATCGTTTTAATGTCATATGCAAAGCCGTAGTTTTCTATTTAAGGTTTCATATTGGGTAGATCATTAATGAAACTCAGGAACAGTAGTGGTCCGAGGATGGATCCTTGCGGCACACCACTCGTGACATCCACGTAATCGGAATAATCATCATTTATCTTTTGGTACTGTTGCCTGTCTTCAAGGTATGAATGCAGAAGTGTCAACAAATTACCATCTATTTCAAATTTTTTAAGTGTCTCAATAAGGATATGATGAGAAACTTTGTCGAGGGCTTTGGCAAAGTTCAGATTAAAGATTGTGAGTTTGTCAACCGTCTCATCGTCGTACTCACTATAGATGGATTCTAAGAAAACCAAATGTAGAATTGTGGCAGATCTGTTTTTTCTACATCCAAACTGATTTTGATGCAGTCATAATTTGCAGTTCCTAAAGAGGGCATTGAAGATAAGTCTTTCAAATACTTTAAAGATGCAGCAAAAAAGACTTAAGGGTCAGTAACACTTGACGTCAGCTTTATTACCTTTTTTGAGGATTGGTGAGATTTGACTGATTTTCCAGTACTCCAAGTACACGACTTTGTTTAGTACTGTCTGGAGTACTAAATTTAGTGCCTTGCTAAGAGATTATGAGCATTGTTTGAAGATGATGTTTCCCAGTTTATCTGGTCCTGTTGCTTTGTTTAACTTTCAGATTTTCCAATTTTTTGCAATTTCAACATCTCTAATTGCAATGGTGTTTAAAATTCGATGTTGGGGATTGAGCTGCGTTGTTTTCTTTTGATTATAAACACTTTTAAGGAAACGGATGAATAGGTCAGCTTTTTCTCTGTCGGATTCACCTCTCGTATTGCCGAGGTATGCTATCGGAGGCACATTTGGGTGTTTTCGGATGCTGGCTAAGTAATTATGCCATAATGGGGGCTATAATGGGAAAAACCCAATTTTTCGACCCGCTTGCGGAAAGTTTCCCTGAAAGCAGTAGCAAAGCCTACAAGTATCAAGCATCTATTAAAAAGACCATTAAAACAAAGATTTGTTGATGTTGAGAAAGCAGCATTCTGTCCTTTTGTCTTCGCATTTTCTGTTAGAGCTTGCCCATCAGCTTCAAAAGCGTTGAAACAACGCGTGGAAGCTCTCAGCGCAAAAGGAGGACAGCTACGGTGACATAGCATATCTAAGGACAAGAATCAGCTTTGCTCTCCTAAGGAGTTCCATCCTCAACATTCGAGGCTCAAGAACCCGTAGGCGGCGCGAATCTATTGATGCCTCAATGAGAACTGTTGTTAAAGAAGGGAGGCTGTTAATTTGATTCATCTACTTTTGCCATTAGTTGTTTGTTCTCTAGTGCTGTCTGTTTTTGTTTGCATTTTTCTCAGCTGATGTTTGTGTTTGATATCATTTTAAGTGGTGATAGGGACTACCCGGAATAGACAAAACGGAGCGCATTGATGTGTTTTCTGTGTGAACCTTTGCAAGCACATAAAGTCGCGTTGGTTGTGCGCCTGATTTTTTGTAGTTTTTGTTAGAAGGTAAGTTTTCTCCGAGTCATTCTTCGCATTGGCCAGTTACTCTGGCGTAGATGTTACTTTGGATCTTTTCCTCCCCCCAGCTCAGTGGGCGCTTGTTATTTGCACCCCACACGCACGCGCATATTTTTACATAAAGATTTACTATGTAATGTGAATAAATTTATATGTCAGGTTATATATATATATATATATATATATATATATATATATATTTCAACATATAACCTGAAATTCAAATTATATATATATATATATATATATATATATATTTCAGGTCATATGTTTCATCAGGGCAGCCGTGGTGGTCCTTTCCAAATGGTGTATATCTTTGGAGCTTGCTCTCTTCACTACGTCCTGGGAAAAAATATCCGAGAGAAACGACAATTTCCAGAAGTCACCACGAAGTCTGGCTACAACCTGCATCCTCAAGCGAAAAATAAGTTGAAGATTGTTTCTCATCAAATCAATCGACTCCCAAAATCAACGGAAATCATCCTCTGACACGATTCTATAAACAACTCCACAACCAATCCGAAATCTGACCCCAAAAGCCCCCTAACTGCTGAACAGCTAGTCACCGAAATACAAAAGTAACTACGAAAGGTTGTGAAAATAGTTTTTGTGAACAAGCGGGAGCTCCCAACGTTTACAAGGAGCTAAGGGCAACAGGAATACCCACCCTAAACGTTGTTCGTGACCTTATGTCGAGCCAAAAACCAAAAGATCGACAGCTGATAACGGAGTACTGAAAACTCCATCAAAAACCAGCCCCTGTAATTAAAACCCTCTCTACTGTAAAGAAAAACGACAGCAATTTGACAGCAATCATCAAGAAACGACAAAGCCCGTCGCAAGCCCAACGATGAAAGAAGCAAGAGCAAGCAAAGAAGTACAAAGTAAGTGCTTCATTTTTGAAGTTGTTCCTGATTTTGTGAGGTCCTAGTGATTAGGTTCCTTGGCACTGATCTAAACCAATCTACAACTACACACCAGTCGTCAGTTTTAAGTTTACTTTGTAAATACCTAGTGATTAATTTCCTTGGCACCCATCAAATTGAACCTAGAAACTTAAATAGAAGATCTCACGTCATGGGAAGAAACTGCAAAACATGCAAGTGAGGCATACCGGACCAAGAGAGTGTGCATTGTGTCACACCCACATGCATCTAACCACTGAATGTACCGCCCTCTCACCTTCTGCTATAAATGGAATAAAAGAAATGGAAATAAATGCAATGCTACTGTGCAACACGTGCGTAGAAAGCAACGAGCGAGATAATTTCTTCAGAGGACGTGCGCTAGCAAGTGCCTCTGAGAAACTGGAAAGCCTTAAAGTAGGTAAAAATTTAAAAAACATGGAAAAGCGACTAACGGACTTAGTCGATTCTAAAATTGGAGAAGCACGGCTGTTGCCGCCGTGGACAAAATCACGAGCTGGAAACCCAAAAGGGGCCCAAAATTCAAATCACAATATCAACCAATATTTCAGAATCCAAGGGTTAAAAGAAGACCCATGGAAATCTAAAGCCAAAAATTTTGTACTAACGAACTCTGAACTGAGCGAAATAATGTTTACGACTGGAACTGAGCCACATGTTCTTGAGCTTAAAAGACTTGGCAAAATTGACCCCGAGCGAAAAAACCTAGACACTTTCTGTTCAAGGTAGCGAACGAACATCAAGCACGCCTGACCTTGGCGAAAAGTCATGAACACTTGGAAGATCTCACAAAGCGGAACAATTACTTCCTGCCTGCTCTCTTGCGAGAAGATGCAATGAAGGAAAACATCTTTCAGAAAACAAGACGTCAACTACTCGACCAAGGCCTTCCTCGAGAGAAGTTGCAAATTCGAAATTTAGAGATGTTCAATGACGGGAGAAACGTTCACTTAGACCCTGAGAAAACCGAGTCTTCATGACTAGGTTTCCTCAACACTCTTCAACTCAACACACGAAGTCTGGTAAACATCGACAGAAGAGCAAAACTTGCCAATGCGGTCTAAATAGCGGACTATACTGTCATATATTGCGAAACCTGGCTGAACGAATTGATCACCAACTCCGAAATACTTTTAATTGACTACAACATATATCGAAGCGACCATACACTCTTGGGAGATAAAAACGCCCACGTTGGTAGCCTCATAGCGGTGAAAAACTCTCTAAACTCTAAGACGATCAATGCGGATCTTCCCGACTCATGCCCATCCTGCAAAATTCAACTAGACGGATCTGAGGTGATAATCTGTTTGTTCTACAACCCACCAAAAGGCAGTGCATACCGATATTATATCAACGATTTCCAAAAAGTCCTTAAAACCATTTCAAGGTCACAACTGGCCCTAATCTTTGGTGACCTGAACTTACCGGATGCAAACTGGAAAACAGCAAGCAGCTCTAATGAGGAAGAAAACGAAATCAACGAAATCTTTGATGAACCTCTGTTCAGACAAGCCATTGACTTTGCGATCTGTTCAAATAACACCCTTGACGTGGCCTTCTATCGCAACTGTTTTCTCTTTGCCGAAAAGGATCGGTCCTTCCCCAGGACATACGACAGCACTGATCATGATGCAATCCATCTTTTGATCGAATGCCCAGTAACTGAACTGAAAATTGTACCAATCATTCAGGAGTTTTGGTAACGCTGACTACAATGGAATGAATAAATTTTTTAAAGACAACCCGTTCCAACTTATTTGCCATACAAACGTTAACACAAAATGTGATGAATTTTACCAATCTCTCGACAAAGTGCTTGAGACATATGTACATGAAAAAACCAGACATCGCAAAAGCCTCACTCCATGGATCGCTGCATTCACGTCAAATCTTACGAAAAAACTGAATAGGCAGAAAATTCTCATTGAAAGAAAACCAACGAGTTATCGGAAAGCAGCAGTGATGAAGCTGGAGAACTTGGTAACCGAGTCAGCCGAGAAAGACAGTAAAGACTACTGGGAGAATTTTATGTCCACAAGAAACACCGACGTTGTTTTCAAACATCTGAAAAGACTCAATAAAACTCCCACCCTTCCGAAGCAAATCGTGAGTGGTAATAAACTGAGCATCATTGTCCACGAACAAGTCGATATTAGGAACGAGTTCTTCCATTCAGTTTTTTCGCCAAAACAACCATTGAGCATTTCTGACATCCAAAAAAAATCCTACATTGACAAAGTTTAACATATCGGTTGAAAAAACATTCCTTCGTGTCCGAATTGGACATTACTAAATCCAGGGACCCCCTCCTGCTTTTTTCAGAAAACGTCACGACGAATCTCGGTTGTTCTTAATAAGCTTCTGAAGGTGATAAAGAAGCAAAGAATGATACATGACACATGAAAGACAGCCTCTGTGACGCCAATCTACAAGAAGGGAGACAGACGCTACGTATAAAACTACCGTCCAGTGCTCCTACTGGACATAGAAGTTAAAATCCTGGAAAACTGCATCTACATGGCTCTTTACGTCCACTTTGCCACTTTCTTGACAAAGCACCGGCATGGATTTGTTAAAAATCGATCTGTTTTCACAAACATGATTATTTTCCTGAAAAAGATCCACGATGCACTCGATAACAATCCAAATTCAGAAGTCATTGCGTTCTACACGGACTTCTCGAAAGCTTTCGATAAAGTACCTCACTTCGAGCTAATAAAAAAGGTTGCAAATATTGGGGTAGGAGGATGTCTCCTACAAATTCTCATGGACTACCTAAGCAACCGGAAACAGCTCGTTAACCGATAACACAACTTCCAGTGTTCGAGACGTTAATAGTGGAGTGACTCAGGCTCACTATTAGGCCCGCTCCTGTTTTGCATCTTCATCAACGACTTAACCGACGCGCTGAAGTTCTCAGACCCTTTCATCTTCGCAGACGACCAGAAAATCCTGGTGATTGGAAAATATCATTGGAACATCCAGGAAAATCTAGACAGCATTGCAGCGTGGATCAGACTAAACAAGATGGAGCTGGCACTGGACAAATGTGCTCAGATAACATTTCGAGGGAAAAGGCGAAATTTCGATATTGTTGGTGAAGATTTGGCAAATGCAGATACAGTAGAAGACTTGGGAATTCACATCAAAGATGACCTGAGCTGGAGTAAACATATAGAAGATTGACTCAAGAAATCTAACAAAGTACTGTACCTCCTCAGGCGAAACGTCGCAGTACAAGTTAAACCACTCATCAAACTTGCGCTTAACAAATCACTATTCCTACCCGTTTTGCTGTACGGCTTAACATGCATAAACCTATCACGAAGCGAGCTACTAAACCTCGAACGCTTTCAGAAGAAAGCAGTGAAATGGATCACGGGAAACAAAGGAGTGAATTACATCAGTCAACTTCGGCGGCTCAACATTCTCCCCTTGCTATGTTTCTCCAAGTGAACGACCTATTTCTACTTGCGAAAGTCACGCATGAAAGCTCGCACTGCATCGAACTACCTGACCTCACCAACGCCAATGGACGCCCAAAGGAAGCCCGGCTACAAAAAACAAGAACGGAAAAAGCTAGAAGCGAATTCACCTACCGAAACTGCAGACTCGAAAACCGATTAGAGAAATATGTTGAATTCAGTAGACCTTATGGACCGAGAAGAGACTGATAAACCTAATGTTGGAGTTTGTCAATAAACGATTTTGCGTTAAGAAAGTCTGCACTTGGCAAACCTTTTGCGATTGCCCTGCATGAAAAAATAAATGGACTATTTTAACAACTGACGTCTGGGCATAAATCAGCCCTGCAGCAAACCCGCTGCGAATTCCCAACAACAACAAAAACAACAATAATGGCACGTGCTCTGTAACTGGGGGCGCATAACGTGCTAGGGGTGGGGGGACAAACGAAAAGATCCGTTATTTTTCATGTTATACATATTGTGTTGTCACACGAAAGGTCTGTTTATAAATGCAGATATTGCAGTTTTTTAGACCAGCAAATGTCGTCATATGCTGGCCTGAGCAGAGCTGCCCTCTCCTTTGAATATCTGCACACAAATTCGTAAGTTACGCGCCGCGAAAATATTTAAAAAATGAGTTGTGATTTGATTAATTTAACTTGTCTTTCAGCACTACTCACGAATTTCTATTTGGGGCTCTTGCTGAGCTCATCGACAATTCTAAGTAAGTATTCTTTTAAAATGATGAATTTATAATATAAGCTTGATTTTTGAATGATTTTTCGGATGATTTTAGGGATGCTAGATCAAAGAAAATTGAAATATATTCAGGTAAATCTTTAATAGCTTGAATGGTTATTGGTAAAATTAAATAGCTGTCAATTAATAATATTTGCACTCAACAGAACGCAATGACGATCTTAGAGGAGGATATATGCTTTGTTTTCTTGATGATGGATGCGGAATGAACCGAGGTAAAATTGTTCAAAAGTTGCTTTCAATTACACTAGTACTTAGAAATACAAGATTTGAATTTTAATTAGATGAAGGCCATCGCGTGATTACTTTTGGGCGGTCAGCCAAGAAAGCCATGGACACGAACGTCGTTGGTCAATACGGAAATGGTCTTAAATCGTATGTTATAGTTTTCCCATTCATTTGTTCATTAAATCATCCATTTATTCTGATTTTGATTATTTTTAGTGGATCAATGCGTGTTGCGAAAGATTTCATTGTCTTTTCAAAAACTAAAGATCAGCTCGTGTGCATTTACATGTCCAGGACATTCCACGAGGATGAAAAAATTGAAGAAGTAATTGTCCCAATTCCTTGCTGGGATGTCAAAAATAGAAAGCCATTTCCATCAACACCAGAAGACCTTGAACGGGTAATATTTTTATTCATAAGCAAACAAATTTATCGTACGTGAGGTCGTTTTTTGAGAAAAGCTGTTTAATATTTCTTGAGCGGCAAACTTCATCACACCCCTGAAATGATTAAAAAACGTGAAATTTATTACTGGTTAAGACTATATTCTTGGCTGACATTGTGTCAAAATTTGGATCTTTTCCGTTTGTGCCCCCCCCCCCCCAGCTTAGTGGGCGCATATTATTTGCAACCCCCAGACGCACGTGCAATATTTTTACATAATGATTTACTATGTAATGGCACGTGCTCTGTCACTGGGGGGAGTTTAACGTACTGGGGGGGCACAAACGGAAAAGATCCCAAAATTTTAACGCTGTTTTTCATTTTTTTGCTGAGCTTCGAACTTGTTCAACTCAATTTAAATGATTTATTTTTATACAATTATATTAATGTGATCTATATTTATATTTGGAGGAGTTGTGTTGAAATTTGTTAGCGTCTGAAGTCATCCCTCGTGTTATGATACTCTTGGTGTTTTTAATTGCTCTTGAAAAGCTGTTATTGTAAACATGTTGGTCTTTTTTATGCTATTTTTTCGCTTGACATTTTGCGATTTTCTTCTTGAACATTCCTTGACTTCTCAAGTGACTGTTTCACGCTTTCGTTATTCATCTTTGAGTGATCTCTATTGCTCTCACTCTTGTTGCTAATATAAAGTTGATTGCAGCATAGCAGTATTAAGGGCCAAATAGCAAAGTCGGTAATGCACATGGTAATAAAGCGGGAGGTTAATGGCTCGAATCCCGCTGGGGAATAAATGTTTTTGCACCCGTCTGTCGTTCGAGAGCACTTCTTCCTACATTAGTCAGTTTATGTTCTATTTTTCTCCGTCGTTCCTTAGAAAAGTGACATTGCAGAGAAGTCATATTTGGATGTTATTTGTGTGATTTTGGCCTTTTCCTAACTCTCGCAATGAAGCCTGCTTCCGTTTTCTCGCTATTTTGTAGAGATTCTGGTGACACTTGAAGCCTAGGCAGGGGCACTTTTTGCTGAATTAATTTGTATAACTTTCTAATTATTTTTAATTGCTCTCAAACCTAGTTTGTAGCAATCATATTAGAACTGTTTGTCTTTTTTTGTTCGATTTTTCGCTTGACCGATTTTTTGTCTGACCCATTTGACTTTTCGTCCTCAAAAACGGGATAAACAGGTAGCGCCCAACGGACAGTAAGTTCTCTTAGAGCCTTTCAGCTCACTAGTCTCCAAATATGCGATTCACAGAAACTGTTTTGGAGACTTATGCTTATGGTGTGAAGAGCGGTTCTTGGATTTTGACCCCCACAATACACCCCAATCCCCACTGTAAGATTTTGAACTTTATTAGGCAGCCTAGAACGGGAATTAGCGCCCAGATCTCACAATTCAAGAGTTTATTGTTAAGTGGTTCGATCTTGTTTATGACCCCGTTTACTTGCTCTCTTCGGCTCAAACAAAACAGTTAATGCAACTATTCAGTTAACAAAACACATAGATAAATAATTAAACAAGGTAATAGTAATTATAAATCTAAATAAGCAACAATCCAACAACTGCTATACAACTGTAACAGCAATTCTACAGCACTAACTGACATACACTTAAGAACTACTTAAGACTACTTAAGAGTACTGACTAGTAATGCTTAAGCACAAATCAACCCAAAAATCCCGCGAAACGATAAACTACGGCTCGATTATATACCCGCAATAAACGCCGTAACTCGCAAACTGTCAGAGCAATCGCTCCACTACTAAATAGTCACCTAGCGATTTGAACCACGCTAGAACGCTAACCGAGCTAACCGCTCGAATTAACATGCAAAACTCTGCCAAATAACTATCACTCTACTCAGCGACTATTCAGTTCAGAGCTTCTCGCTCAATCGCTCCGGCAAAGTCAAACAATCGAAAATTAACTCGTTCGAGATTTGCAACTTCTGCGGTGCGCTTATAGTGTAAGCCGCTTTTATACTAAGCTGAGCAAACAATTTGTTTGCTTAAACAAACAACCGTCATTATGACACAAGTGTTCAGCTCTCTACAATGCTATTGGCCACTTTGTTTACATTGCGTAATATCAATGCCGCAATATTGTGACGTGTTAAATACCAAACGCACTTATTAAGGTCAGTCAAGATGGCCGTCAAAAACATACAAGTTACGACACATATACAAGTTCCGAGATTATCCGGGATTACGGGCAGTTTGTTTGTATAGGGGAATTCCTGGGGTGGGGACGGAGTATCGATTAAGCGGTTGCAGGCTTGCGGCCTAGTCACGAGGTTCACAAATAGTTACCAAAAATAATCAAAATGGTCGACAACTCAACTTATGCTTAGTTACCTACTAAATATGTGTTTCCGGCTCTTTTGTTTACATAAGGTGGTTTGGGGTTATGGTTCGTATTCCAACTAATCAGGCTTAGGCTCAGGGTCTTATTGCACCCTAATATGAATAGCGTTCATTAAACTCAAAAATTGCGAATTTCGGATTTTACCCCAAAGTTATCAGTTTTTCCCCTCAGTGTTAATTGATCCGTACTGGGTAAAGCTGGCACTACGAATCCTGGTTTGTAAGTAGCTTAGGGGTGCCCTAGGGTGATGGTGACCCCAGCTTGGTTCAGCCATATCGGCTTCAAAAAATCGGGGGGGGGTGTACAGAATTTCGGTCACAACTTGTAAAAATTTTAAGATTTGGCCAAAATTACGAATTTTGTAAAACTCTGGTTTCTTTCAGTTATAATGGACGTCAGTGAGTATAACAAGATATTACACTACAAAGAGCTCTCTACGACATCCTCAAAGCTTCTTACTCGCAAAGAACGACATTTCCGGACGAAGCTTCGACTATTCACTATCCGGGACGGAAAACTTTACAAAAATGGGAAACAAGTCCTTCACAGTGAAGACGCATACCCTACGCTTCTTAAGGTGCATCAAGACAAAGGTCTCCCTAACTGCGTGTAATTTGAGCGTTTGGCTCGTGGCAAGTACCACGTCGAAAGATTACGTCCGATTTGCCAGCGAATTGTGACACAGTGCGAAAAGTGCCAACTTCGTATCGAGGTTCGTAAGACCGGACCTATGGTTCACATTTACCGGCTCCGAGTAGCACGAATATGTAAGCAATTTGGAATCCCATTGGATAGAACTATACCACGTTCCCGAGTGTTGCAAAATTAAGTAACACGATAACATGATCATTTAAAATATCCTATTAACAATACATCTGTAATCACTCTGCTACATTTCTTTCAGTTCGGATTCTCTCGATGTCAATCAGTTTCAGTTAAGAACCTTACGTACGAGTCATTACACTTACAATTGTGTATGTTCAGCATTGTCGGTCGTACTTACTGGGGGTCGCGATTTCGGTGGGGTCATCGAAGATTGGGTGAAACGTTTGCGACAAACAGGAAAGAATCGTTACCTACTTGACCTTCCCGATGGAGTACGTTCTAGTAACTCGACCGAAGATGTTACCGAGCTCAGTTTGACCCACCTGATGAGTGCCCGAGCGCTCGCAACTAACATCTATATCTAGGTTAGTTCACCAGGACAGCCAGAAGGTCACTGGGAAAGTTATGCAGGCACGCACGCTGGCCCATCGGCTCCCGCTATTTATCTTGCGTTCTCGGTAAATGACGAAGGATTCGGTCACGTTAATCTGGTACGAAAAGTGGAGCCAAAACTACAATAAGTTAAATTAACAAACCTGACCTGACTATATACATAAAACAACGATCATGATGATGAAAATAGATACAATTATGATGACGATGATGATGAAGCTAGATATAAGTTTAGTTTTAGTTTCTCCTGGCCCGCTCCCTCTCCATCTTTTCCCTTATCATCTCCGACTCCGGCCCAGCTTCCATTTCATTAGTCCTGGCAGCAAATAGCCGTTGCCCGAGGGCTGTTTGTTCCATGCTTACTAGTATCATATCCGCCAATTTCTTCTCTTTACTAGTCACTACCACCCTCATAATTTTCGTCCCACGTCTAACACGCTGATTCATATTTCAATAGTAATTCAACTCGATCACAATATTGCAACAAATCAGATTATGGTGGGTTTTGGTGTTTAGTAAATAAACTCAGCAAATTTGCCGTTATTGTTGGTTCATCAACAACTCCGTGAGCCTTTGGAAGCTTTTAAAATTCATCAGATGCTCTGTCAGTTTTTGCTCTCAATTGCGTCTCTCGTCCTAATTTTTTCAGTTTTATGTTTCGAGTCGTCTCCGGAATTTTGCGGCGGTTTTTTGTTTCTTTGTCGAACGCTCATTTTTATTTGTTCCGCATCAAATCTGAAGTCAAATTTTCTGAATGACTTTTTTCACTAACGGCATTTGTGCGGTTGACGTCATTTCTCACTCTGTTGCCAGCAATAGCCTTTAGGTTGATTGCTTGATTAGATTTCGACTGTACGTGACCTATCTCCTTTAAAAAATAACGCGCACTTTAAAACTCAAATTATTTTCAAATGAATCGCAGTTCAGTGAAACCTATTTTTAATGAAGGTCCCTAATAAACAGGCGCCTGTGAGTGAGTTTTAACAAGCCATTTTAATTTATCGCTAAAAGTTTTTAAATAGTATTTTGTGGATGACGTTTTAACTCACATCCGTATACGGGCCTATCTGTAATCTGCTGTACTTAAGTCAATTTCGCTGCTATTAATTCAGAGTCTGCCTGCTGGCTATAATTTACATTGTTGAGGATATGGTCCCGATTTTGCAGCGATACTATGTTAATCTGCTTGCTATGTTATATTGTATTTTGCGCTTCATGTAAATATACTTGAAGAGCAAACACAAAATCATTAGAGCAACTCAATTTATGATGTGGAATAATTCTAATTTCTCTAAAATGAAGTTGGTAACAATTTCATTTGTCATATTGATCTTTTCATGCAATTTTTGCAGCTACTCAAACATTAATAGACCGTCGATTGCGAATCTTGCAAAGGTCTACTTTTTTGTAAACGAATTTGATTCCATACTATACAGGTTAACATTCAAAATATTGATTGATTTGATAAAAAAAATAATATCTCGAGTTCAGCGTTAACATTTTTTGGAATGGCGGAGTTGCCTTGTAGAGCTTAGTTTTTAAAGCTTCACATTGAAGGTAGTTATCATGAGAGTATTTTGATGTTATTTTTGATGTTTTGACCTCCTTTCCTAACTCTTCTATTTTCTCGCTAATTTGTAGAGAATGTGGATATCGATGCGTTGCTATTGGCTTTCAAAGATAGTCTATTTCTGTCTATTTCTTTAATTTTTGGCTTTTTTGCATTGTCTGTCAGTGATTACCCAATTTTGTTGGATCGTGTACTCTTTCTAAGGGTGCGTGGTGTCTTTTTTCATAAAGTGTTGTTATTTGTGATGATTCAAACTACTGAATAGTAAAAAGTATATGGTTAATAGCCTCCTCAGCTTCTCAGTCGGCTATTATAGCGCTCCTATTACAATTCAAAGAATTTGAATTGTATTGGGGCAATGTCTTGGGGCAAGATCTGTGCACAAATTTTCATGATTTTTGTCAAATTGGAGTAGTGATTTTGGTCACGCCGAAACAGGAAATGGAGCGAAAAAGCGAGTGGGTTTGTGGCGTGGAAGTTGTTCGCTCTAATTTTAAAGTAGAGTGAGAAATCGGTGTTTGAACAAAATTTCGCTTTCTCGCTAGTGGTTTTTTGTTCACATGCGGCAATTTCACTTTGAATTTTACTGTTTTTTCGGTTTTTTGGATCGGATTTTTTTCTAAATGGTTTTCCCAATCCATTAATGGTCCGTTCTAGGTTTATTTTTCTGTTTAGTCAATGAAAATTTTTTGAATTGTACGTCAGGACTTGTCCTGCTATGTTTTTACAATTCAAAGAATTTGGAATTGTATTGCGGCGCTGTCTTTTTTTTAAGATCTGTTCACACATTTTCATGATTTTTGAAGTCAAATTGGAGTAGTGATTTTGGTCATGCCGAAACAGGAAGTGGAGCGAAAAAGCGAGTGGCTTTGCGGCGTGAAATTTTTTCGCTCTAAATTTAAAGTAGAGTGAGAAAACGATGTTTGAACAAAAATTTGCTTTCTCGCTAGTGGTTTTTTGTGCACATGCGGCAATTTCACTTTGATTTTTAGTTTTCGATTTTTTTGGATCGGATTTTTTTTCTAAATGGTTTTCCCAATCCATTCATAGTCCGTTCTAGGTCTAGTTTTCTGTTTAGTCAATGAAAATTCTTTGAATTGTGCGTCAGGACTTGTCCTGCTGTTTTTTAACTTCGTCGTACTAAATTTTTTATTGCTTTGCCTTAGTTCACAGCTCGTTCAACAGTTTGCATGAAATGTTTTTGACTTCTCTATGCTAGTTTCACTGTTCTCTTATTCTGCTAAAATTGTTTCAGAGAGCAGTTTCGCAGCGAAGCAATACAAAATGAAATTCAATTCAAAAGTTAGTATCAAAAAACGAAACCAGAAATAGAAATAGAAATAAACCCATACAGCCCAATTTTGATGCCCGTTACTCGAACTTTGTTCTTAGTTACCATCTTTAATGCTGATTGGCATTGATACTAGCCCTTGTGTCGTCGGACTCCGAAACAGAAGTATGTTCAGCTCCAAAATGACATCAAAGTAGTTCGAAATTGTTTGTGTAAAAAAATCATTTTTTCACTTGTTTTTTCTGTTCTTGCCAATCTTGGTTATGGGAACCAACAGCGGCTAATTTCGGTAAACTGCCGTGTATGTTTTAAATAGTGAAAATTTTTATGATTTTACTTTTTTGCAGAAATTGCTGTCGTTTACTTTTTTTATGAATTGCTTTTCTATGAATTTTCCTTTTTTTATGAATTGCTGTCGTTTTTAACCATGGAGTTTTTCAGATTGTGAGTGCATATTCTTGCGATATGATAGTCACGCTTCAAAAATTTTTGTGTTGATTTGCAAGAATTTTCGATTTTTTAAAAAAAGATAATTATGAAAATTGATGATAAAAACTGAAAATTACGTTTTGACGAATTTAAAGTTTTGCGGCTATTTCATGTTATGCTACTTTTTCGTTTTCGGTTATGACTTACAGAGGTACAAGCAAATGCAGGAACTGTAAAGTTTTAAACTTTGCTGGAAATGTTCATATTTACAGTTTTAAAAAAACTCATTGTTCATTTCGTGTTGCGATTTCTAGAATTTATTTTAGTTTTTTTAAAGTAACAATGTTGAAGAGGAGAGGTTCTCAACTCTTCTGTGATCTTCAGTTAATGATGACCGTTTGTAAAAGATCAAACTAAGGTAAATGCCTTTAATTTGATCCCGGGCAACTACCAACTGAAGCCCTTACTGAACAATTTTTATTTGCTTCCCGTTTTTCAGCATTCTCAAGAACTGGAAATTATTTACCGACACTCACCTTTCAAAACAGAAACAGATATTTTTTCACAATTCGACAAAATTGAGAGTGACACAGGGACACTTGTGATTTTGATGCACATGAAGCTGTTGGATAATGGAGAGGCTGAACTGGATATCGCATCTGACCCCACTGATATTATAATGGGAAGCGAGAAGGGATTATCACATGAGGGGTTAGTTAATCTAGAAAGCCTTAAATTACCCTTAGACATGAGTAATTGGTAAATGTTATCTCTACTTTGAAAATGAAGAATGTAAAGCATGCAGAATTTTTCTAGGGACGGTCAGTATTAAGCTTAATAGCCTTCAATTTAGAAACTGAATTAAGTATAATTAATAGCCGCGCCCTCATCTTCTCAGCCGGCTATTATAGCGCTCCTATTTTTTACGACTCGAAGAGGAGTATTGGAGAAGTCCTTTTTTTAAATCAATTTTATTGGAGTGATTTTTGAAGCGGGAAATGAAACGCGTCAAAAAAATTTGAGTGATTTTGGCGCTGAACAAAAGTGAAGAAGGGAGCGAAAAGAGAGTGATTTCTGTTCATACCGCTGTTTTTGAGAGAGCGAGAAATTGATGTGTGAAAAAATTTTCTCTAAGCGAGCGAAATTTTTTTGTTCACGTGCGGCTTTTAAAAGCAGTTTTTTGCAACTTTTGATGGCTATGAGGTTTGGTTATGATATTGTTTTATTTTCAGGCTTGTCTTGATAGGAATTGAAGGCTTCAAGTAGTTAATTTGAGTTTAATGCTAATTTGGAGGTTTTTGACCAGTTTTGCTGATTTTTAGACGAAGTTTAATGACTTTTTGCCTGTTTTTTTTTTTGTTTTAATGATTTAAGTGGGATTTGAATAGAAGTTAGTTACTTACAGAATATTCAGATACCAATTGGCTAAAGTTTTCTTGGTATAAATCTTTTTTTCTTAGCAAAATTGACAGAAAAATTGAGAAATTTTAAACTATTTTTCTTAATTTTTTGCAGATTTTCTTAATCTTAGAAAAGTTTCCTAGCCTATTATGACTTGCCCATTGTTTTGGAAGCTTTTCATTGCTCTGATTGCAAAGGAGTTTCATTCGTTTTTATGTTTCCTTGTACTATTAAAAAAGTCATTAAGTTTTCCTAGTTTTTTTTTTCAATTTTTTGGTTTTTGAATGCCGTTTCTATTCTTCCTCAAATTTTTTATGGACTTTTTGGAGGTTCAGAGTTCACAATAGTTGCTGTAATTGTTTAATCATTAGTATGGGCAATTTTCTCCTTCGAGTCGTTTCCGGAATTCTTCCGGCTATGTTTTGTTTTACTTCGTCGAACTTTTTTTGGCTTTACCTTTTTGCCGCAGAGTCAGAATAAAAAATTTAAATAAAAAATAGAAACGGGATAAAGCCCAATTCTAGATGCCCGCTATTTGAACGTCGTTCCTATAAGTCTTAGTTATCATCTCTTATGCTTATTGGTATTGATAGTAGCCCCTGTAGCCTCTCTCTAAGAAACAGAAGTATGTTCAACAACGAAATGCCATCAAAATAAATCGGACTTAAAAATATTTTTCTTCAAAAATCTTTTTTTCGATATCTTCCATTCTTTCAATCCCAATCATGCTTATTGGAATCAACGGCGGCTATTTTCCGGCAATCTGTCGGGTATGTTTTTTGAATCTAACTGAAACTGCACTCCAATTTAAAACCGTTTTTGACACTTCTGAACAATTATGTCAATTTTTACCTCGCCATTTTTTTTTCTATTTCAAAACCGGTATGCGGCAAGCGGGTCAACTGCCGCTATTTTCCGACAATTTATGGACTGGTTCTTTTTTGGCTTCAAGCTCAATTGTGTTTTTTTCCAATTGAAATAAGTTATTAATAGCCGCACAGCGATAGCTGGGGCTATTATTGGCCATCTCTTGGTTTTTTTACGACTCGAAGAGGAGTATTGGTTTTCTGCCGGTCTTTTTTTTTACAGGAAGTAGATTTGTTCACGCGGCCTTGACCTAAAATCGTAAGTGAGAAAAGCTGTCTCGGTGAACAGCTAAGAGAGAGAGAGAGAGAGAGAGAGAGAGAGAGAGAGAGAGAGAGAGAGAGAGAGAGAGAGAGAGAGAGAGAGGGAGAGAGAGAGGGAGAGAGAGAGAGAGAGAAAGAGAGGGGGGAAGAAAGAGAGAGAGAGAGAGGTTTTTTCATGCGCTGCGTTTAGTGAATGACTTTTTGACTTTGAAAGTAGTTTTTGACTGAATGGCACATATCGATAGCCGTTTTTTCGTCTGTGGCCCAATTTTTTTTGCTTGTAATTTTGTTTCTTGTAGTAATTTTTATTGGATACTATATTGAAATGTCAACCTCGGAAGTTGATGCCAGTGTTTTTTTTGCAGAGCCTGAAAATGCGTTTCAAGGTAAAGTTAATTTTTTGGCTTTTTATATTAACTTCTTTATTTTTGAATCTTTTAATCGTTTTTTCGTAAAAAATCAGTAAATATGGCAACTTCCCATTCATAATTCGTATACTCAACGCATCTTCCTTCCTCGATGTAATTTTGTTTTAAAAAATTGTACATATGCTAATCCGCTTTTTTTAGTTTTTTTACGATTTGTCAGTTTTTTTTTGCTTGTACTTACTAGAAATAATTACTAGAATGGTTGTAATTACTAGAATCTTTTGGGGAAACATGAGGGACTTTAATTTCGTTTCAATGAAACTTCAATCATTTTTTGGCGTTAAGTTTTTGAAAAACAGATAAAACTTTTTGATAAATTCAGTCGTAAAAGTTTTTTAGCCATTTTTTTGCAAATTGATTCAATGTTTCGTATTTTTGAAATCTGCTTTTTCCTATTTTTTTCTCTTAAATTTCAAAATCAAGAAATGTCTTTTTATTACGGTGTTGATTACGTTGTGCCCATATTCTTCACCTTCTAGTTAGTATCATTTTAGCTTTGTCCTGTCACCTACATTTATTTTCGGTATATTGATTTTTTTCAGTTGTTAAAAATGAATTTCAGCTTTCTTAGATTTTCGTCATTTCTTTGTTTTGCCATTGATTTCATTCAAATTAAAGCAGTACTGAGAGTTTGTTATCAAGCCTTTTCAAAAATTCTAGTTATTACTATTTAATGCATTTTTCTTCCGGCCTTGGTATTAATTTAAACGATTTTTTGCCTTTGAATCTTCTGCTTATATCTTTTCTATGATCAATTTAATTTTCGAATTAGTTTGGAATCATGTTGTCTAGCATATGTACAACAAGGAAGAAATATGTGTTGTTTCTTGTCGTAATTGCAGTAATTAGAAGTTTATTTATTGCGGTTTTCTGATTCTAAAATTTGAGCTTTCTTTGATTATTATCTGCCGTTTGCTTTCGCGATCTTTTTGAAATTAGAATCATAAATTTTTGAGGGCAATTGATAGTCTTGTCAGCTTTTTCGGCCAATCAATTTTTTGACCATCTTTATTATTTCGGATTTTTTTAACTTTACCAAACGTTTTCAATAATGTAAAATTTTGCCGGATTTTGTTTCTCTCGGCTACAGTGTTTTAAGTTTCACCACTTTTTAGATCAAACCTGGGGAGGTAATGATTTAATGGTTCAATACAAAAGCAATTGGCTTCCGCTGCAATCACGGTTTTGTTTGTGAAGTTCGGACGCTTCGTGTCCTTCCGGAATTCTTCCGGCTATGTTTATTTCGTTGTCGCGATTTTTGTTACGACCATATGACGTCACAACCACTTCAAATCTGCTTTTTGTTCATTCGTTCATGCAATTTCGACTGAACTGCGTGCGTGACTTCATTTTTCGCTCGTAGTGGGGCGAGTTTTTTGTTCATTTGCGTGATAAAATTTTTGGTCACATTTGACTTCCTCAATCTCAAAAATGACTTCCTCACTTTGAAATTCACTTTTATTTATTTTAATTCAAAGAGATAAGGTCGAATGAGTGTGTGTGACTCTAAATGATGGTTATTTGAGAGCAGCTAATAGAGGCAGCAAAAACTTGTACAGATTTTCGATCATAATATAACATATCAGTTTTCAATGAAAAGACGATTTTTTTTGTCTGTCTTCTGCTGTTTCTTTGGGACTGCACATCTACAAAGCTATTGCGGCTATTTTCTAGCAATCTGAAAGATCTGTTTTCATCAGAAATTTGTATAAAGTTTTGTTTTGTATTTTACTCTTAAATAGCAGGTACTTATCTTGAAAATTAATCTGATTTTTTTTTTGGTGAGAGCAAAGCCTTTCTAATACAGTTTTGATTTTTTAGAAAATTGAGTTAAAATCTAACTACCACTATAGGCTTGTTATTATTCCTAGGTTATTTATTCTACCGAAGTTGGAATGAAAAAGGCAACATGTGATTTCATATATTTTATCACCCTTTAGCGGAAATTTTCATCTTGTTAGATTGTAATTCTTTCATATCAAGTCCCACGGGCCGGCGAGGTATGACTTTGGTGCTAGTCTTGGAGGTATGGCCAAGTGCTAGTCTTACATTTAAAAGCTAGTAAAATATACCTTATTACATTATAATTATATCACCTCGGCATTACTATGCTAAATACTCTTTCTGATAATTTTAACTATTGAGGAAAATATTGGGTATACTTTGTATTTTGGCATTGGGTTTTTGGCCTAACACCGGAAAAGGGAGAAGTATGTAACTAATTTTTTGTTATAGCCTGGTATTTGAGCGGCGTTCATTGCGTGCCTACACTAGTATATTGTATCTGGAGCCAGTGATGAAGATCTATATCCAAGGAATAAAAGTTCAGACTCGGAGATTAGCAAATTGCCTGTACAAACCAAAACAGTTCAAATTTACATCGAACAGATTCAAAACACGTGCAGAAAACGACGCGAGGGAGGCGAGAGAACACGCGAAGCTAGCCGAGGAGAAAGCACGGGAGGCCGAGAGCAAGTACCGCGATTTGTTGAAACGTGTCGGTAATTCTGCCAACAGAGAGGCGCGTTCTAAGTTGAATTTGGCGAAAAATGATGCTGAAGATCACAGATCAGAAGCAATTTATAAGACGAAGCTGGCTGACCAAAAAGAAAAGTAAGTGAAGTAAAAAAAAACTGACCAACGAATAAAAATACAGGATGGTGATGTATAAATTTTTAGAGCTGTCGTATTTTATTTACAGCCACAAAATTTTGGAAATGGCAATTCTATATTGAGCTTTCATATCCTTGAATTGCGTTTTCTCCACGACGGGTGATTCTATTTATGAGATATCATACTAAGATTTAACAATATTATTTCACTTAAAAAATTGGATCCTTAAATTTCGCTGTGTTTATTCCAGACAACGCAAAACAGTATCAGGGCAGAAATGAGTTTTTCACACAGCTTAATTGAAATGAAATGTTTGTCGTCACGAAAAAAACGGATCTCAAATGTCAGACATTTCAGACTCACATGTGTTTATGATATTGAGGTCAGAAAAGTACCAATTTTGCTGTCTTTCAGGATGTTGAAGGATCCTAAGATTCTGCATTTAATTTTTGGGTTCAACATTGAGAACCGATCTTGTGACGGCATGTTCATGTACAACTGTGGTCGTCTCATCAAAATGTACGACAGAACTGGGCCACAGCAAGATGGCAAAGTGACGTGTAACGGAATTGTGGGCATTGTCGATGTTCCCTACATTGTACTGCAACCTGCGCATAACAAGCAGGATTTTGCTGACGGGAAAGAGTACCGTCATTTGCTAAAAGTTATGGGCGAGCACCTGGTTGATTACTGGAATGATTCCGGGATTATTCGGACGGGTGTGACAGAGTTTTGGGAGAGCTTTGGCTATGAAAGTGCCAAAAAATGGTGGGAACCTCCGTCGGACGAACCCAGGTTCATAAAACGTAGACAATTGAACATACCTCAGGCCATTCAATGTGGTAAGTGTTGAACATGATGGCTTAATTGATAAAGTTTGCAATAGGCATAATAAATCTAAACCTCATAATCTTTTAAAGCCTTCAATTTTTTTGTCCATTGGAACTCGTCTTTTTTGCATCTCTTTTAATTGTTTTTAATAGCCGCCCTCATCTTCTCAGCCGGCTATTATAGCGCTCCATATTTTTCTTTACAATTCAAAGAAATTGAATTGTATTGGGGCGCTGTCTTTTTTTAAGATCTATTCTCACATTTTTGAAGTCAAATTGGAGTAGTGATTTTGGTCAGGCCGAAACAGGAAGTGGGGCGAAAAAGCGAGTGGTTTTGCGGCGTAAAATTTTTTCGCCCTAAATTTAAAGTAGAGTGAGAAAACGGCGTTTGAACAAAAATTCGCTTTCTAGCTAGTGGTTTTTTGTTCACATGCGACGATTTCACTTCGATTTTTACTGTTTTTCGATTTTTTCACTTCGATTTTTTTCTAAATGCCTTTCCATATCCATTCAGAGTTCATTCTAGGCCTAGTTTTTTTTGAACCAAACTTCCACTTCTCGCTAGTGTCCTGCTATGTTTTTTACAATTCAAAGAATTTGAATTGTATTGGGGCGCTGTGTTTTTTTAAGATGTGTTCACACATTTTTCAATGACTTTGATCGGGATAAACAGGTAAAGCTCAGCGGGCATTAAGTTTCATTAGAGGCCCAAAGTGGGCTTTAGTAGTCCTTCAAGTGCTTAGAGTGTTGCAGCTTCTGGGATGACCTTAATTTAAGGTTAAAAGGTCATTATTAGGATTTTTTGGGCTCAAAATGTTGCAATTTTTCATTGTTCATTCAATGTTTTTTTGTGATTTTTTTTAGTTTTGTTTGATTAGTCTTAGATTGAAGTTTTTAAAAGTTAATGAAGGCCTTTTGCTAGACAAAATTACATGTTGTGACGATTTTATGATCTATATGTGTTGGTAATACAAACACAGACACGCAAAATGATACTAATTTTTGCAATTTTTTTCAAGTTTTTTGAAAATTTTTGTCATTTGTTGAGTTTTTCCAGCTCCAGGGGGCAGGGATTCTTCTTTAAGGTTTGATAATAGGGCACTGCATAGTTTCTAGTAATAAAAAATTGATTTTCAACATTTTAGTGTCTCGAATTTTTGCTTTTTTTTGTTAAAATCTGCTATTTTTTTAAGGTTTCCGAAAGTTTTGGTCAATTTTTGATCTTTGTCCTTTCGCAAGTGCCGGAAAACCTGTTCCACGGTCTGATAAAGAGTTACTGCATGTTTGTTATTTTCAATGGATTTGTTTTAAGAATTTAACCTTTCGAATTTTAGAAATTTTTTGATAAATTTTGAAATTCCTTTCATGTTTTTTTCAAAACATTTGTCTTTTATCATTTTTTTGCGTCAGTAGCCAGGTAACCTCATCCAGGGTATGATAAAATGTTATTTAAATAGTTCCTAGGGGGAAAGTAAATGGTTTTTACTATTTTAATAGAACCAATTTCTATTTTTTTGAAATTTGAAGTTTTTTCTAAAAATTATTGCCTATCCAGGTTTGAACCGATGATTTTTTTAAGGCTTGGAATTGGGTTACTGGGTAGCTTCTAGAGACACAGAAACGATTCTGAAGATAATAATACCTCAATTTTTAGCAACGCTTCACTAAAATATACCATTGATTTTATATTTTAATTTTTCGGGTAATTTTCGAGTTAATCAAGCTTCAAGGGTCTATAAATTTTTTTTCAGATCTTGCAGATTTTATACTGCATTGGCTTTGAACATATATTGAAATAGGTACTTTTAAAGGGATCAAATTCTGCCTTACGGGTAAAAGCTGCAATAGTTTTAGCAATGAGTATATTGTTTAGTTTGATTGTTTTAGTTTCTCAATTTCTTTAGATGATTTTGTTTGTTTTGGCCGGCATTGTTCAATCAATCTGCTGGTCATGAAGAGTACTTCTAAGTTTTTCATTCAATTCTTTGAATAGTATTTCAGGACTTGTCCTGCTATGTTTTTTTACTTCGTCGAACAAAAAAATGTTTCGATTTACCTCATTTTGCCGCTTTTTCAACATTTTGCGTGAAATCTTTTTGGCTTCTCTAGGCTAGTTTCTCTCTTCTCTCATTCTGCTAGAAGTGAATTTGAACATCAGTTGCTCAGAAAAGCAATTCAAAATGAACAGAGTCAGTATAAAAAATTGAAGTCAGAGATAGAAACGGGATAATCCCATAAAGACCAATTTTAGATGCCCGCTATTTGAATGTCGTTCCTATAAGTCTTAGTTACCATCTCTAATGCTTATTAATTGCTCTTGAGCGTAGTTCATAGCAATTTTTGTTAACGTGTGTGTGTTTTTTATGCAAAATTTTCGCTTGACAATTTTGACTATTTGAATGACTTTTACGCCCTTGACTTCTTGCATTTCGCGTGATCTAAAATTCTCTCTCAATCACAATTTCAAGCAGCTGAACTCAATTGGCGGCAATTTAATACTAAAAGTCAAATGAAAAGTGCGCCGAAATTGGTGTGATTTTTTACTTTAAATCTTTTTAGTGGTATATGTTAACCTCTAATGTGGTTATTTGAAGCCCACTATAGAACTTTTTATTCCCATTTAGGCTAGAACTTTTTAGTCCCATTTAGGCTTCCCCCCCAGACTAAAGCAGGCTGCAATTGATTAGAGCTCCCACTAGTAGTTCAAGAGCAATTCTTCCGACGTTTAGTCGGTTATGTTTGGTATTTATAGTAGCCCCTGTAGCCTCTCTCTAAGAAACAGAAGTATGTTCAACTACGAAATGCCATCAAAATGAATCGGACTTAAAAAATGTTTTTGTACAAAAATCTTTTTTTAATATGTTCTATTCTTTCAATCCCAATCATGCTTATTGGAATCAACGGTGATCCTTTTTAGTACTCTTGGAAGGTTGTTCCATTTACGCAGACCTGATCTAAATTTCGCTCTCCAAATGCCAGCAAAATTCTAACGAAAGTCAAATTAACTTTCTAATTAAAAGTTGGCTCATTTAAAATATTGTAGTTTTAAGCTGAGCATGGCTATGGATGGTACTAGTATTTTTTGTTTTACTTTTTCTCTACCTTTTTTCACACCGAAAACTTGAAGAGAATTTTTAATTGCTCTTGAACGCAGTTCATAGCAATTATTGTAAACGTGTGTGTCTTTTTTTTTATGCAAAATTTTCGCTTGACGGTTTTGACTTTTCGAGTGACTTTTACGCCCTTGACTTCTTGCATTTCGCGTGATCTAAAATTCTCTCTCAATCACAATTTCAAGCAGCTGAACTCAATTGGCGGCAATTTAATACTAAAAGTCAAATGAAAAGTGCGCCGAAACTGGTGTCATTTTTTTACTTTAAATCTTTTTAGTGGTATATGTTAACCTCTAATATGGTTATTTGAAGCCCACTATAGAACTTCTTAGTCCCATTTAGGCTACCCCTCCCTCCCCCCCCCCCCCCCCCCCCCGACTGAAGCAGGCTGCAATTGATTAGAGCTCCCACTAGTCGTTCAAGAGCAATTCTTCCGACGTTTAGTCGGTTATGTTTTTTATTTCGCGTACCAATTTTTCGCAGCTATTTTACTGTAGAGGTCGATTATTAATTGCTCTTGAATGAGAAGCAATTACTGTAAACGTGTTTGTTTTTTATGCAGATTTTTCGCTTGACCATTTTTGCGCTTTTCAAGAATAATCTTTGACTTAAGTGACTTTTTCACGCTTATCTTGATTTAGTGATTTCAATTGCTCTGATGCAGGAAATAAAGTTCGCATGTCATTAGAGATCAATTTTCCGACGTTCGTCGTTATTTGTTACACTCATCATTATCGAGTTCTTAGCTGAGTTGCGCCATCAGTTTTATCATAAATGACTTTCATCTCTCGCAATATCATTAATGGACATCTATATAATGAAATCTATTAATTAATATCGGCAATCAGCTTCTCAGCCGGCTATTATTGCGCTTCTATCCTTTACGATTCAATGAATTCGAGTTGTATTGAGGCGTTGTCTTTTTCAAGATATGTTTTACACATTTTTATGATTATTGAAGTCAAATTGAATTGATGGTTTGGTCACGACGAAACAGAAAGTGGAGCGAAAAAGCGGGTGGTTTCGCGGCGGAATTTTTCTCACTCCAAGTTCAAGTTGGGAACTTTCCATCACAACTTTCCATCACAGTGAGAAAATAGTTTTTGAATAAAATTTCATTTTATCAATTTTGATCAGTCGGCACTTTGACTTTGATTTGACTATTTGGCTATGTTTTTTTACAATCCAAAGTTTTGTTTTTGGATAGTATTGGTGTGCTGTTTTTTGCTGAAGTAGTAAAGGGAGCGAAAAATCGAGTAGGTCTGAACGTGTTTTTTTTGTTAGACTTCCGTTAATGTGGAGTGATCAACTGGTGTTTGAACAAATATTCAGTTCTTCAGAAGGAATTTTGTTTTCAAGTGCGTCAATTAGACTTCTGTTTTACTTTTCTCCTCTTGCGTGCTATTAAAATGATACAAATGCATTCTAATTGCGCCTATTTGCAATTGCCTGAAGTCATCAATGGGCGATTATAGCTTTTTATGGCTTTGACTTTATTTGTAGTAAAATATTAGTGAATATTTGAATTTTGCCCCTTTTTAAAAATTCTTCAATTAGTATCAATAATGACAGGTCATACTGGCTAGTGGTTTTCATTATGGCTTTGACTATTTGTTCCTAAACTTTTTTGATTTTCTGAGTTTCTTGTGTATTTGTTGTCTTGTCATTTAGTCGCATTAATTATGGACAGGTCTCCTAAGTTCCTAATGGAGATCAATCTGATCGATTTTTTTTTCATTTTAAGCTTATTGATTTTTTTGACATTGACACTAATTATTTTCATGGAATATCGATTTTTTGAGTGATGAGAAGTTTTGATACTTTGTTGCCTTAGTCTTAGTTTCATTAATGACAGGTCTTATCAATTGCTAGTGATGCTTAGATCAATGGCTTTAGTTGTTTCAGGTCATAGCTATTGCTTTCTATGAAATATCAGCTGTTTGTTTTCAAAAATATTATTATTTGAGTCGTGCAAGTAGTTTTTGTACTTCACTTATTCTCTGGTATTCTCACTTACTGACTGTTAATGAAGGCTTACACCACAGAGGTATACCCAAATCGTCAACGGAAGATATGCCCGATGCGTGTATCTCGTGTTCGTTTTTACTATGTTAATACATTGAAAATGGAACAATATTGCGGAAAATAGCTACTTTATCAGAAACCGGCAAAATGGAAGGGAAATTAGCAACCCATGTTCGCAAAAGTGTCCTAATCCTAGCCGCGAAATACAAGTACAAACTTTCTAACCTATTTTTCGCACGGCTTGTATCACGCATCTGCTCCATTTATGTATCGATTTTTTGCACGCAATGTAGCTTGATTTCGCATATAATCCGCAATTAAGCCTAACCTAATTACTACTTATTTAATTAAGCTTAACTTATTACTACTAGTAGTACTTTATTACTACTTTTGGTACTTTATTACTACTTATTACTGCTTATTAGTACTATTTTTTACTACTTATTAAAGTCGGTCAGTCCCACATTGATATACAAAGCTTTTGATGTGCGAGGGATTTTTCGGCAAAAAATAAGTTTTTTTTGGTTGCATGTATATAAAACTCTTTAAAGCTTTGAAAGCTTCAATTAACTCTTTATTGAAGTGCTTATTGCGTGCTCAAAATGCGCGCATTTAATTAGTTTCAATTGCGGATTAGAGATACTTTCTATGCAAATAATAGACACCTAAATTGAGCGGAAACGTGCTACAAGACTTATAGCCTACTTTTCGATCGGAATGTTCTTTTGTTTCGCAAAATTGGCTGAACCCCTTTTGCCAAAAGTAAGATACAAAGGATGTCTCCGAATTTCGCTCATTGTATGTATCTAATATTTGAGCCAATTTTACTAAGGCGGAAATTTTGGGGTATACCTCTGCGGTGTAATGACTGCTTTTGGTTACTGCTAACTGTTAATGTTCATAAAATAGCCAGTTCTTTGGTTTTTGCGAAAATTGATTTCTTTGTTGTCTTTTGTTTAGTGTTATTTATGAAAGGTTCAATAGGTTGGTAATGAGAAAAAAGTGGACCAATTTTGTCGCTAGAGTTCATGGCAGTCGTTTTTTGAAACATTTTTTTCAAAAAATAAAGATGGGTTGTTGAATCTTGCATTTTTT
Organism: Convolutriloba macropyga; assembly: GCF_964194025.1. Classification (NCBI taxonomy): domain Eukaryota; kingdom Metazoa; phylum Xenacoelomorpha; order Acoela; family Convolutidae; genus Convolutriloba; species Convolutriloba macropyga. The sequence goes on along the minus strand of NC_134469.1, from coordinate 25,994,467 downwards.
TGTTTTTTTTGTGGTCTTTTCACTCATTCTTACTGAAGTAGTTCTCATTGGCTTTGTTGTGCTGTGTGATTTGAGTGAATTTTGTTTGTACTGTTTGTGTTCGAATTGTTGAAGTGATTTTCTGTTTCTTGCCTCCATTTTTAATGTCCTTTTCAAGAGAGAACTGCAAAAATTGTTTTTTTGACTTCTAAAGTTGTATGCTTTGCCGTTATTAAGTATTCTGGAATATAGTTATGTTTTTTTCTTTCACTCCATAGTTTTTTTGATATTTTTTTCAATATCAATAGCTTTGGCCTCCTGCTTTGTCTGCCATTGTTTCCCACTAGGTTGTTTTATTGTTTACTCGTTCTAAGGATGCTTAGGGTCTTCATTTTCATAAAGTGAAACTGTTATTTTTATTACGCATTATTATTATAGCGTATTTTTGTTTCTCAAAACACTAGATTTCAGAGAACGAAAACTTCTAATTGATATTGGTCTTGTTGCAGTTTGGTATTGGTATAAAAATGTTAAGTGCCAAGTTATTAGTTAATTCAATTCATTAGATTGTGATTAAGGACATGTCCTCCTTTTTTTTCTTCGCTATACCTTTTGATATTTTTTTGGTTTTACATAAGTCACGATTTGCACGTTTGACTCCTGACTGACCTCTCCCACTTTTTAACTGAATGGGTTTTAACTGAATGACGTGAGGAAATGAAAACGGTCAAAGTCAGAGAAAAAATCAAAAGAAAACGGATAAACCGAAAAATCCCGGTCATTAAGTCATAGTGCATTAGGCTATCAAACTTCTTTAAAGTTTTTGCTCGCCGACATCAGTATAAAGCTTAATAAACTTCAATTTCGAAGCTGAATTAAGTATACTCTTAGAATCTAACCGAATTAGCAGAATATGCACTCAAAGTTAGCACTCAAAGAGTTGTACTCATACATATTTGACACTTAGAAAAATTCTGTCAGTTTTCATCCCTTTTTCAATCCCAATATGCCTGAATCTGGTCAACGGCGGCTATTTTCCTGCATTTTGCCGGCTATGTTATTACCTCCTGATCAAATTGAAACTTTGAAAGTTTTCAATACTTCAAATGAAAACTTTTTGCGTCGGCAACTGCTACTCAGCTGCGTTCGTTAATTTCTATATTCTACGGTCCCTTCATCATTCGAGGGTGTTTTATCTGTTGTTCAGAACAGTTAGGCAAAAAGTGCCACCAATGCTAATTAATTGCTCTAGAGGAAAGTTTGAAACAAATATGGTAGTCTTCTATGTCGTTTTTAAAATTCTTTTGCTTGACCGTTTTGATTAATTTGTTATAATAGTTCGGTCGCTTGAGCGAATTGACTGCTACCTATCGTACACCAGCCAAAATCAGAACAGGAGTTGATAAACCTGAAGGTTATCCTCACATGAATTGCCTCACTCGGATAGAAGATAGCTACGCCAGTCAATGGCTTGTCAGTTGCACGCAATAAATCTCACATCGCGCCCGTTTTTGTTGACTTGAACTGACTTGACTTTAATGTTCATAGCTGCAAAGCTGTAAGATGTCGGAGACTAGTTTTCTGTTTAGGCTAGAAAATTCTTTGAATTGTAGTTCAGATCTTGTCCTTTTTTCGTCTGACGCTCATTTTTGAAGTACATTTCTATACGCTTCAAACCTCAAAGCAGCAGTCTTTTCATGCTGCTCTGCATGTGCGTGACGTCATTTGTTACTCTCATCAGCGGTGAGTTTTAGCTGAATTGCGTATTTTCATTTATCATGAATGATTTACCTCACTCCTGAATGTTTACATCAATATTTAATTGACTGTAGGTGACTCTAAACCTTTGCAGGGGCACTAGAGGACTCCTATGCAATAAAAGTTGTCACGAATAACGTGAATAAAATGCAATGAGCACTATGATATTTTAGTTTAAAGTATTTCAAAAAGCCGCTGAATATTGATTAGGTTTTTTACTGAATATTGAATTGGTTTTTAATTGCCGCCGTCAGCCACTTATTATCTAATATTTAGGCGATCTCCTTTTTAAAAATCGAAAGGATTTGAAGTGTATTGGAGCGATGTCTCTTTTTACGACTTGGAGAGGTATCATGGTTTTCTGTTTAATAGCCGCGAAGCGATGGCGGCTATTATTGGGGACATCGTGGTTTTTTTTGCCATTCAAATTTGAATTGTATTGGCGCGCTTGCGCTGTCTTTTAAGATCTGTTCACGCTTTTTTCGGCTTTTTCACGTCAGTGAGAAGTCAAATTAGAATGGTGATTTTGGTCATATTGAAATAGTAAAAGGAGCGAAAATTGAGTAGGTTTGAGGCGTGACTTTTCAAAATACCTTTTAAGTGGAGTGAGAAATTGGTGTTTGAACAGTTTGGCGGTCTTTGGTATGATGGATTTTTTTTCAGGTGCATCAATTTGACTTCTGTTTTAAGAGTTTACTCTCCTCCAGCCCACTACTCTCCAAGTATGCGATTCACAGAAACTGTTTTGGAGACTTATACTTATGGTGTGAAGGGCGGTTCTTGGAAATTGATACCCCCCCCCCACTTCACCCCTCAACCCTAATCCCCACCCCTGCACATCATTCAGACCGTAAGGGCACCGTGCAGCCAAAGACCCCTCTCCCACCGTTGCCCCCACCCCCTCTCCACTGTGCCCACCCCCCCCCCCCCCTCAGTGTCCTTCCCGCTGCGCTCACCTTACGCCCCTTCAATTAAGCTAAAGCTAGCCTCAGTAAACCGGGGCTAGCTACCAACCGCTCGCCGGTAGTTTGAGAGCAATTCGCCCGACGTTAGTCGGTTATGTTTAATTCTTTCTATTTTCTGCTGCCCGGAAGTCATACTATTTCGCTGCTATTTTGGCTATCAAGTGCAAAATTACTCTGCAGACATGTTGGCCTCTTGCGTGTATTCGCAGTTTAAGACGTACCACAACTGATTTTTTCGTTTTCATTGTTTCAGATATGTGTCTAAAGTGGCGCTTGCTTCCCACGAGCAGTTCCAGCATTGGCAAGCAGTACCCTCCTAACTGGGTGTGTCAGAACAACCCTGACGCCCAGTACAACCGATGCAACGCCCCCGAACAAAAGTTTTCTTTTCCCTTAATCGACAGGAAAAAATTGAACAAAGATACAAACGGTTTGCCTACGCCAGAAGACAAACCGCCCTTGAACACAACAGAGATGCCGAGTTTTGGCCGCACTATTCTGAAGAAACCAGATGTTCTACCTCCAGTTAAAATTTTTAAACCCAGTCCTATGCCAATGCCAGTAATTGCACCGACGAAAGTGAACGAAACCCCTAAGTTAATTAATCAGACTCCAGTTCCGCAGAAAAGAGTTAGTAGACCTTAATAAATTGCCATATATATATATATATATATATATATATATATATATTAATCCAATCTAAAGTCTAGGTAATCTGTACAAGTACAAATTCAGCGTTCTTAATGTATGAGTTATGGCTGTTTATTTTAAAATGTAAATGCGCTCCTTTTTAGACAAGTGCACCCGAAACATCTGCAAATGCGAGCAAAGTAGCGAGAAGACGATCGCCCTCTCCACCACCACCTCCATCTAGAGCAAAATCACAGTCAGGTCGTGTACTGAACCAACCAGCACCACCTCAACAAACTAAAGAGAAACTGAAGCCAGTGCCCCGGAGGAAAAGTCCGAGTCCACCACCAGCGAAGCAAAAGGTCGGAAGAAGTTGTGTAATGCACTTCATCCATTGGGACTTGATTATGCTTTAATTCAGTGTGATTTGGGAATGTTTTTCGTGGTTGATTTACGGAATAGACATCCTAGAAAGGCGTGGGTTGTAAAAAAATGATGCGCCCTCCCTAGTTCATTAAAAAAATCAACTGAATCTTATCTTTCTTGCTTCCATGTGTTCAGATGCGGTTTTTCAGGTGCGACAAGCAAGGAAATCACCTAGCCCAGAACCACCCAAAGTTAGCTGATTTAAGTAAAATAACCATTATTCGATTGTATGGAACGAGAATATGCAAGTTATTTTGTACTTTAGAGGTCAAGAAAGAAATCGCCGTCTCCTGAAGTTGTAGACAAAAGAAAAGTAAGATGTAGTTCATTTACGTCCATCCATGAATTCTAATCTTTTTGATGTGCTCCACAGGTGATAACAGAGAAGAAATGCTATATCATTGTTGTGTTTCAGTCAGCTGCATTACTAAATAATGTAGCAGCTGTTAGTTCTTCGAGATCAAGAAGGAAGTCACCGTCTCCAGTTCCAGAAGCTCAGCCCAAAACAAACGTGGTGAGTAATTGTCGAGAAGGTCTAGTCTAACTCAATACATCTAGCAACTAGTTTTGGTGCATCCTTTTTGTTTCGCAAAAGTTGTGCATCATTTATATAAGGAATTTTGAATGTGCATCCGGAGTTGCACCTGAATGAACCTGATGTATCTATTGGACGCCAGATGTTTTTGAGAATCAAATGCTCTTAGCATACTGTCTCAACAATCGTCAATTTAAACTGGAGATTTGTCTGATATTTTGAGGAAAATTGGGCTCGTCGGAATAATTTTTTTTTTCATTTGGATTTTCAAGGAGAAAAGAGGTTGAACAAACTGTGGGGTGTGTTTCCGGAGGCTTAATTAACTACTTCCTATTGCTCTGAAACAAAATTTGTAGCAATTATATTAGTGGTGTCGGTCTTTGAGTTTTTTTTGTACCACCGACTTTTCATCTAATAGTTTGCTTTCGTCTGCCCATCGGACTTCGCATCCTCAAAAACAATATAAAAAGATAAAGACCGGAGGTCCTTGAGTTTTTGAGAAATTATCTTTGAGATATCATCGTCTTTAAGTGTACTTATCACCGAAGCTACTCAGGAGACAAAAGCATGGTTTGAGGGCAATTTTTGCGGTGATGATCCCCACACTACTACCCCCCCCCCCCCCCCCCTCCAGCACAACCACCACCTCACCTCATCCCTTCCCTCAGTTAAAGTTAGCCTCCCTAAGCAACAAATAGCTTATAAGGAAGCGAAGTCCTCGGCAGTCACATGAGTGCACTCCTCGCCTGACGTTAGTCGGTTGTTTGTTCTCGAGATTAAGTTTGGCTTGCCAAAATAATTTCTATTAAACACTTTTTTAATGATATTCCCAAATTAGAGTAATAATTACATCAGAATATATAACTTGATGTTCTTGGTATATAAGAGAAATGAGTGTTGGTAAATATGTATGATTAATAGCCGGCCTCATCTTCTCAGTAGGTTAGTTTTGCGGTCCTCTTTTTTAATTCAAAGAATTCGAATTGCATTGGGACGATGTCTTTCTAAGATCTGTTCACACATTTTCATGATTTTTGAAGTCACGCCGAAAACAGGAAAACTTTAGCTATAAATACGTAGCGAAACCCAATTCAATCAATACATGACTTTAGGTGACGGACATCGCTGAACTTGTTCCAATAAATAATAGCAAATTGGTAGTGGAGATGATGAGATTTAACGGAACTATAAAGGTTACTTTTAATCGGTTATATTTGCACATTTTGATGATTTTCGAAGACAAATTGGCGTGGTGGCTATGGTTACGCCGAAACAGGTAGTTGAGCCAGAAAGGAGTTTTTTTTGGGACATACATTTAAAATTATTTTCTAAAAAGTAGGGTTAGGGTGGGATACCGGTATTCGAACAAAGATACGCTTTTCCCATCATGGTTTTTTTTTGTTCAGGCGCGACCGTTTCGCGTTTCACTGTTTTATTGTCGGTTTGTTCTATTCCTTGTGATTTGAAGGCTTTCTGTTAAAACTGGACAGTAAGTCTGTTTTGTTCTCGTTCTATGTTTTTAAGGGCTGTAAAGCGAAGTGGAAGAAAACGGTTATTGGCGACATCATTGTGTTTTTTGTCATCAATATTTTCCAATTTTGCTCTTTTTCACAGCTAGGAGAAACAGATGTCAAAGGGTTGTGGATAAGACGCAAAATAATATGTGTCCTCTAAATTTTTATAGCCTTTTTGCTCTTTCCCGCCAAATTGCTTTCAAGTCGGGTTTTTATGCCCACGAAATCGCTTTCATATGGATTTTTTTCCCACCAAATAGCTTACAGTTCGGTATTTCAAGTCTTAAAACTTGCGGAACAAAAATTTTTACCTCGCGGAACAAAAACTTGCGGAACAAAAAAATAAAAAGAAGGTTTGAATAGACGTGCTTTGAGGCGAAGAAATTAAGGCATCGCCGTATACGTTTTGGAGAAAAACGCGGGAAAACTTTTTCGGGTTTAGCGACCATAGATTAGTTGACTTCATCAAATCAATTTTTCATTATTCCAACAATTTCAAGAAATCAATTTTGATTTTTCTAAAGCAAGGATGAGAATTTTTTAACGAGCCCTAGACTGGTTTAATAAACTATTTGACTGTTGTCCTCACAAATGGGATAAATAGGTAAAGCCCGGAGGTCATTATTATAGCGTAACGCCTATCAGTCTCTAAGAAGGCGATTCGCGAAAACTTAAAACTGTTTTGAAATTTTTATCATAAATGACTTGCCCCACTCTCGAAGTTACTCTTAGACCAATATTAAGGTGAAAAAGGTTACTCTTAGCGTCTTGCTAAGGAAGAGGATTCCTACGTACTAAAGGCAGATACTAATAAAGCATCGGGGCTTAAATACAATAAGCAACATAAGTTTTCGCCAAAAATATTGAAATATTTTTCAGAATTTCAAAATAGTTTTCTGTTTCTATCTCTATTCTATTTCGCAGGTATGTCGGTAGTCTGCAAGCTATGATTACACTGAGTAACTTATAACCTCTTTTGTTTTTAGAGGAGCAGCCGAGATCGGGAAGTGTCAAAGAAAGCGCCTGCCTCAGAAGCCGATTCAGATACACAGTCAGAATCATCGCAGGTTTGAACCAGAATCCGTTTCTGTTATTGCTCTTACAAAGGAGTTCGAATTTGTGCTCCTTGAGTTGTCTTTAACACATGTCTAATGTTTAATAGCCGCCCTCATCTTCTCAGCCGGCTATTATAGCGCTCCTATTTTTTTTTAACAATTCAAAGAATTTGAATTGTATTGGGGAGCTGTCTTTTTACGACTCGAAGAGGAGTATTGGAGAAGTCCCTTTTTTTTAATCAATTTTATTGGAGTGAATTTTGAAGCGGGAAATGAAACACGTGAAAAAATTGGAGTGATTTTGTTGCTGAACAAAATGAAGAGTGGAGCGAAAAGAGAGGGGTTTTTTTTTGTTCATATCGCTGTTTTCTAGAGAGCGAGAAATTGAGGTGTGAAAAAAATTTCTGTAAGCGAGTGAAATTTTTTGTTCACGTGCGGCATTTTAAAGCATTTTTTTTCCATTTTTTTTGGTTAAGAGGTTTGGTTATGATTTTCTTTAAATTTTAGGCTGGTGTTGGTAGTGGTTTGAAGGTTTCTTGTAAGTTATATGAATTTTATGCTAATTCGGAGGTTTTTCATGCATTTTGCTGATTTTTGGGCTAATTTCTGCGATTTTTTTTAAATTTGTTTTGTTTTACTGCCTCAAATGGGTATTGAAAAGACCCCTATTACTTGAGAAGTTTTTAGTTAACAAATAGTTGCAGTTTTGTGGATATGAAGCAGTTTTTTTTACTGAGAAATATGACAAAAAATAGCGAAAATTGGAACTATTTTTCTTAATTTTTGCAGTTTTTCGTTTTTTTTTCTGTTTTTTAGATAAATTTCTTAGCCTATTAAGACTTGCCTACTGCTTTAGGATCATCTGGATACCCTATTGGCTGAAAAAAAAATTTCCTTTGGTTTTATTTGCTTTTGTAATATTAAAAAAATATGAAATTTTTCAGGTTTTTTAGTCAGTTGTTTGTAAGAGCTGATTTTTTCATCGTTTGGCATCAAGTTTTTTTAAAACTTCTCATAAGTGGTTTTAGTAGGTACTTGTTGTGTTGATGAAGTAATTTTGACAAAGATAGTTATTTCGGGGTCTCGATTGATGACAAATTTTGATCAGATTTATCATATTTTAATAGATTTGATTTTTTTTACTTTTTTGTTCTATGGTTTTGTTTCAAGACAATCCTAAATTAGTGGAGGCACGTTTTGTATGATGAGTAGTTGAATGGCATTTAAGTGGATTTCCACTTCGAGTCGTTTCCGGAATTCTTTCGGCTATGTTTTTTTTAAGATCTGTTCACACATTTTCATGATTTTTGAAGTCAAATTGGAGTAGTGATTTTGGTCACGCCGAAACAGGAAATGGAGCGAAAAAGCGAGTGGTTTTGCGGTGTGAATTTTTTTCGCTCTAATTTTAAAGTGGAGTGAGAAAATGGTGTTTGAACAAAACTTCGGTATCTCTAGTGGTTTTTTGTTCACATGCGGCAATTTCACTCTGATTTTTACTGTTTTTTCGATTTTTTGGATCAGTTTTTTTTCTAAATGGTTTTCCCAATCCATTCACAGCTCATTCTAGGCCTAGTTTTTTGTTTGAATTGATTTTTCATTTCTCGCTAGTAGTTTTTTTGTTCACATGCGGCATTTTGACATTGATTTTCTGTTTTCTTATTTTTTGATCTAATTTTTTTTAAAATGGTTTTCTCAATTCACTCATAGTCCATTCTTGGTCTAGTTTTTCTTTTTAGTCAATGAAAATTCTTTGAATTGTACGTCAGGACTTGTCCTGCTATGTTTTTTTACTTCGTCAAACTTTTTTTTCGCTTTACCCATTTTGCGCTTTTTCGACATTTTGCGTGAAATCTTTTTGACTTCTCTAGGCTAGTTTGTCTCTTCTCTCATTCTGCTAAAAGTGATTTTGAACATCAGCTGCTCAGCAAAGCAATTCAAAATGAACAGAGTCAATCTAAAAAATTGAAGTCAGAAATAGAAACGGGCTAAACCCATAAAGGCCAATTTTAGATGCCCGCTATTTGAACGTCGTTCCTATAAGTATTAATTACCTCTCTCTAATGCTTTTTGGTATTGATAGTAGCCCCTGTATTTTCTCTCTAAGAAACAGAAGTATGTTCAACTACGAAATGCCATCAAAATAAATCGGACTTAAAAAATGTTTTGTACAAAAATCTTTTTTTTTTCAATATTTATTCTTTCAATCCCAATCATGCTTATTGGAATCAACGGCGGCTATTTTCCGACAATCTGCCGGGTATGTGTTTGTCTTCAATCAGTTCTCTTAGCCCTCTCATCCTCTTTGACAAAAAAGACACTCTTCGACCAATCGTCGTTGTTTTCTTGATCTTGAGTTTTTCATTTGTTTGATTCCTCTGCTCATTGGGTGAGTCAAAACGAACAAGAAATGTTTGTTTTTGGGTGAGTATCAAACTCATTGTCTTCTCGCCTAAAAATTGAAGAAAATACGTAACTTTGAAGGTAGCTTATTATCTAAGCAGATGTAAACTGCTTTAAGGCATCACGTGATAGCCTTTTCAGGCCTATTGATGACGTACTAAATCGAAATGAGGTGTTCAATAGCCGCGAAGCGATAGTGAGGCTGTTACTGATCTCATTCTGCTTTTTTCCAATTTAGTGAATTTGAATGTTATGGGGGGTATGCTCAAATTAATATAATAATTTATTTTGAAATCTTACGGTTTTAACGAATTTGAATACTTGTTTTCCAAAAAAGTATTAACGACTTAATGGATTTTTTCATCCTTTACTCTTTTTCATCATGAACAGCTCTAAGAATCATATTTTGATCTGTGTAGAGGTTTTTACTCTTGCCTTACTATTTGCACAACTTGCTTAAAAATATTTTTTGCCACTTATTGTGGTTTAAGAGATCTCGCGCCTTTTTGAGTTTTGGTTGATTATTTTTAAATGTTTCTATTCATAGCTAACAGTTGTCACGAATTTGACTTGAATGTTTTAAATTTTTTGTTGTTTTGGATTTTTTCGGTTTTGCAATTGGTTTTTTTAATATTACTTACTCATTGATGAGATGTCTCGCTCTTTAATTAGGTATAATTGAATCAACTGAGAGTTTCTGTTGATTGCCGAGAATTTTATCGACTTTTACATTTTTTCTCGAAAAATTTTGAAATTTTGCCTGCTACGTTTGTTGCTTCTCCTTTTACATGATTCTGCAATCGTTTTCTTTAAAGTTGATATATGCTTTCTTTCTATGAATAGTGGAGTAGATGTTGAGGAGTTTTATTTGCCCGTTTCAATGATTTTGATGTCACTTATTTTCAATGATATTGTAAAGACCGGTTTTTGTTGCTCGTTGTCCTTTTACTTAGTCTCTGTTATTTTCCACAAAGTTTACGTTTGCTGTCTGAACTTCGATTGTGTAAAGGTCTTTCGAATTTGAGGTTATTCATTGTTTGAAATCATAACTTCGATTACCGTGTTTTTCTATAAGGGAATGAAATAAATGTTTTTTGTTTATTAGCTAACCTCATCTTCTCAGCAGGCTTTAATTGAGCTCATATTTAATAGCCGCAAAGCGATAGCTGACGCTATTATTCCCGTATTCTTGTTTTTCTATTTCGTCGTCAAGGTTTTTGTTACAACCATATGACGTCTCAATCACTTCAAATCTGGTTTGTGTTCATTTGTTCATCCAATTTCAGTTGAATTGCGTGCGTGACGTCATTTATCACCCGCAGTGGGTCGTTTTTTATTCGCCTGATTAGGTTTTTGTTCACACGTGTCTTACCTCACTCTCGAAAATGACTTCCTCACTTTGAAATTGACTTCTGTTTACTTCAATTCAAAGAGATGTCAAGCGAATGTGTGGCACTCTTTATGAAGGTTATTTGAGAGCAGCTAATAGAGGCAGCAATAAATTATACAGATTCTTAATCAAAATATTATATCTCAGCCCTTGAAAAGAATGCATTTTTTGGTCTCTTTTTTTGAGACTGCAAATCTACGAAGCTATTGCGGCTTTTTTCTGGCAATCTGCCAGCTATGTTTGTTTTTTTACTTAGTTGAATAAAAATTTGTTTCACTTTACCTCATTTTGCTGCTTTTTCGACGTTTTGCATAAAATCTTTTTGACTTCTCTAGGCTAATTTTATTCTTCGCTCAATCTGCTTTTTAACAGCAGTTGCTCTTTACTATGCTCTTTGCTTTCGTGGAAATCTTTGTACAAGCTTTGTTAATGAGTGTGATTGTGTTCTTTGGTTTCTTCAATTCTGTGAGTTGTAATACAGGATTAGTCCTGCTATCGTTTGTGTGTCGTCCTCTGACGCTTTTTTGGTTAAATTTGTTCACACAGCAAAGCTGAAAATGTTATTCTGTAAAGAACATCTTCCGCTTCTTTAAATTTCTGCTGACTCTCCGTTTCTTAGTGACGCCTCTCATTGGCGCAAGGCATATTTGAAGCTATTTAGCGGTTTGATTTAGTATCTATTGTTTTTAATTGCTCTTAAACAAAATTTGTAATAATTATATTAGTCTTGTCTGTTTTTTCGCGATTTTTTGCCTGACCGATTTTTCATGTGACCCATTTGATTTTTCGTCCTCAAAAGCGGGATAAACAGGTAGCGCCCAACGGACATTAAGTGCTCTTAGAGCTTTTCAGCTCTGTTTCAGCTCAAACTGTTCTGGAAACTTATACTTATGGTGTGAAGGGCGGCTCTTAGAGGTTGAAGACACCCTCACTAATGACACCCCTCCACAATTCACCCCACCCCCCCCCCCCCCCACCGCGGTGTTGCCCACCCACCCCACTGTTGCCGCCCTCTTCCGGTGAACCGCCCCACCCCCGTGGCTTGCTACTGACGAAAAACCGCTCGCTAAAAACTAATTTACACAAATCTTTAAAGCTTTTTGAAAGTGTCATGTTTAATAGCCGCCCTCATCTTCTCAGCCGGCTATTATTGCGCTCGTATTTTTTTTTATTTCGTCAAACTTTATTTAGCTTTACCATTTTGCCGCTTTTTCGACATTTTGCGTGAAATCTTTTTGACTTCTCTAGGCTAGTTTCTCTCTTCTCTCATTCTGCTAAAAGTGAATTTGAACATCAGTTGCTAAGCAAAGCAATTCAAAATGAACAGAGTCGGTGTAAAAAATTGAAGTCAGAAATAGAAACGGGATAAACCCATAAAGCCCAATTTTAGATGCCCGCTATTTGAACGTCGTTCCTATAAGTCTTAGTTTCCACCTCTAATGCTTATTGGTGTTGATAGTAGCCCCTGTAGCCTCTCTCTAAGAAACAGAAGTACGTTATGTTCAACTACGAAATGCCATCAAAATAGATCGGACTTGAAAAATTTTTTTGTACAAAAATCTTTTTTTTTCAATATATTCTATTCGTTCAATCCCAATCATGCTTATTGGAATCAACGGCGGCTATTTTCCGGCAATCTGCCGGGTATGTTTTGAGTTTTATAAGCCCTAGGTGTCAAGAAACCTCCTCTAGGGTTTCTTAATAGGTTACTGCATAGTATTACAACTTTTTAGTATTACAAATTTTAGCAATTTTTTGATCAAACTTGCATTTTATTTTTTTTTGAAAATTTGTCGTCTTTTTTAAGTTTCTTCAGCCTCAAGAGCCAGGAAACTCCCTCTAGGGTTTGGCAATAGGTTACTCTATAATTTCTATGTGTAATGGAATGGTTTTCAAGATCTGAACTTCACAAATTTTTTTATTTTTCTTACAAGATTTACAATTTTTTCATTTTTTTTTTTACAATTTTTCTCCATTTTTTGACTTTTATTGTCATTATTCAGGTTTTTTCAGCCTGAGGGGTCAGAACACCTCCGTTAGGGTTTGATAATGAGTTACTGGAAACCTTTTTTTGGCCATGGGTTAGTTTTTAACTTCTTATTATCACAAATTGTAGCATTTTTTTTTTGAGTTTGCAATTTTTTTTGAATTTTTTTGTCATTTTAAGGTTTAACCAGGCTCAAGAGCCACACAACCTCTTTTAGGGTTGTGTGTGATAAAAGTCTTCTGCATTGTTTCTAGGTGTATTTGAATGTTTTTCAAGATTTTAATGTCACGAATTTAAGAAGTTTTTCAAAAAACTATTTGCAAGTTTTTTATCTTTTGAGTTTTTGTTCCGGCACCAGGATCCTAGAGAACCCCTCCAAGGTTTAATAATAAGCTGTTGCATAGTTTTTAGAGTTATTGGAATTGTTATCAATATTTTAGTGACTCTTTATTTTATTCTTCGCTCAATCTGCTTTTTAACAGCAGTTGCTCTTTACTATGCTCTTTGCTTTCGTGGAAATCTTTGTACAAGCTTTGTTAATGAGTGTGATTGTGTTCTTTGGTTTCTTCAATTCTGTGAGTTGTAATACAGGATTAGTCCTGCTATCGTTTGTGTGTCGTCCTCTGACGCTTTTTTGGTTAAATTTGTTCACACAGCAAAGCTGAAAATGTTATTCTGTAAAGAACATCTTCCGCTTCTTTAAATTTCTGCTGACTCTCCGTTTCTTAGTGACGCCTCTCATTGGCGCAAGGCATATTTGAAGCTATTTAGCGGTTTGATTTAGTATCTATTGTTTTTAATTGCTCTTAAACAAAATTTGTAATAATTATATTAGTCTTGTCTGTTTTTTCGCGATTTTTCGCCTGACCGATTTTTCATGTGACCCATTTGATTTTTCGTCCTCAAAAGCGGGATAAACAGGTAGCGCCCAACGGACATTAAGTGCTCTTAGAGCTTTTCAGCTCTGTTTCAGCTCAAACTGTTCTGGAAACTTATACTTATGGTGTGAAGGGCGGCTCTTAGAGGTTGAAGACACCCTCACTAATGACACCCCTCCACAATTCACCCCACCCCCCCCCACCGCGGTGTTGCCCACCCACCCCACTGTTGCCGCCCTCTTCCGGTGAACCGCCCCACCCCCGTGGCTTGCTACTGACGAAAAACCGCTCGCTAAAAACTAATTTACACAAATCTTTAAAGCTTTTTGAAAGTGTCATGTTTAATAGCCGCCCTCATCTTCTCAGCCGGCTATTATTGCGCTCGTATTTTTTTTTATTTCGTCAAACTTTATTTAGCTTTACCATTTTGCCGCTTTTTCGACATTTTGCGTGAAATCTTTTTGACTTCTCTAGGCTAGTTTCTCTCTTCTCTCATTCTGCTAAAAGTGAATTTGAACATCAGTTGCTAAGCAAAGCAATTCAAAATGAACAGAGTCGGTGTAAAAAATTGAAGTCAGAAATAGAAACGGGATAAACCCATAAAGCCCAATTTTAGATGCCCGCTATTTGAACGTCGTTCCTATAAGTCTTAGTTTCCACCTCTAATGCTTATTGGTGTTGATAGTAGCCCCTGTAGCCTCTCTCTAAGAAACAGAAGTACGTTATGTTCAACTACGAAATGCCATCAAAATAGATCGGACTTGAAAAATTTTTTTGTACAAAAATCTTTTTTTTTCAATATATTCTATTCGTTCAATCCCAATCATGCTTATTGGAATCAACGGCGGCTATTTTCCGGCAATCTGCCGGGTATGTTTTGAGTTTTATAAGCCCTAGGTGTCAAGAAACCTCCTCTAGGGTTTCTTAATAGGTTACTGCATAGTATTACAACTTTTTAGTATTACAAATTTTAGCAATTTTTTGATCAAACTTGCATTTTATTTTTTTTTGAAAATTTGTCGTCTTTTTCAAGTTTCTTCAGCCTCAAGAGCCAAGAAACTCCCTCTAGGACTTGGCAATAGGTTACTCTATAATTTCTATGTGTAATGGAATGGTTTTCAAGATCTGAACTTCAAAAATTTTTTTATTTTTCTTACAAGTCTTTACAATTTTTTCATTTTTTTTTTACAATTTTTCTCCATTTTTTGACTTTTATTGTCATTATTCAGGTTTTTTCAGCCTGAGGGGTCAGAACACCTCCGTTAGGGTTTGATAATGAGTTACTGGAAACCTTTTTTTGGCCATGGGTTAGTTTTTAACTTCTTATTATCACAAATTGTAGCATTTTTTTTTGAGTTTGCAATTTTTTTTGAATTTTTTTGTCATTTTAAGGTTTAACCAGGCTCAAGAGCCACACAACCTCTTTTAGGGTTGTGTGTGATAAAAGTCTTCTGCATTGTTTCTAGGTGTATTTGAATGTTTTTCAAGATTTTAATGTCACGAATTTAAGAAGTTTTTCAAAAAAATATTTGCAATTTTTTTATCTTTTGAGTTTTTGTTCCGGCACCAGGATCCTAGAGAACTCCTCCAAGGTTTAATAATAAGCTGTTGCATAGTTTTTAGAGTTATTGGAATTGTTATCAATATTTTAGTGACTCCAGCTTTAGGAGTGTTTTCATAAATTTTATTTTAAAAAATTTTCGGAAAATTATTATGTTCCAAGTTTAGGGATCGTTGAGCCAGTTCAACTATTTAAAGCTAAAAATAAGGATACTGGATAGTTTCCTGAGACAATGAATTGGCTTTGAAGATTTTAACATTTGAATTTTAGCACGATTTTAAAGTTTGCGATTGTTTTCAAAATTTTTGAATTTTTTGCTTTTCTGAGTTTAGCGATCATTACTGGCCGACAAAGATTATTTAAGTTTTGCGGTTGGCTTAAATAACCTAAATCCAGAGTCAGAAATGTTTTCGAACAGTTTTTTGACTGTGAAATTTGGAAACTTTTTTTGTAGAGTTTGCAATTTTTTTACGAATTTTTAAAATATTGGATTTTTTTCTATTCGATTTATTTACTAACAAGACTAGAAAACAAAGTTGCCGAGTCGAATCAAGCAAAAACTAGCCTCATTAAACCGTAGCTAGCTACTGACGAAGCCAACACCTCGCCTGCCGTTTGAGAGCAATTTGCCCGACGTTAGTCGGTTATGTTTAACGACTTTGACGCTGCTTGTTCTCAAAAACTATCAGTGATTTTTGTTTTGCGCGTTTTTAGTTTTTATTTTTGTTCTGATCCATAATTTTATTATTGGAGATAAGCGTTTAGGTAAAGTTGAAGCTATTCAGAGAATTTGCGTTTTTCTCCAATAAGGTTTGCTTGCTTTCCCATCATTTATCTTTAATGGAACGTGTCATTGACTCTCTGATGTGGTGTAATTGTGCTACCAATTCTTTGTTTGAATGTATGTCTAACGGATTCAACAACTAAGTTTCTACTTGTTTTGAAAAACTATGAGTGATTGTTTGGTTTTTGCCTCTTTCATGTTTTTGTTGTCCTATAATTTGACTTTGCAGTTCACCTTGTCTCTCTCTAAGGCTGTCTAAATAGATCTGTTGTTTTCAATTTTGAATGAGTTTTGACCTTTTGTAAATGTTTTGATCGACAAGTATTGAGTGAATGTATCGGGTTTTGCCTAAGTATTGTAGTTTCTTGTCGGTAAGTTGGTTGGTCTTATCACCAGACGAAGTAATGGCAGTAGTCATAGGTTTTGTCTTAAAATTGAATCTTCTATAAAAATAGATATAGTAGAGGTGCAAATGCCTACCCACAACTCGCTTGTGGTGCGGCGACCTCTCTGCTTCTACGCCATGGTGAATGACATGCTTTCTCCGGGTTAGGGGATCAGGAGTGGCATCGTCAACATCGGGGAAAGGGGCACTGAATGTGGATTATTCTGTGCGGTGGTCGTGCTGGACTGGTGGAATTGAGTCCAGCCAGTTAGCTACCTCTACTGGTCTTTCTCACAAGTCAATCACTTTCAGGTCTTGGTGTTCTTACGGCAGTTGAAAATCTGGTTTACGTGGTGCTGCTTAACATTTGGGACAGCGTTTGTCTACATTGTAACAGATCCAACTCAAGTAAAGAGTTTAGCAGGCCGTAGTATCCAGTTCTCAGTTGTGCTAATCAGATACTTGCAGTTCGTGACAGCGTTCGTTCTTCGGCTATCTTTGGCGAAGATGGGCCTAATTGCTTGTTGTCTTTGTTCAACCGACTATGGACCGTTTGTCGGTGGATGCTTTCGAGCAAATTTTTGTAATCTTTGCGATTTATTTGCTCTTTATTGTTAGTGTTGTTTCGCGCGGTACCTGTAGTATCCTTAAGTGTCAGTCTCATGTAATGAAAACTGGTTGAGGAGGTTATTTTGTAATCAACACTTGTAGCTCTGATAACTGCCGACCAGAAATTGCTCTGATAACATTTCTGTGTGAACTTTAACAGGCAGCATTTACCCTCTCTGTGTAAGTCATTTATATCAGAAATTTTTACACCGTCTGTGATTTTACAAAGTGCAATGTTTTTTGGGTTTGCAAGTGGTTACAGTTTGTATTGCTGAATGTGGAAGCCCAATTGGGGCAGTGTAGTTCAGGACGCTGGGACCGATACTTGTTAGCCTCTGAGCGTTTCCCTTTTGTGCAGCCCCAGTCGCTACCAATCTTTTGGATATGTTATTGCGCCTTTGTAGTTTCTCTTTGATGCTTCTTACATCAAAATTGAGCATACCATCGAAAGGGACGCCAAGTACTTTGACTTTGGTCTCTACGGGTATTGGTAGATTTTTGATAGTGAAGTGTGGATAAAACTTGGCCTCCTCGCTCCAGTTTGTGAATACAGTTACACTTGATTTCTCATCTGATAATTTAATTTCTCTTGATTCTAGCCTGTTGTGTAAATTGTTTAGGCAGGGAGTTATCATGTCACGTAATTTTATAGCCTGCGGTGAGATATTTTTAAAGTTATATCATCAGCGTTAAGACCAAGCATATATCTTTCGGGGTTAGAGGCAGCTTGCTCATGTAGATGCTGAAGAGCATTGGTGAGAATACACCATCTTGGGGGACACCTTTTTGACTTTTCTTCGCTTTGTTTTCTTATATTCTACGTAAGAAAACAGGCCTTTCAATTTCTCATTTTCATCATAAATGGAGGCGTTAGGCTTATCATGTGTTGACCAATATGGTGTGTGTAGTAGATTATTATCAGTTGGATTGATGGTCAGTATTATGTGTTTTTGTATTATATATGTAAGTGAAAAATTTCTAATTTTACAGTTGTTTTTGACTGTAGTTATTCTTGTTAGCTTTTTGACTGTAGTTTTTCTTGTTAGCTGTAGTTATTCTTGTTTAGTTATTCTTGTTACCTTTTTGACTGTAGTTGTTCTTTGTTAGCTCTCTTAGTTATTCTTTTTAGGTGTAGTTACTCTTTGTTAGCTTTGTCACCCCAAAGCATCAAGTGACCCGAAAAAGCCAGCATTTTTGCGGCAAATTTCTCATTCTTTTTAAGAGTTAGAAAGCTGTATTTGAAAGAAACTTGAGTTTTCCGATCGCAATCTTATTACATGCGGCTATTTGACTGATTTTTCTTTATTTCTCTGGGTCGTTTTGTCTTTTTTTCTTGACAAAAATTTTTTGAATTGTTTTGCAGGTTTGTCTTTCTATGTTTTCTTCTCTTTTTTTTGTATAGATGCGAAGCTGTAATGTAGTTATTTTGTGTTGATCGGCTTTTTTATTTTGTCGTCTGACTTGTTTTTTGAGTTACCTTTCTGTACAATTTCAAATTAGCAATTATCTTTTCATGCCGCTCTCCGGCTGTTTTTTGTGACTTCATTTGTTCCCCTCAGTAGCATTGTATTATTGAATTGCGTTGTAAATGTTTCGACTTTAAATGGCTTTTGACACCAATTCAGTTGACTTAAGCATACCTTAACCCTTTCCTAATAAAAATTAAGTGTACTATTTAATATAGGCTGCTAAATTATGAACAAGCTGTCAAGAACAAGCTTCTATTTTTTTAATAGCCGACCTCATACGAGCCGGCTTTTATAGCGCTACTAATTTCTTTTTACTACGCTAGACTTGTCTCGATTTACCTCATTGTTCCGCTTTTTTGACATTTTGCCTAAAATCATTTTGACTTCTCTAGGCTAGTATCGCTTTTGGCTCATTCTGTCCAAAGTTCTCTTAAACAGCAGTCGCTGAACAGTGCAATCTAACAAAAACCTAATCAAAAATAGAATTGGGATAAACCCATGAAGCGCAGTTTAAGATGCCCATGTTTGAACTTGTTCTTATTAGTCGTAGGTATAAGGTCTAGTATTTGTGTGGATTCCAATTACTGTATTTTCTCTTTAAGAAACAGAGTATATATAACTACAAAATCCAATCAATTTAGCAATCATTATAAAAAAATTTTTTACAGTGAATTTTATTCGGTTCGATCAATTCCAATTGGGGCTATGGGAATCGATGGCAGCTGTTTTCCCGCAATCTGCCGGGCGTTTTTTGCGTCTAAGACTTAAGCGACTCACTTAACTGTTTCTATACCTTTTCTACGAACAGCTAGTCTATTTTGGAGCTATTTTGCCATTCTGTTTGCTATATTTAATTGCTCTCAAAAAGAAGTTGCCTGCAAAGTAGCAATAATATTAATCCTGTGGTTTTTCGAATTCTTGCTGAATGGATTTCTCGTCTGACAGTTTTTGACTTCTTTTGCTCAAAAACGGATAAAGCCCGGAAGTTGCTGAGAAGCTCTTTTAGAATTCTACTAGTCACTAGGTGTACAATTAACCGAAGCTGCTGAGAAGACCCATTATCATGATGCAAGGGGGCATCTTTTTGACCCCCTAATCCTGAACGATTGACCCCCCCCCCTGATGCTAGCCCACCGAAGGCAACCTCTTCGGTGGGCTAGCCTTAGGGTAAGGAGAACTGATCGATTGGTATTCAGTTTATGACTCCTAAGTAAAAAGTTTTTCTGAGCTGTGATTGCATGATTGCTGTTGTTTCAGTCATCTCGGAAAACACAAGACTCGCCGATACCCAAAAAGTCGGATGCAAAGAAATCTGCTAATAATACATCACCTCCGGCGGTAAAGCAAGCTGAAAAGGTAAAATAGTTTAATTCATGACTTGCACTTAAAAAATAATAGCAATTAAAATCCTGCTGATCTTTTATACGTTTTCGTCCTACCGCAATTTCTGACCGATTTAACTTTCCCTCGATGAAAAAAGAACTCAAGAAGACGACCGCGTGTTCAGTAGCAGTTTGATTTTCTCTACAAAACTTCAGTGCAACTGATATGCTCGATGCGAAGATGTCGAGAAGAAACTTAGATTCATGTTGGCATTTTAAAGAGCGTTTCCGAATTTTGTTTGTTTGATCTTTTTGTGACCCTCTAGGAAAGGTAGACTCTGTAGGCGTAGGTTCTTGCAACATTGAGAACGTTGCCTCGAAAGTAATTTAAGACCACGCTTGATGTATGGTGATCGCAATCACAAATTCTAAGCAAAGACAGCAAGAGAAGGTGAAGCCAAAAAAAGTCGAATATAACATAAAGCATAATAAAGAATACTTATGATTAGTTGCTCTGAAGCGAAGTTTATAGCAATAATATTAGTCGTGCTGGCCTTTTTAATGCGTTTTTTATACTATCAAATTTTCGTCTGATCATTTGACTTTTCCTAAAGAACGTGGTAAACATGTTAAGTCCGGTGGGCATTAAGTTTTCTTAGAGCCTTGCGGCTCAGTAGTCTCTAAGTACGCCATTCGCCAAAACTTTAAGACATAAATTCATGGTGTGAAGGGCGGTTACTAAAGTTTGACTCCCTTCCCACTTAACCATTTGTTGGGGGCATTAGCTAATCAAAGTTTTGGGCATTGATAGCTGTCTGAAATGGAAGGAATAGATGAGCAAATGCACGTTTCTCTGGAAATAGGGTACAAAGTTCAATTTCCTGTGCTTTATAACTATGATAAATTTCCAGTCGTCAATCGTAGAAGCTAATTTGGTCCAATTCCTTTGTTACTATCCGCACCATCTTTGCAGACAGTTTCTACTGGGCTTCTTTTTGGATGTCAAAGAATTTGGCTGTCAAAAATTTGTTTCGCTTTCTACTTTTGCGCTTTTCCGTTTACATTTTTGCAAAGTTTTTTGCTCGCAATCTGTTTTAACTTCTCCAGCCTAGTTTCATTTTTCACTATTCAACTGGCATCTAAAGAGCCGTTTTCAGTTAAACAATTTGAAGTGAACAGAGTTAATGTTGGAAAACGGAATTAAAAATAGCTATGGGATAAACTCACTAAGCACAATGTTAGCGGCCTGTTGCTTAAACTTTGTTCTATTCAATAGCCGCTATTCATTTCCTCAGCCCGCTATTCTAGCGCTCCTATTTTTTACTTCGTCGAACAAAAGTTTTTTCGCTTTTTCGACATTTCGCGGAAATTTTTTCGGCAATGTTCCGGGTATATTTACTGTTGGATACAGGTTTATATCATCCTCTAATTGGGACGCAGACGTAAGCCTCAATATCAAATCGAAAAATCCTATCAAAATAACAGCATGTAATTTTTAAGATCACCATCAGTTTTTGACTTGTATTGGGGTGCTGTCCTTTTTAAGATCTGTACACGTAATCGTGATTTTTAAAGTGATGATTTAATCATAATTTATTCGTAGTCCATTCTAGGTATAATTTTTTGTTTATTCAATGAAAATTCTTTGAGTTGTGTCAGGTTTTGTCCTGCTATGGTTTTTTTAGTTCGGCCAACTTTTTTTGCTTTACCTCATTTTTCCGCTTTTTCGACTTTTTGCATGAAATCTTTATGGGCTAGTTTCATTCTTCGCTATTTTACAGCACATGTATCCTCTCGACAAAAGCCAGTAGTATGTATGACGTGGAAGGAAATCAAAAAAGTTTGCACTTCAGATTTTTTTATCGTACATCAATCAATTTTTTCCATTTATTCTGTTCTGTCAATCCTAATCGGGGTTATTGGAATCAATGGCGGCTATTTTCTGGCAACTTGGCGGGTATGTTTCCAGTTTCTTTGCTTCGTTGAGTCCAAATCGGTGTCCTGAGAAGCAATCACAGGAGTTCTTCGTGTGCTAACCGAAGTGGATGCCCATCTCCTTAATGTTTTGTGCCTTTGAGTTTTGATCAATAATGCGTGCACTTTGAAATTAACATTAATTTAGTGATACAAACTTTATTTGAGGGCTGAATAAATCTATTTTCAAGATGTTAAACTCAATGCTGCATTTGAAAACTAATTTTTTAGGTTAAAAGGCTGAACGATATAGAGAGCTGAGAGGAGAGTGGTTTTCTGTTAATAACTTTTTTTTTAAAGGTAAAAAATTTGATCATGCGCGAGTTTTTCAAAGCAGTTTTGTTTTAACTTCAAAATTTTCAGTCAAAGGCGTTTCTCCCACTTTTTCAATTTAATAATAGTGTGCTTTGAAGCTTTTTGACCATCTGAAGCAAATAATACTCTTTCAGATTTCATTTTCAGCTATTTACCATTTTGCCTTGGGAGATTTTTTAAAACAGTTTTTGTATTCTTCGTCAATTTTCTATAGCTTTTGAGGTGTTTCTATTGAAACTAGTTCTGCTAGCAGTTTTTGTGGTCATTCAAACTGATTGATAATGATTTGGTGCTGTTTTATTTTTAGGAAAGTTAAATAAATTTGAGCAATTTTTTTGTCGCTTCTTGTCTGTGTTTCAAGTTTTTTTTGCCTATTTCTTCTGACTTTATACTTCTCGCTGTACTTTTTCCGCGTCAATTCCAAATGAAGAGATATTCTGTAGGTGTTGCTGCTATGAGGTGACCCTGGAAGGGTAGAGAAGTAAAGTTTTCACTCAAATAAATTGCTCAAATTTCTCGTTTTTTTTTGCCTTTTTAATAATTTTTAATTTTTCTCCGCCAAATTTGGGTAGGTGGCTGATATATCAGTAGAGGGTTCCGAAGTTGCCTTTTAGCATTGTTAGAGAATATTGTTCAATTTTGTTCATCGTCATCTAGGTTTTCTCTTCTTGAACCCATTTTATGTTGGGTATCAATTATTATTTTGTTTCAAATTACCTGTATTACAGGGGCTTTTCCGAATAGTTTTTTTGGAGTTGCAATTAAATGTAAATGTTACCAGATGCTTTATCAGTGTTTTATCAGATAGTTTCATTATTTTTCCTCTTATTGTTTTGAAATGTTTTATAGTTATGTAGGATGTTCGATTTTCTACTTCTCGTTGTTTCGGAAATTCCTCGTGCTCTACCTCGTCGAATAACAAATTGTTCTGGTTTTCACAGCTTGTTCAACATTTTGGGTGAATTCTTTTTGTGTGCTGTAGGCTAGTTTTATTCATCGCTTTTTATGCTCAAAGCGCTTTTAAACAGCGTTTGTTCAGCAAATCAATCTAAAATGAACGGAATCATAAGAACAAAACGAACAAACTGGATATACCCATAAAGCTCAATATTAAATGCACGCTACTTTAGCTTTGTTCTTTTAAGTCTTAGTTGCTAGCCGCTTTATCCCTTCATTAATAAACAGGAGTATGTCCAACTACGAAATGAAATCAAAATAGTGTGTTGTTTTTACAATTGTTTTGTACAAAAATCAAATTTTTACTCTTTGAGTTCAAATCCGGGTTATGGGAATCAATGGCGGCTATTTTATGGCAAAATGTTGGGTATGTTGCAGAAGTTGTACAATTTCTAAACCAATTATCGTCATTAGTTAAATCAATCTTGTGGCTGTTTAACTGATCGAATGAATTTCGATTCATTGCTGATTTTCGTTTAATTCAGTCAAATCAATTTTAGAGACACCACTGCTTGGTCAAAATTTTACGTCAAAAATGGCGTCTTCCTTAATTTTTTCTTGAAAATTCTGAATAATTTTGTGGCGGTTTATTATGATTTAGAAACTGTTAAGTCTCAAGTTAAAGATATGTCACTATAGGGAGGGGTCTGTCTGCGGGTTATGTATTAAACTGATGAGTTTTTGGGGAACTCGTCCATGTAATTGATGCGTTTTTAGAAAACACCTCCCGAATCAGCCAGCAGTGAAGATAGTACAGCGTTTGAACCATCAATTGGTAGTGAAGTGCAAGTGGCTCTTGGGGGAAGCAAATGGGCGGATGGGTCAGTACTGGAGATACACCCCAGGACCAAGAAACTCAAAGTGCAATTTCAACAAAAGTCCATGGCTGACAGATGGTTTGTTACCGGATATGTTGACTCTCCTGAAAATATATTTTTCATAAGTTAATTGATCATACTAGCTCACCTTATATTTTAATGATGGGACGCATCGTGACGGAAAGAAAAGATCCTAAGGGGAAAATTGGAATAGTAAAAATAAAAAATTGGGGCTTTTTGTTGAAATTGAACAGCTGTTTTCAACGTCCGTAAGCTTTGCACGCAAAATTGCCTCATTTGAACATGCATTCCAGGTATCTTTGTTGTTCATAAGTTGTGAATTGAATTATCACTACCGAACATGTTATTCTGAATAGCATTTGTTTTCTTAATTCGCTAAGCCAATTCAATGTATTAAATATAAACTCTGATTTCAATCAACTGTTTCGAATTTCCGCGTTTAGTTCTTGTATTTCAAACTATTGTCTAAGCGTCGGTATTTATACCCTAAGAAGAAGTGCTATGTTATAGCTATACCAGTGAATTAATTACACTATATGAATTGCTCTCAATCAAAGTTTGTAGCAATTATATTAGTCCTGTTGGTATTTCTTAATGCAATTTTTCTCTTGAAAGATTTTTCGTCTGACCCATTTGACTTTTCGTCCTTAAAAAAAGGGATAAACTTACAGAAGAATGGAGGCCCGTAGCCGCGTTTAGTAGTCCCTCAAGTGCTTAGTGCGGTGAGGCTACTGGGAAGGCCATAGCTTAAGGTTAGAAGGTCATTTTTAGGAGTTTTGAGCCCAAAATGTTGCAATTTTTCGTATTTTTTGTTTTTATTTTTGTTGGATCAGTCTAAAATTGAGGCTAGTTAAAATTGATAAAGGTCTTTTTTGCGAGACATAAGTACTTTTTATGACCATTTTAAGAGTTCTGGTACTCCAAACAATGGAGTTTTGGTTCTCCAAACCTATAGATTTGGTATTCCAAACAAAAACACGCATATTTATACTAATTTTCACATTTTTTTTTGTTTTTTGAGATTTTCTCATTCAGCCCTAGGTGTCAGGGAGCCTTCTCTAGGGTTTGACAATAGGTTTTTGCATAGTTTATAGTGGTAATGGAATGGTTTTCAGCATTTTAACATCACGAATTTTAGCATTTCTTTTTTACAAAACTGAATTTTTCGACGTTGATTGTCATTCAAGTTTTTCCAGCCCCAGGGGGCCAGAAAACCTCCTAAGTGGTTTGATGATAAGTTTTTTTGAAAATTTTTGTCATTTCTTAGGTTTTCCAGCCTCAAGAGCCAAGGAACCTCCTCTAGGGTTTGATGATAGGCTACTGCATTGTTTGATAGGCTACAATTTTTCCTAAAATTTTGATATAACTAGCAGTTTCAAGTTTTTTTTGAAAACTTTTGTCATTTCTTAGGTTTTCCAGCCTCAAGAGCCAAGGAACCTCCTCTAGGGTTTGATGATAGGCTACATGCATGAGTTTTTGGCAATTTTTTTCAAAACTTGCAATTTTTTTGACATTGCCATTAATCAGGTTTTTTTCAGCCTCAGGGTAAGAAAACCTCCTCTAGGGTTTGATAAAAAGTTACTGCAAGTTTTTCATGAGCCAGGGAATATTTTTCAACTTTTTAATATCACAAATTTTTGCAATTTTTTTAAATTATAAGCAATTTTTTGATAAAACTTGCAATTTCAAGTTTTTTTTAAAAAAATTTTTGTTTTTGGTCTCTCCAGCCTCAAGAGCCAAGAAACTTCCTCTAGGTTCTGATAATAGGTTACTGCATAGTTTCTAGATGTAATGAAATGTATTTCAAGATTTTAATATCACGAATTTAAGCAATTTTTAATACTTGCAAATTTGAATAGTTTGAATATTTGATGTTTTCTCGAATATTTTTTTAATTTTTTTTCGGGCGTCAGGGGCACAGGTACCTCCTACAAGGTTTGCTGTTAACTTGCTGCATAATATCTAGAGTTAATAGAGTGGTTTTTAATATTTTAGTGAATCGACTTTTAGCAATTTTCGATAGTTTAAAAATTTTTTAGTTTAAATAGTTTTTGAAAAATTTTTATCGTGTTCCAAGTTAATGGAACTTTATGACCATGTGAAACTATTTATGGATTGGGATAAAGAGACTGAATAGTCTCTTGAGACCATGGAATGATTCTGATAAATTTATCACAAATTTTAGCAAGATTTTAAAATTTTCACAAATTATTCACATTTTAACAAATTATTCAAATTAAATTTTTGAATATGAGTTTTCTGAGTTTAACGGCCGACAATACTTTTTAAGGCCAACACTATTTTTTAAGTACTACAGATGGGTTACATGACAGCACATGAGAGACAAAAGATGGTTATGAACTTTTTTCTCTGTGAAATCTGGAATCTTTTCTTTTAAATTTTGCACTTCTGTTTTTTTCTATGATTTAAATACTAACAAGTCTAGAAAACTAGAAGATCCAGAGTCGAATCTGGCCATGGAAAAATTTTCTAGCGCGTTCTCTCTCTCTCTCTCTCTCTCTCTCTGGCGGTTGGGTTTTCTTTCCTTCTCTTCCTCGTTCACGTTATATCTCTCACTATCCCGCTCTTTCCTTAACGCTTTTGTTGATCCGCACTTCAGCTGATGTTATGTGGCGTGGTGTTATCATCTATTACCCTACGAATTATTGTAGAAATGGTTTATCAGACGTGGCTTAACTAGAAAATCGTTGTAAAATGCTCTCGAACGAATTTCTTAGCAATTATATTAATCCTGTTGGTCGTTTTATGCGATTTTTCTTTTGACTGATTTTTCGTCTGACCAATTTGACTTTTCATTCTCAGAAATGGGATAAAGAGGTAGCGCTCGGTGGGCATTAAGTACTCTTGGAGCATTTCAGTTCACTTCTTCATGCGATTCAGGGAACCTGTTTTGGAGACTTATTTATAGTTTGAAGGTCGGTTCTTATAATTCTTAGATTGAGAAGTATTGGTTTTCTTAAGGTTTTTTTACCAGAACTTTTCGTTCAGAGGGTGTGTGACCTAAATGCGAAAAAGTAAAATTGCCGTGTGAAATAGTTTTTTTTGAGCGAGAGAAGTTTTTTGATCATGCGCTTCGATTAGTGAATGACTTTTTGACATTGAAAAATTTTTTTGAGACTGGCGCATATAGATAAGCGTTTTTTCGTCCATTTGGCTTAATTTTTTCACTTGTAGATCGTTTTTTCTCGAAATAGTTTTTGAACGATGCTGCAGTAATACGCAACTTTCTGGAAAAAATTTAAAGTTTTGCACAGCCTAATCTTTTCAAGTGTAAAATGGGCATATATTTCAACTTTATAGTTAGTTTTTGATTTCTTCCTTTATTTCCTCATGTTTTGATCAATGAGGACTTTTTTAAAATCAGTTTATATGGCAACGTTCAGTTCGCAGTTCCTGCCTTGAACAACTTTTTTGAACGTGACGTGACGCCTTTTTTTGTTTTATAAAATTTTACACACTAATCCGTTTTTCGCCATTTTGTCCAATTTTACATTGTTTTTGTATGTTTTGGGTTTTAATTCGTTGAAACTTTCTTTCTGTGCTCAGCCAGTGGTATAATTTCGTGTTAATAAAAGCTGATTCATTTTTTGGCGTTTAATATGAAGATTTTCTTACTTTTTAAGATAATTTTAATACTTTGACCATTATTGCAAAGTATTTTATTTTGTCAAATCTCTGTAATCTTTTTTCTTTTCTTTAAATTAGACAGAACGAGTACTGTGTGATGTTTTAAGCCATGATCGCTAAATAAATATATGTACTTATTTTTTGATCGGTGTGGTGTTTTTGAAACAGGATGGAAAAGTCAATGCTTCATGTGAAATCTAAGTATTTAGGCCAGACTGCTAAAGGGATTGAAGAGCAGCAAGAAGAGAGATTGGTTTCTGTTCGCATCATTTTTTGAGAGAGGACCAGAAAAGTAGGTGTAAAAAATTGCAAGTTTTTGATCACGTGCGGATTTTTCAGAGCAGTTTTTTTTAGTTTTAACTCCAAATATTCTTTCAAAATAGTTTCCAAAATTTTTCTAATCTAGTTTTAG
Source organism: Convolutriloba macropyga (assembly GCF_964194025.1). NCBI lineage: Eukaryota > Metazoa > Xenacoelomorpha > Acoela > Convolutidae > Convolutriloba > Convolutriloba macropyga. Next base: position 25,966,675 of record NC_134469.1, on the reverse strand, counting down.
TTTTTTGGAAGCTGTTTTGACCATCTGGAGCTATTATTACAAAGATTCTACTTTCAGCTTTATTTTACAATTCTGGCTTTCGTGTATTCAGCGTTTCGTGTATTCTGCTTCTATTCCTCATAGCAGTTGTGGCGTTGTGTGATTAAAATCACTTTTAGCGGTCTTTCGGTTCGACTATTAGTAAATTTCAAATGTTTTCGATGAAGAAAATTGGCTAAATTCGGGCAAAGTTTTGCCGATTTCCAGATGTTTTTATGGTTTTTGCATATTTCTTCTGATCTTACGCTTTTCACTGCAGTTTTTCTCGTTTAATTCTCAGTAAAGAGTTATTCTATAGGTGTTGCTACTATGAGGTGACACTTCAAATCTAGACTTGGCCTTTTTGAACAAAAATCAATTACGCAAATTTGTTCAGGTTCTTTGATGCTGGCAGTTTTCAGTAGTCGTTTGATATTTCCCTCCTGCGTTTTGGATGAGTGACCGATTTAGTTATACAAAGATATACAAAGTTTTTGCGGATTAAATTTCGGAAGAATCTTGGGGTTGTAGGCATGGCACTTATCACTTGGATAAATTGTACAATTTTCTTATTTGCAGTCTTTGTCTTTTATTATTTAGTTGTTGTGTTAAACTTCTGTCAATTATTGGGTGGATGTTGATGTATGTACGTAATTTTTTTCTCTGAAATTAATGGTTTGAAAATTGTATTTGAAATTGATAGAAAGCGTTTTTTATAGAATTTTACTTTCGATTTTGTCCGTCATCTCCTTTCCCTTTCTTGGAGTTTCTCTTTAACAACCCATTTAAAAATTTGTTTGTCAGTTGTTAATTTTTTTTGCAAACTACCTGCCTTACAGGGTCTTTTACCAAAAGGTTTTTTGGAGTCTCAACTAAAATCAAATGTTATCAGATGGTGTATCAGTTTCAGACAGTTAGTGTTCTCATGATAATTTTCCTCTTTTCCTGTTGTCGTTGTTTCAAAGTGCTTGGCATAATTATGTAGAATGTGCATTAGTGCAGTGAGGACGGGAACTTTTCTACTTTGAGTCGTTTCCGAAATTCTGGCTGTGTTTTTTGATTAGTCGTCTGACGATCTTTTTCGTTTACATTTGTTCACACAGCAAGGCTGAAAAAAATCAAATTTTATTAAGGACTTCTTCCTCTGACTAATGGCATTTGCGCGCGTGACGTCCTTTCTCACTTTTTTCAGCCTACGTTTTAGCTCATTTGCGTAATTAGATTTTGATCAAGCGTGACTTACCTAATTCAATAAATTGACTTTTGCACTTTAAAACTTATGTTTAATTAGAATTAGTTTAAGGTCAAAGGAATTCATGTGTAATAAAGGCCCCAAATGAAAAGGTTTCTGCGCAATAAACAAGCTCTATATTTTATCGTTGAATGTTTTTTACATAGTTTTTATCTTTTGGGGCGTCGATAACTTTTTCAACTTAATATCTGCATCTGTTTCTATCTCTTTTATACGGCACGCAAGTCTATTCTTTCGCAGCTATTCCGGCAATCTGTCGGCCTTGTTAGTTGTAAACGTGTTGGCTCATCCTCGTTATAGAATCCCAATCATTGTGGGGCTAGATCCAATACCTTTGTTACCGTAAATATTGTACTCTAAGCCAAAATAACTCGATGGCAGATGAATGATTATACATGCAGCATGAGGACGTCAAGATTTAATTTATTTTTGTTAATAATTGCTAATGAAATATTGGAGGTAAGTGGTTTTTGTAAATACTAGTAGTTTTGATGAAGTTATTTTGGCAGAGATGGTTTTTTTCGAGATCTCAATTTATAACAAAACTTGATCAGATTTTTTATCATAATTTAACAGACTTGATTTTTTTGTTTTTACTTTTTTGTTTCATGACTTTGTTTCAAGATAATCATAAATTAGTGAAGGCACGTTTTGTGTGATGAGTTGTTGGATGGCGTTTAAATGGGTTTTTACTTCGAGTCGTTTCCGGAATTCTTGCGGCTATGTTTTTTTTAAGATATGTTCACACATTTTCATGATTTCTGAAGTCAAATTGGAGTAGTGATTTTGGTCACGCTGAAACAAGAAGTGGAGCGAAAAAGCGAGTGGTTTTGCGGCGTGAAATTCTTTCGCTCTAAATTTTACCAATTGTTTTTTTTGGAGTCTCAACTAAAATCAAATTTTATCAGATGGTGTATCAGTTTCAGACAGTTAGTTTTCTCATGATAATTTTCCTCTTTTCCTGTTGTTGTTGTTTCAAAGTGCTTGGCATAATTATGTAGAATGTGCGTTAGTGCACTGAGGACGGGAACTTTTCTACTTTGAGTCGTTTCCGAAATTCTGGCTGTGTTTTTTGATTAGTCGTCTGACGCTCTTTTTCGTTTACATTTGTTCACACAGCAAGGCTGGAAAAAAATCAAATTTTTTGAATGACTTCTTCCTCTCACTAATGGCATTTGCGCGCGTGACGTCCTTTCTCACTTTTTTAGCCTACGTTTTGATCATGCGTGACTTACCTCATTTAATAAATTGACTTTTGCACTTTAATACTTATGTTTAATTAGAATTAGTTTAAGGTCAAATGAATTCATGTGTAATTAAGGTCCCAAATGAAAAGGTTTCTGCGCAATGAACAAGCTCTATGTTTTATCGTTGAATGTTTTTTACATAGTTTTTATCTTTTGGGGCGTCGATAACTTTTTCAACTTAATATCTGCATCTGTTTCTATCTCTATTTTACGGCACGCAAGTCTATTCTTTTGCAGCTATTCCGGCAATCTGTCGGCTTTGTTAGTTGTAAACGTGTTGGCTCAACCTCGTTATAGAATCCCAATCATATTGGGGCTAGATCCAATACCTTTGTTACCGTAAATATTGTACTCGATGGCAGATGAATGATTATACATGCAGCATGAGGACGTCAAGATTTACTTTATTTTTGTTAATAATTGCTAATGAAATGTTGGAGGTGAAGTAGATATTTAATTAAAACATCGAGTAGTGCATGCTGATTTTTGCTCAACTTGAGGGAGAGATTCGTAATTGTGCTTCTCAATGGCTATTATTTACGCGCTCTTTTTCACATTTCAAAATAATTTGAATTGTATTGGGGCGCTGTCTTTTTTTACGACTCGAAGAGGAGTGAGTATTTGTGATCTTTATCTTAATCGGTGACTTCTATATAAGAGGATGTGTTTTAGAGGATGTCAAGAAGTGTTGGTGTCAATCTGCTGAACAAAAGTCTAAATTACAGAGAGAATTTAGAGTGGTTTTTGTTTTCAGTGTTCCGAGTAAGAGCGAGAAAAGTAGGTGTGATAAAACTTTCTCGAATTGGGCAATGTTTTTGATCACATGTGGCAATCTCAAGCTGTTATTTTTAATAGCCGCCCTCATCTTCTCAGCCGGCTTTTATAGCGCTCCTAATTTTTTTACAATCCAAGAATTGGATTGTATTGGTGCTCTGTCTTTTTTACAGTTCAAAGAATTTGAATTGTATTGGGGCGCTGTCTTTTTTAGACTCGAAGAGGAGTATTGGAGAAGTCCTTTTTTTAAGTAATTTTATCGGTGTGATTTTTGAAGCGGGAAATGGAACGCGTGAAAAAAATTGGAGTGATTGTGGCGCTGAACAAAAGTGAAGAACGGAGCGAAAAGAGAGTGGTTTTTGTTCATACCGCTGTTTTTGAGAGAGCGAGAAATTGATGTGTGAAAAAATTTTCTGTAAGCGAGCGAAATTTTTTTGTTCACGTGCGGCATTTTAAAGCAATTTTTTTCATTTGTTTTGGTTAAGAGGTTTGGTTATGATTTTATTTTAATTTTAGGCTGGTTTCGGTAGTGGTTTGTAGGTTTCTGGAAATTAATATGAATTTTATGATATGTCGGAGGTTTTTAATGTATTTTGCTGATTTTCGGGCTAATTTTTGCGTTTTCTTGACAATTATTTTGTTTTACTGGCTCAAATGGGTATTGAAGAAACCCCTTCTACTTGCGCCTTTTTATGATAACAATTAGTTACAGTTTTTTGGGTCAGAATCATCTTTTGTTGAGAAAAATGGCGAAAAATGGAACTATTTTTCTTAATTTTTTTGCAGTTTTTCGTTTTTTTGTTTTTAGCTAAGTTTCTTTGCCTAATATGACTTGCCTATTGTTTTGCGAGCATCTGGATACCCTATTGGCTGAAGGGAATTTTTCTTTCGATTTATATGTTTCTGAAATATAAAAAATTTAGTAACTTTTTCCAGTTTTTCAGTGAAAGTTGTTTTTAAGAGCTTTTTTTTTCATAATTTTAGCCTAATGTATTTTTTCAAAATTCACATAAGTGGTTTTTGTAAGTACTAGTAGTTTTGATGAAGTTATTTTGGCAGAGATAGTTTTTTTTTGGGATGTCAGTTTATAACAAAGTTTGATCAGATTTTTTATCATATTTTAACAGACTTGATTTTTTTGTTTTTACTTTTTTGTTTCATGACTTTGATTCAAGATAATCATAAATTAGTGAAGGCACGTTTTGTTTGATGAGTTGTTGGATGGCGTTTAAATGGGTTTTTACTTCGAGTCGTTTCCGGAATTCTTCCGGCTATGTTTTTTTTAAGATCTGTTCACACATTTACATGTTTTCTGAAGTCAAATTGGAGTAGTGATTTTGGTCACGCTGAAACAAGAAGTGGAGCGAAAAAGCGAGTGGTTTTGCGGCGTGAAATTTTTTCGCTCTAAATTTAAAGTAGAGTGAGAAAACGATGTTTGAACAAAAATTTGCTTTCTCGCTAGTGGTTTTTTGTTCACTTGCGGCAATTTCACTTTGATTTTTACTGTTTTTTCGATTTTTTGGATCGGATTTTTTTCTAAATGGTTTTTCCAATCCATTCATAGTCCGTTCTAGGTCCAGTTTTCTGTTTAGTCAATGAAAATTCTTTGAATTGTGCGTCAGGACTTGTCCTGCTATGTTTTTTTTTATTTTTGTAAGATGTTTTCACACCTTTTTTCGTGACTTTGAGCTTTCAAAACGGGATAAACAGGTAACGCTCAGCGGGCATCAAGTTTCATTAGAAGCTCGTAGCCGCGTTTAGTAGTCCTTCAAGTACTTAGAGTGGTGAAGCTACTGGGAAGGCCGTAATTCAAGGTTAAAAGGTCATTTTTAGGAGTTTTTGAGCCCAAAATAATGCAGTTTTTCGCTTTTTTCGTCATTTTTTGTTGGATCAGCCTGAAATTGAGGTTTGTAAAAGTCGATAAAGGGTTTTTGCAAGACGAAGTTCCTTTTTATGGCCATTTTACGAGCTATATGTTTTGCTACTCAGTAAACACGGTAATTTATACCAATTTTTACCATTTTTTTGAAAATTTTTGGCGTTTTTGAGTTGTTTTAGCCGTTGGAGTCAGGAAACCTCTTGTGGGGCTAAATAATAGTTCGTTATAATGTTTCTAGTGGTAAAGAAATGGTTTTCAAAATTTTTACTTTGCAAATTTTAACAATTTTTTTGATAAAAGTTGCAGTTTTTTTTAAAGTTTTCAACATTTATTGTCATTATTCAAGTTTTCTAGGGTTTGCTAATAAATTAGTTTATTAAAAAATTTTTGCTGGCCTTGGAATGGTTTTATTGGTTCATTGAAAATATTTTAATATCACAAATTTTGCCAATTTTTTTTACTAAATTTGCTATTTTTTTAATTTTGAATTTTTTTTTGTGGTTTTTCAGGCTTATCTAACCTAAATTGTGTATGAATCTCCTCTAAATGTTGATAATAAGTTACTGCATAGTTGCTGGTGGTATGGGGAATGTGTTTCAAGATTTAAATTTTACAAATTCTATCGATTTTCAAATTGCAGTTTTTTCAATTTCTGAAATTTTATTATTTTTCCTCAGTGTCCAGGGAACCTCCTTTAGGGTTTGCTAGTATGTTACTGCATAATCTCTAGTAGCAATAAAATAGTTTTACGTTTTTTTAATATTGCAATTGTAAGCAATTTTTTTTAATAGAGCTTGCATTTTAAAATTTTTGATTGTTTAAATTTTAAATTTCTTTCAGTTTTCTGAGTTTAGCGATCTGTACTGGCCAACGAAACATTAAATAATGCCGACCTGTTACAAGACAGAACTCCAGAAGACAATAAAAATGGTTTCGATCATTTTCCAGCCATATTTCAGTAAATTTTTCAGTTTTCATTTTTCAATATTTTGAAGCATTTGTTATATTTCAAGTTTATTTACCTTTTGTGGCAAATTAACCTGTTTCAAGGCTTTTGCGTGAGTTAATGAGTATATTGAACTGCGTCATATATATGGTCTTCAGGTTAAAAGCATCAAAAGGTTTAGCAATAATTTTTTTGTTTAGTTCGTTTCATTCTTTTACTTTCTCAACTTTTGAGATTTTCTTTTTGGCTGGAATTGTTCAGTTGATCTGCTGGTCAAATATATTGGGTCTGTTTTGCATTCAATTCCTTGGATTGTATTTTAGGATTTGTCTTGCTATGTTTTTTTTACTTCGTCGAACTTACTTTTTTTCGCTTTACCCATTTTGCCGCTTTCTCGACATTTTGCGTGAAATCTTTTTGACTTCTCTAGGCTAGTTTCACTCTTCTGGCATTATGCTCAAAGTCCTTTTAAACAGTAGCTGCCCAGCAAAGCTATTCAAAATGAAGAGAGTCAGCATAAAAATCAAACTCAGAAATAGAAACGGGATAAACTAATAAAGCCCATTTTTAGATGCCCGGTACTTGAACTTTGTTCTCATAAGTTTTAGTCACTATCTATAATGCTTATTGGTATTGATACTAGACCCTGTAGCCTCTCACTGAGAGACAGGAGTATGCTCAATTACGAAATGACATCAAAATAAATCGCACTTAAAAATGTTTTTATACAAAAATCAATTTTCGTTGATATTTTCTTTTCTTTCAATCCCAATAGAGTTATGGGAATCAACGGCGGCTATCTTCCGGTAATCTACCGGGTATGTTTTAGCTGCGAAGCTGTAAGCATGGTTTTCGTTTTTGTTTCGTCGTCTGACGCTCTTTTCGTATTACATTTTTTACGCCACAAACCTTAAAAGTAATTTTTTCATGACGCTATTTCAATGCTCTTTCGCTATTTTTATGTGCGTGACGTAATTTCTTAAAATAATTGATGGTTGGGTTTAAGCTCAACTGTGTGATAAAATTTTTGATCATAACTGACTTACCACATTCTGTAAATGACCTCATTTTTTATTAAGTTAACTTGAGATCACTCGAACCCCTTTCAAAGTCAAAATAGGACTCCTACGTAAAGATCAATGGCCAAAGTAAAGCATGGCACCAAAAATAAAATAAGGAATTTGATTTTTAAGAACGTTTTTGAAAACGTTTGTCTTTTAAAAAGTTGGAAACTGCATCAGTTCAATTCTGTATCTGTTGCTATCTATATTCGACTTCACGTAAGTGTTTTGTTTGAGGCTATTTCGACAATCGGGTGGCTATATTTGTTGAAAAGCCACAAAGCGGTAGCCTTCTCCTGGTTTTTTTTACAATCCAGAGTATTTGGATTGTATTGGCGTGTTATCTTTTAAGATATGTTCACTCTTTTTCTGTTTTTTACGTCAGTGAGAAGTCAAATTAGAGTGATAATTTTCATCACGTTGGAGTAGTAAAGGGAGTGAAAATGCGAGTTTTGAAGGGAGCAAAAATTTAGTAAAGGGAGCGAAAAAGCGAGTAAAAAATAGCGCATGGGGGCATAAAAGATAGCCTACTAAGCTTAGGGCTCCTTAGTCCTAAGCTAGCTACAGCCAAGCCTCGCCGAGAGCACTTTGGCTGACGTCATAGTCGATTTAATAATTGTTCTTCAACTAAATTTGGATCTATTCTGTTTGCCCCCCTCCCCAGCTTAGTGCGCTTATATCTTTTACGCCTTCCAGGCACGTGTGCTTTTTTTTACATTGTAACATGCTATATAGCATATAATTGGTATAATGGGTCGCTCATCCCCCCATCCAACCTGCCCCTCGTCCATCCGCCTTTCAACTGTAACCTCGTACACACGCTCGATCTGTTAAGATATTAATTGCTCTCAAACGAACTTTATTGTATTAGTCCTGTCTCTCTTTTTATGCGATTTTTCGCTTGACCGATGTTTCGTCTGACCCATTTGACGTTTCTCTCGCACTGAAGCCTGCTTCCTTTTTCTCGCTATTTTGTAGAGAATCTGGTGACATTTGAAGGCTAGGCGGATCACTTTTTTGCTGAATTAGTTTGTATAACGTTCTAATTATTTTTAATTGATCTCAAACCTAGTTTGTAGCAATTATATTAGAACTGTTGGTCTTTTTTATTCAATTTTTCGCTTGACCGATTTTTTGTCTGACCCATTTGACATTTCGTCCTCAAAAATGGGATAAACAGGTAGCGCCCTATGGGCATAAAGTGCTCTTAGAGCCTTTCAGCGCACTAGTCTCCAAGTATACGATTCACAGAAACTGTTTTGGAGACATTAATACTTGTGGTGTCAAGGGCAGTTCTTAAAAGTTGTCCGACCGCCCTCCCACCCCACCCCCCCCCCCCCCACATCAACATCTTGAAGGCAGTTGACAACTTTAATAGATTACGAACTGACAGAGTGTATAAAAAACAACTTATTGATCAATGTATAGTTTTAATAAGTTGCTGTTTCATTGTAGGGTGATGCCCAATGAAGTCAGGCGCCCAGTTAAACTTGAATCATTTACACCCGTTCAAAGTAAGACCAGGGAAAAATCGCCTGTAGCAGCCACTAGCAGTACCACCACAGCCTCTATTACTACTACAACAACACAGAAATCCAATAATCACAAGGTGGAATCGGAAAAAGTAGTGACTTCAAAAGGGACAGATAATCACTCAGAAGAGAAGCCAACGAAGGCTCCCCCCAATTCACAGCAACCAGAATCTGCATTAACGAATGGAGAAGTGCTCGCGTCCAGACTCAAGATTGAGACAGTGTTAAGGTTTGTATGCGTTGATCCAGTGAACTCCTATTTACAGCTGACGATATACAGAATGAACTTGATGGAATTATCTATCATCAATAAGTTGTCCCATTATAGCCACCCCCCCCCCAGCTTACATGGATACCCTCCCAATTACTGTAAATGGACCACGATATGGGGGCTATAATTTAGTGGGTGGCTATCAAGGGAAAGACCCTACTAAGTCTTAATCTTCCTGTATGCGCGCAATGAAATCGTAAATCTTACTTGCTTAAATGACTTGCAGTCACGACGTAAGGTTACATGCGCTCGAGTGGGGGACTCAAGGTTGGAGTGGACGATGCTTTATGTTCTTGACGAATTTAGAAAGCCGAATTGTATAAATTATTGTTTATAGCTGCGAAGCTGTAAGCTGAGCTCAGCTATATTGAGGTGCTCTTGGTTTTTTTTACGACTCGAAGAGGAGTATTGGTTTTCTCTCGGTCTTTTTTTTACAGGAAGTAGATTTGTTCACGCGGTTTTTTGACCTAAAAGCGAAAGTGAGAAAAGCTGTCTCGGTGAACAGATTTTTGCTAAGCGAGAAGTTTTTTGATCATGCGCTTCGTTTAGTGAATGACTTTTTGACTTTGAAAAATAGTTTTTGACTGAATGGCACATATAGATAACTGTTTATAGCCGTTTTTTGGACTAAGTGGCCCATTTTTTTGCTTTTAATTTGGTTTCTTATCGAAATAAAGTTTATTCGATACTATATTGAAATGTCAACCTCGAAAATTGATTCCAGTGTTTTGCAGAGCCTGAAAATGCGTTTCAAGTTGAAAATTGGCACATATTTCTTGATTTTTTAGTTAATTCTTGGCTTTTTTCTATTACTTTCTTGGATCTTTTAACCATCTTTTTTTCAGAAATCAGTTAATATGACAAATTCTCTTTGATAATTCATATACTCAGCGCCCCTTTCTACCTCGATGTAATTTTGTTTTTTAAAATTTACATATGCTAATCCGATTTTGGTAGTTTTTTTCCGATTTTCGTCAGTTTTTTTATATTTTGGTTGTAATTGCTAGAAATAGTCTTTTTGTGCAACATGAGGGACTTTAATTCCGTTTCAATAAAAATTCAACCATTTTTTGGCGTTATGTTTTTGAAAAACAGTTAAAACTTTTTCATAAATGCTGTCTTGAAAGTTTTTTGACCATTTTTTGCAAAATGTTTCAATTTTTCTGATTTATGTATTCTGCTTTTTCCTATTTTTTGTTCTCTTCAGGGGAATAGATCTTTTTATCGGGTGATTAGTTATCTTTTATATGTCTTGAAAGCTGAACCATGAAATGTATCTTTTTAACTTTCAAAAATCAAGAATGTGTTTTTGTTACGGTGTTCCTTACATTGTGCCCATATTCTTCACATTCTAGTTAGTATCTTACTATCTTTGTCCTGGCACCTACATTTATTTTCGGTATGTTGATTTTTTCAGTTGTTAAAAATGAATGATTTCAATTTCTTTGATTTTCGTCATTTCTTTGAATTGCATTTGATTTCATTCAACATAAGGCAGTACTGAGAGTTTGATAGCAAGCCTTTCCCGCAATTTCCACTTAAGACTATTTACTGCAACTTTCTTCCGGCCTTGGTATTAAATTAAAAGATTTTTTGCCTTTGAATATTCTTCTGCTGCTTATGTCTTTTCTATGATCAATTTAATTTTTGAATTAGTATGAAATCATGTTGTCTAGCATATGTACAACAAGGAACAAGTGTGTGATTAGTTTTTTGTCTTAATGCATTGATTAGAAGTGTAATTATAGGTGTTTTCTGATTCTTAAATTTGAGCTTTCTGTTTTGAAAAGATTTAATTTAGTTCCTAAGATTATTATCTGCCGTTTGCTTTCGCGATCTTTTTCAGATTAAAATCCTGAATTAATTGAGGGTAATTGATAACCTTGTCAACTTTTTCAGTCTATCACTTTCTGGACCACTTTAATTATTTCGTTTTTTTTTTTAACGTTACCAAACGTTTTCAATGATATAAAGTTTTGCTGCATTTTGTTTCTCTTGGTGACAGTGGTTTAAGTTTCACCAATTTTAGAGCAGACCTGGAGAGGTAGCGAGTTAATGGTTTAATACAAAAAGTAGTGGCTTCCGCTGCAATTACGGTTTTGTTAGTGAAGTTTGATGCTTCGAGTTGCTTCCGGAATTCTTCCGGCTATGTTTTGTTTCGTCGTCTGACGCTCTTTTTTCGTTTTACATTTGTTCACACCCCAAAGCTGAAAAGTCAAATTTTCTGAATGACTTCTTCCTCCCACTAACTGCTTTTACGCGCGTGACGTCTTTTCTCTCGCTCTCTCTAGCAAAAGTTTTTTTTTGCGTGATTAGGTTTTGATCATAAGTGACTTACCTCACTCAATAAAAATGACTTTTGCACTTTAAAATTTAAGTTTATTTTGAATTAGTTTAAGGTCAAAGGAACTTATGTGTAATAAGAGTCCCTAATGAAAAGGCTTCTGCGCAATGAATTTTAACAAGCTTTATAAATTTATCGTTTACTTTTTTTTACATAGCTTTTTGAGCGGCGTGGATAACTTTTTCAACTTATATCTGTATCTGTTTCTATCTCTATAATACGGCACGCAAGTCTATTCTTTCGCAGCTATTCCGGCAGTCTGTCGGCTATGTTTTACTGTTTATATTGAAAATGAAGCAAAATTCGAAGTCGTCTTCAAAAACAAGCTTGTAGAAATAACAAACAGTTCTAATCTTCGTTACAGTTTTAAGGCATTAACAGTGAATAGTTTTCGGGCGACTGTGCTATAACACGCTACTTAAACAGGTTTTCTTTGCTGTCATGGAGTGCTTTAACTCAACAAACGCTGCTTCCTGGTTTTTGTAGCTGATAAGTTTTTTCTCTGGTGCTAAAAAAAATTTTTGTTCTGATTTTTTAATCAAAGTTAATTGGTTTGTTTGTTGCTGATGCGTTTTTCTTTTGCCACAAAATTAAGATATTTAGATATAAAACGGGTCAATCTAGCTCGAGTTGTGACATAGATTTGCATATCTATAATATGACTAATAGCCGCTGTCTATAAGGTGGGGGTTTTAATTGGTAAAAATATAGTAAAAATTAATCTCTAGTGCCTAACATGACCTGATCGCAGGAATGCCCTAAATCACTTCTGTCCGCCTGATTGGAACAAGACGCATCCTGAGATCAACAGTCTGGATATCACAAAATTGGCCGAGTTTCCGATGACCACCTTCTTTGAGCAGTATGAGGCCAGTCTGCGAGGTCTCCTCAACAAGCAAGTCACTAAAAAGGTGGAGCAGGAGAAGGCCCGGATGAGGGTGGTGGAGGCCGAAAAGGACAAATTTGTGGCTAATACTAAAGTGCTCATACAGCGTCTATTTCCACAGGTAAAAAATCAAATTGTCGTCGAAATGAAGTCCATCAATAGCCGTTGGCAGTTACTTAAATGGATATCATTTAAGCGCTCTCCTTTTAACGACTGATGACCGTCGGTCTTTTAATCGGCAGTGAAACTGGATTTAAACGTCAATGCCGCACGTGTTTGGGTCAATTTGTTGGATAAAAGGCGGAGATTTTTTGGGGAATTTTCATATTTCTTTACTGGCAATGGTTTTTGATGAGTCATAAATGAACAATCGAACTATTGACTCGTGTTCATAGCGGTATTTTTTATGATTAATCTATTTCTTTTCAACAAAACGTATTAGTGGAAGTTTGAGTCTCGCCTGTTGTTCAATTTCTTGGTGGTATTGTTTTTTTTTCTCTCTTTCGAGACCGATGTAAATTTTTAAGAGCTTTTTGATGTTACTAATATTGTATATCTCTTGTATATCGATTTGCGAAAACTAAATTGTCAAAAGACCATGGTTACATTATTTTCCTAAACTCCAAATAGTGTTGAAGGGTTGGAACTATTCAGAGAAATCTATGCAGATGAATGAAGTGCCAAAGAAATGAACAGTTTAATGTCTCTGAAATGTTTGCGGACTTTTTTCTTTCTTAAACTTTATTCCTGGGTTATTACTTCAATTGCAATGTTTTCAATTTATTTGTGCTAAATAGATTGTGAATTACTATATTTGTATCAATTTATGACTTAAAGTCATTATGTGTTCAAAGTGGTCTTTTTTAATAGCCGCACAGCGATAGCTGGGGCTATTATTGGCCTTCTCTTTGTTTTTTTACAATTCAAAGAATTTGAATTGTATTGGGGCGCTGTCTTTTTTTTAAGATCTGTTCACACATTTTCATGATTTTTGAAGTCAAATTGGAGTAGTGATTTTGGTCACGCCGAAACAGGAAATGGAGCGAAAAAGTGAGTGGTTTTGCGGCGTGAATTTTTTTCGCTCTAATTTTAAAGTAGAGTGAAGAAACAAAATTTCGGTTTCTCGGTAGTGGTTTTTTTGTTCACATGCTGCATTTAGATATTGATTTTGTTTTTTTTTCTTAATTTTTTAATCTGATTTTTTAAAATGGTTTTGTCAATTCACTCATAGTCCATTCTAGGTCTAGTTTTTCTGTTTAGTCAATGAAAATTCCTTGAATTGTACGTCAGGATTGTCCTGCTATGTTTTTTTGTTTCGTCGTCTGACGCTCTTTTTTTCGTTTTACATTTGTTCACACAGCAAAGCTGAAGTCAAATTTTCTGAATGACTTCTTCCTCTCACTAACGGCATTTGCGCGCGTGACGTCATTTCTCACTCGCTTTAGCAAAAGTTTTTAGGTTATTTGCGTGATTAGATTTTGATCATACGTGACTTACCTCACTCAATAAAATGAAATTTGCACTTTAAAACTTAAGTTTAATTTGAATTTGTTTAAGGTCAAAGGAACTCCTATGTGCAGTAAACTTCCCTAATAAGAGGCGTCTGTGGAATGAATTTTAACAAGCTTTATTAATTTATCGCTGAATGTTTTTTAGCCTAGTTTTTTGAGCTGCGTCGATTTTTTTTTCCAATTTAGATCTGTATCTGTTTCTATCTCTATTATATGGCACGCAGGTATATTCTTTCGCAGCTATTCCGGCAATCTGCCGGCTATGTTTTAGAAAGTTTTTTGGTGAATTTAGACTGTTTTTTCTTGCCTTCCTCAGTTCTTTTCGTACCTTTTCTTACCTAATAGAACTGCTAATGTTTGTTTTATGCCTTCTAAAGTTTTTTTATGCTGTGATTAAGGAGTAATGTAATTTTGATTTTTTTACCCCACTATTTTTCAAAGTTTTTAATTTTTGTCAATTTTCTCTGTTTTTCGTCTTTTGCATTGTCTTTTTGATTTCCCCAAGTTTATTGTTTTGCGTACTCTTTCTAAGGCTGAGTGTTGTCATTGATAATATAGAGTTTTGTTTTAATTGTTTTTTTTAAGTTTATTATTTAGGGAAAATGAATTTTTTGTTTGTTTTAAGATTTTTTTGTTTTTTACTTTTGCGCATATCGGATTAAGTGCTTTGTTGTATGTCATTGTTTGTTGTTGCTGGAGAAGAGGTTGATGGTCATTTCATTAGTTAATTCATTTCTTTGTTCCGTCGTCTGACTTTTTCCTCTCTTTAACGGATTTAGCGCACAGCACATCATTTCCCACTATATCTAGCTAAAGCTTCAGGCCATTTACGTGATTAGATTTTGATCAAATGTGACTTACCTCACTCAATAAAGTAGGCAACAGGCCGTATAGCTCCTTTGTAACGTTTGATCAGACACAAAATAGCACTACACTTCCTTAAAATGCTGAAAGTAACAGTTCAGACGTTGCTGCTCAATTTGCATTAGTATTTCAAACATTGTTTCTATAGTTTTTTCTCTGATAACTTGATTTTAAAAAAAAATCAAAAAGCGTTGACTTTTTTATTAATAGCCGCGTCCTCAATTTCAGGCGGCCATTATAGCGCTCCTAATTTTTTTTACTTCGTCTAACAGATTTTTGTTTTGTCTTACCCTGACTTCTTGGAATTGACTTTTTCAATGACTTACCTCACTCAAAAAAATGACTTCTGAACTCAATTATGGAACTTTAAGTTTTATGAACATTTACTTGTTAAAGGTTAATAGTGTGCATCTAAGTAGTGCCAAACATATATGCCCTGTTTCTTGATTATTAGAGTCCTGAGTTTTTGTTTTCGAATATTAATTTTGGGATGTTTTCCGTTTGTCTATCGCAGCTATTTTCCGGCAATCTGCCGGCTATGTTTTTAAAAAAATCAAAAAAATATGTGCAATTAGGACGTCTTACTTTTTTAAAAGTCGTTCCAATTTTGAGTTCAATTAAGTTTGACTCACGAAACGTTATCGTTCGCTTTCAACCAAAAAGCATACTTTAAAATGCAAAGGATGTAATTGAAAAGACGGAAGTAAACCAAATTTATACAGAATTATTGATGTCGAATCCATTTCTGCCCGAACTAAACAATAAATTAAACTTTGTACTCAAAAACTTATCAAGTACTAAATGCCCTCCATTTCCTTTGCGTTTAAATGTAATTAATTGGCCTTGAACGAAGTTCATAGCAATTATTGTAAACGTGTTGATCTTATTCATGCAAATGTTTTGCTTGGCCATTTCTGCGCTTCGCTTCTAGAACATTCTTTGGCTTCTCGATTGAATTTTTCACGCTTTCGTTCTTCATTTTTGAAGTAAAGCTTGTTGCGCACTCCGAAGTAAAGCTTGTTGCTAAAATAAAAATGATTGCAGCATAGCAACAAGCAGGGCCTGATAGCTGAGTGGGCAGTGCCTCTAGTGAGCGATCGGTAGGTCCATGGCTCGAGTCCCGGCGTGGTCAACTGTTTTTGCACCCATAAAGAAAAATTGATCTAGGATACAGCCCCTGAATTAAGTTGCCTCGCCCATCGTTCAAGCGCCCAGCGCTCGGAGTTCATTAAGTCGCCGAGCAGATCTATTGGAGCCTTACGAGTCTCTAAGTATCCGATTCACCAAAACTGTTTTGTGGAGACAATTTGAGAGAGTGTTTCTTATTAAAGTCTGGCCCCATCGCACAACCGTACCCCCCTCCCACTCCGCTCACCCAGGGGCTCATACTCCCACCCCGCTCACACCGGGCTCACACTCCCCCCCCACCCAATGCTACCATCCCTAAGCCCTGGCTGGCTACTACCGAAGCCAACTGCTCGCCCGTTGTTTGGGAGCAATTCGCCCGACGTTAGTCAGTTATGTTTTATGCACTTTGTTCCGTATTCAGACAGAACAAGATTGTTTTTTTGGGCAATTTGAAGGATGCCATGTGGTTTTGAGATTATTGACTGGTGTTTTTGAGCTGTTTACCTCAGAACCACTTTATTCAAAAGGTTTCCTGTGTAATAGGGATTATCTTTACTTTTTTGTTGATTTTTTCTGCTATATATAATAAGAACAGCATTAAAGATGTTGGCAAAATTGTATTCTAAGTCTCTTGGGAGAATGATATTCGTTTTCAGCAACATCCAGGAGAAAGTGAAGGATTGGATAGTTGGATAGCTTTTCTGGACACGGCTGCAGCCGACATTCCGGAGGATAACGGGCCGAGCTCTGCAAGCTCCAATACAGTTAACGGAGGAGACAGTTCATCAGCGGATAGTGTGACTGCGCAGAGTAGTTCCGGATTTATGAACGGAAGCTTGTCTAGTTATGAAGAAAATCAGTCGACTGTTGCCAGTACGGAGTCAGAGACAAATTCTATCTCCTCGAGTAGAGAGACATCAGCGATTGAAGTCAACAGCAATGGTCATGACTCTGCATTCGACGAAAGCTGAAATTGACATTTGAAACTGATATTTTTATTTTATTACAGACAGTTGCAAGTCTCGGACTGAACAGTTGTAATTCAAGAAAATCAACAATTTGAAATTTCAGTTTATTCGAAATTATTAATTTTAGGCCTAATAATTATGTAAAGTAGCGAAGAACTTGTTCTTACTTTTATTGTCGCATCTAATTTTTTAAACACCGATATTTTCAAAGAGGGTACATTAAGCAAGAGCAATCTGGTCTTCATTTTGGCATTCCAACACTTCGTGAATGAAAGTTTCAAGTTATTTTACCGACAAACGGGAAATTGTCTAATCCCAACTTCGGGATAAAGATATAACCTGGGTTTAAATTCGCATCTCTTCATGGTGATTACTACGTACGTGCAACTGTCTGATAAAAAAAATCAAATGCCGTTTATCGCTAATCTGTTAATTGTTACTTCAGTTTGTTGACAAGCTGTGGACTGCTGCTTTACACCAGTCTTATTTTACATCTGTTCTTTTCTTTCCCCCCTCAGTCGTTGCTCTTCTATGGCGCCTTTTCTAATTTAAACAATTTTACTCCAACCAATTCGTAGTCAGTTAAGTTATTATTACTATTATTATTATGTATCTTTCTTCACTCCAAAAGTAAAACTCTGTCTCTGAGGTTACTCGTTTACTATTTGTTGTTGTTTACTAATTCATCAGAACTTATTCACAGAACCTATTTGATGGTTTCATATCTGATTTTAATTTCACCAATGATTTCGAGATAAATTTGGCGCTTTTGTTCTGTTGTATTTCAAATTTGTTACTTCGGTTTTTCCGATCTATTAATTCAATCTTTCAATTTCTATTTTTAACTATAACGGTTCTGTCACGACGATTTTGTCGATAGCTCTTCAAAAAAGAGCACAGATATGCATTGTATGTAATACTTTGCAATGTATTTGATCTGATAGGAAATATTGCTTTAAAATAGTTCCAAATGAAGTGAATATAGCCGTCTAAGTGACTAAATTTATGAAAGATCTTGGTTTAGAAGGCATCGAATCATGGTCACTGATCAAAGAGATAATCAGGACAAAGATGTCTAGTCTCAAAATTAAATGAACATTTCATTTGAATTTGACCCCTTTTTCGGTGTAGTTGAAAACATTTCCATTTTTTGAAAATCTGATTGATGGCTTGCGTTGAAATTGACTGTGCTCCCCTCTCATTGGGTGCCCCAAATTTATTATTCACGAAGAAAGGGTCCTCTCTTATTGGGTTACCTTACTTAGACATTGATGCATGAAAGATAATTGAAGTATAGGTTACGCTGCCCCTGCAGAAGTCGCTGAAAATCTTGCAACGTGGTCCTCGATGAACACAAGAAGTTTTCTGACTTCAAACAGAGTCACGTAACCTATACGTTATTATTTTCCTTCTCTTGGTCGAAGAGGGCTATTGGTTTTCTTGAGGTTTTTTTTACCGGAAGTACTATTCGATGACCGTGTTTTGACCTAAAAGCAAAAGTGGGTAAAACTGTCATGTGAACTAATTTTTTCTGAGCGAGAGAAGTTTTTGGCCATGAGCTTCGTTCAGTAGATGACTTTTCGAGTGCTTTCGACCGAATGGCGCATATAACCATTTCGAGCCGTTTTTTGTCCAATTGCCCCAGTTTTTTGGTTTTTGTGGAAATAATTTCTCGACGCTGTATCAGTATTTAACTCTCCGAAATTCATGTCACAGTATGTATAGGAGACTAAAAATGTGTTTCAAGTGTAAAATGGGCACATTTGTCAATTTTGTAGCTAATTTTTCGGGCTTTTGCCATTAATTTTTGGACCTTTGAGCCAACTTTTTCTTCAAAATCAGTGCATATGAAAATTTTTTGATAATTCATGCATTGAGTTCCTCTTCATAAGGCAATTGTTATAGAGTTGTACACATGCTAATCCGATTTTTATTGTTTTTGTCCAATATTTTTTGTATGCATTTTGGTTTTGTACTGGAAAAAATCTTGTCATGTGCACTGTCAGGGATGCTAATGTTGTTTCATTAGTAATTGAATTTTTTATTAAGGTAAAGTCTTCGAAATTTAGAAAATTTTTTTTTCATTAGAGCCATTTTCAAAAAAAAAATTGACTTTTTGGAAAAGAAATATTTTTCTGTAGAGAAGGATCGCTATTTAACTTTTATAAGCCTGGAATGCTAAATAATACAATGCATTTGTTTGTTATTTCAGTTTTTCTACGTCTCCATTATTAAATTTGAAAAATCAAGAACTAGTCTATTGGTTTGTTTTTGAAAATCTGTCCATATTCTCCACGTTCTAGAGCATGTATCGTTCTGGCATTCCTTTAAAACATGAAGTTTTTTTCCTTCTGCGTTTTAAAAAAAATGATTTTCAGCTTCTCCTTAGATTTTGTTCATTTTTGGTTTGAAATTGTTTTCGTTTAATATAATGCAGCACTGAGAATTTATGATTAACTTATTTTCTTGAATAACTTTTCATGATTAACTTATTTCTGCAACATTTCAAACCCCTTTTGTCTAATATCTGCAACAAGGGAGCATATCTCAGATTTTTCTGATTTTCTAAGATCCACAATGAAAAAAGGTCTTTTTTCTTGGGTTGACAATTTATAGAGTTGTTTTTTTTGAACATTTAGTTTCTGCCTCTTGCTTTCGCAGTGAGTCCGGTGGGTCCCGTATTTGGCGAAGTTCTTTTTCATTGAGTCAATAGAATTTTTGTTTCTACCATATGACGTTTTAATCACTTCAAATTTGCTTGCTGTTCATTGGTTCATGTAAGTGAAAATGAATTGTTTGCATGACGTCAGTTTTCGCGTTAAAATTTTTGGTCACACGTGACTTTCATGACTCTCAAAAATGACTCCCTGACGCTGAAATTGACTTCTTTATACTTTAATTCAAAGATATAAAGTCAAGTGAGTGCTTATCACTCTAATTGAAGGGTAATTGAGGGCAACTAATAGAAGTGACGATAGTTTAAACATATTCCTAATCAAAAAATAACGTCTGAGCATTTAAAAAAGAAATTCCTTTTCTGGTGTTTCTTTTTTCTATCTTTTCTAGTTCGCAGGTCTACATAGCTACTGCGTCTATTTTCTGGCAATCTACCAGCTTTGTTTTAAGGTCTGTTCACTGATTATCATGATTTTTGAAGGCAAACTGAGGTGAATATTTTGGTTACGAGGAAATTGAAAAAGAAAATGGTTTTGCGGGGTGATTTTTTGGTCTCCAATTTTAAAGTAGAGCGAGAAAACGGTGTCTGCACAAAAAATTCGCTTTCTCACTTCTGGTTTTTTGTTCAGAATTTGGCACTTTGAATTTGATTTTTGCTTTTTTTTCAATTTTTATGATTTTTGGTCAAAAATTTTTTTTTTCAATCCAGATGTAGTCCTTTACTGGTCTTGTTTTTTATTTAGTCAGTGAAAATTTTTTGCATTAATTCGGGACTTGTCCTGCTGTGCTTTTTGAATTCGATTTACTTTTTGTTCACGTTTTTCTTTTTACATAAGTCTCGATTTTCACGTTTGACTCGTGACTTACCTCACTCTCTTTGAACTAAATGGTTTTTTAAATTCTTTCGTGCATTGAAATGTAGTTAATACGGTCAATGTTTAAAAGAGCAAAAGCAAAAGAAACGGGATAAACCGATAAAGCGCGGTCATTAAGTCATAGTGCATTGGGTTATCAAAGTTCATTAGAGCGATTGCTGGCGGACATTGGTATTAAGCTTGATATCTTTCAGTGTAAAAGCTGAATTATGTATAGTTTTAGAAATGAGCTGAAATCGACACCGACATAGAACACTTGAGAAAAAATTGTGTCGATTTCTTTCTTCTTTTTTTTCAATCCCGGTTCGTGTTACGCGTGTCAACTGCGGCTGTTTTCCGGCAATGTGCCGGCTATGTTTTGAATTGCGCGCATTAACAAATGAAGTGTGTTGCTTGAATAAAAGCGGCTGTGAGCGAAGGCAGTAACACAGATGTTAATGTCCATGACTTTCATCCGAGAGGAGGAGGAAGAGGTTGTGTTCTAGAATCTGAATTTGTTCTTGCAGGGAAAAATTACACAAAGGTTAGAAGTCTATATTTTGTTGAAAACTTTTCTGCATCGTTTGAGACAATTTATGGCCACAACTGGTCAAAAACTTTTCACTATTTGTTAAAATTGCACAGATGTTCATTGTTCTCTGTTTTTCGTAGTCTCTAAACTTGATTATTCAATTATGATTGCACACAATAATGTGCAATGATAACTGAATCGATCCTAATTTCTCGCGAGACTCTGAAAACGGAATGAGGCGGAAAAATGAAATAGATCGATTCTGTACATTCACTTGAGCATTCACTAGCAAAATTTGGCATCGCAGAATAAAACACTAAAGCTGGTTAGATTGGGGGAATTATTATGAGTATGTATGTATATATGAAAATAGCACATCGCAGGCATTTTGGCTAAATAGGCAGGCAGACACAATTGAATTTGTACACCAATGTCAGTCAGCAGCAGCTGTAATGTTGAGTAGAAGACAAGGTCAACTAGACTGATGACGTCACGATGGAAACTGCACTGGACGGTGGTGGTTAATCATTGGCCAGTGACGTCAGCGATGTGTCGTGGCATGCCCACTCTGGTACCAGACATGCTTGCAAACTGGAATAGGCCAGATTGAAATCAGTAAAAAGTGTAACAATAGATCTACAAAATTGATGCCCAGAAAATTTCTTTCCATTATATAAATTTTGACTAGAACAGCAATAGTAAAAATGAAGAACCGTTTCGCCAACAAAGGAGTTATTTTGTGTTTATAGATTTTAACATTTTAAATATAGCAAATAGGCTCGAATTTTGTATAAATCTGTCTAGGATCGAAAAAAAGGAGAGACGGAAAACAAAAAATCACCATTTTCGTCAAGGCGTCAACGCCAATTTAGCGCATTTTTTCTAACAAATGCGCTAAATGCTCTGAAGTTATGACGGAAATGCGTTGAATTCGCAAAGAACTTTGACACGATTGACCTCAAAATCCTAACATAATAATACGCTAAAATGTGCTGAAACTGTGTAGGAACCGCACTCAATTTTTTTACTATTCCTTATAAAATGTCGCTTTTCAATGTATATCTTGCATTTTTTAAAAATTTTAAACCAAATTGATTGCTATAAAGGGCCAGCATCGATGGCTGATTGGAAGAAAAGTTTACTAAGACACCGGAGATAGCAGAACTGTCATCAGGCAAAAAAATAATTAAAAAAAGGTGAAAGCGCTGAAAAGAGCTATTTTATTTTAAAAAAATCAGAGGTTTTGAGCTAAACATTTTTTTTGCGCTCTTAACCTAAAACTTTCGGCTCTAAGCTATTAGGCGACAGCCTCAAAATATTTTTCAAAAGTTTAAAACTCAATGATTTTTCCTAAACCTTTGATGTAGGTCTAATCTATTTTACCTAGCGTCAACTTACCTTAGCTTAGATCATTTTTTCAAATCCATAATCAGTTTCATCGTTTTTTAGTTCAAGACCTTGACCGAGCCATTTTAAAGCCATATATACTTCATTATTTATTTTAACGTTAATGCATTTTGTTTTTGGATTTGTCAAATATTTTTTTAGTTTATTCTTTTGAAACAAGTTTATACGTAAACATTAAAAAACTACTTTTAAACGTTATTGTCGCTGTGAATTAAAGAAAGAAACAGAGGAAAATGAGTTTATTTTTCCCTACTCATTGAATACTACATGTAAACTCATATTGAAACATAGAACACAAAAAAGGTTCAGTGAAATTGAGATTTGTAGAGGACAGAAAATGGGATCTTCAGATCCACAAGCGTCTGCCCCAGTGGCAAATGCTGAAGTAAAACGAGTTTTTCGCAAAAATAAAGGAAAATGGTTTAAAAAATTATTTTTTGGACAATAGGACCTCATTGTTTTTATTTTGTCATTATTTGTATTGGGTGGCCGATAGACATGTACCGAATTAAGAATCAGAATCTTCAAAAAAAATCGGGTTTATTAGGCATGATAAGATGAGTTAGGAAAAATTGAATTATCAATTTTGAGAACCAAATATTTGAAAAACACATCAGACGCAAAAGATGGGAACAATCTCAGGAAACAACCTTAGTTCAGCTCCCTCTATTAGAAATATTGACTATACAGCAGAGGTGACTCGTTTTAATAAAGCAGCTTCAGAAGTGCTCCCGAAGTTGCATCAACAGTAGTTGTACTCCAGTTTGGGAGACAATTTTTTATTGAATGATTTAAGTATCGATTGCTATTTCTTGCGTATCAGGAAAATAATTTTGCGTATTTCCAACCTTAATTTTTTTTAAAAGTGATCTGCTTTCTTAGATTATGTCTCTTCTCTTTCTTTATTGGATGAGTCTCTTCAGATCTTTTCCGTGGTTTCACCCCCCCCCCCCCCCAAATAATCACCCCAATTGCAAATAATACGCAACCATTGAACTTGGGGGGGGGGGGGGGGCAAACGGAAGAGATATGTTTCTTCAATTTGAGCTTAATTGTATATTCACTCTATTGTTGAGGCTCTTCAAGGGGGAATGACTTGGCTGCTTTCCGGACAGTTCTTTTCTATATTTGGTACCTGCTGGCAAGAAAGAAAAGTTTTTGAAGGACAACGTTCACCTGATTAATATTTTTGAGTGCAGGATAATCGAAAATTTAAATATTGAGTTTTTTAAAACGCTGCGAGTTGAATTATAATTGTAATAGATATGCCAAAAAGTCTAAGAGAAATCCAATTTTCTTCGTGGTGGCTGCTTTTCAGTAACCGTAATTTTTAAGTCACCCACTGAATATGAATAGAACTGGAAAATTTCTGCTGAATTTAGAGAAGAAAGTACATGAAACAACAATCCCCGAGACAACATTCAAACTTTTGATTTGACAAAGATCTTTACTTTACTAACAAAATCTCAAATTTTTGTTAACTACGCAAATGAAGATAATTGAATTCCAGTCTAAACTGGAATTAAATTATCTTCATTTGCGTAGTTAAATTATCTTCAATAATTCCAGATAATTTAATTTCAGTCTAGTTAACAAAAAATTGAGATCTTTTCCGTGGTTTTACGGAAAGATTTTGAGATCTTTTCCGTGGTTTCACAAATGAAGATAATTTAATTCCAGTCTAAACTAATGTTTGCATAAAGTAGTCAGTGTATTTTTTTTGTTTTAACTACTCAGTTTTTAAATCCTGTTAATTGAGAAGAAAATGTTGATTTCCATTGAAAAATATTCAAATTAGGCAACGAAAGCCGGGAGCCTTAATGAAATAATACTGATCGTGTTAAGGAATTGAAAATTCGCTACAACGTTTCCCGTATAAACTCTAAAATGATTTCTGCTGACGAAAAATCAGATTTGTGCTATTGTTTTGTTACTAATATTGGACATTCTCTTTCAACATATAGCTTCACGGAGTTGAAAAATAATAAAAGGCATTTTGTAATTATACGAGAGCATTTTTCCTGATACGAAGGCGATTTTGAGTCAAATCTCGAACTAAACCCAACCAATGTGATTTCTGTAAATATCCACAACATGGCTAGAATTTTGCTACATTAATATTAGCCATTTTTAATGAGAAAATCTGTGTTCATGTCTGTGTTCATTTGTGTTATGTGATCTCTCCCGACAAAGTTTCCAATTGTAAATAGTTTACTTGCCTTGTTGGATCCTGCCTGCATGGAGACCTGTGAATCCCTGGCTGCTTTGATCTCCTCATCTGTGAAGTGTCTTCTGTTCTCCTCAGTCGGCTTCACACCCAGAGTGGGTCCACTGAAGTCCGGCAATGCCTGCACCTGCAAACGCACACCAGAAATAGGCAAATGTTTGAACAGCAAAGCAGGTGTTTTCAATTATTGCCTCGCTTTGTTCAATATTAACAATGCTCGGCATCCGCAATTTTACGTGGCACTCTTGAAACTATAATAACGTACAAAAATTTCACCAAAACGTTTAAGACATCAAATGATCGACAACTGCATGACTATCAAAAATGATAGAAGTTGACAAATAATGCGAACTTTAAGTATTGAAATTATTTCAAATATTTTTAAAAATTAAATAGATTGAAGCCAAATAAAGGACCACTGAAAACAAGGGCGATAAATAATTGTCCTTAATCATTATTTAAAAACAGTCTTCACATGTACTCGCATTTAACAATACACTGTTATTCGCTATAAATGTTAACAAGATGATAATTCGGTAGAAATAAAAAAGAATATAATTGTAATTAATAGCATAGAAGTCCCTTAGATTACAAATTGCGAGTTTAAAACACTAATATAGCTCATTGATTATCTCTGCTTGTGAGAAAATTGGGCATCTCAAAAGTATCTTAAATAATTAATGACGAACTTTCCACAAAAAGAAAAAGTTTTAGGCCGAATGAACTTGTTTATGCGGAAAACAATAACAAAATATTGATTCAAATTTTGCTCTAAAATTGCTAGTTAGTAAGTAGTGTTTGCTTGTTGAGCTATCAGTTTCTCTTCAATCTTTTCAAAACTGGTCCAAGTTATTTTTTATGGTTAGTCTCAAAAACCTTTAAAAAACGAATATATTGTATGATTCTTCAAGTCGTATGGTTAACATGCAATCAATGGTAATATTGCAATATTTGAGAAAACTTAGCAACATAAAAAGAAACCAGTTTTTTAAACTCGAAAAGCAGCAGTCAAATGACCCAACTTAACTGAACGTTTCGGCAGCAATAGTATTTCAATCCAACTTGAGTTCAGAGCCAGCTAAGGTAAGATTTTCAAAAATTTAAATTTTTGCATAAGGGGAAACAGATACATTTAAGAAAAACATAAGACTTAATTCTAAAGAGTGAACTACTGCGAAAATCCCACTACTATACTATTCCAGGAAACATTGGTTGAAATTTTCACAAGAAAAGGAAATATCTCGAAAAATCGCGAAAATATGTTCAGTGCACAAACAGGCTCTCATTAACTCCAGAGTCAAAAAATCTAGTAAGTGAGCCCTTTTTCTGATCAAACTACGTTGGAACGTCTTTAAACAGAAACTACAACATTTCGTCAAAGTTGGAGAGACTCAGTGAAATCACAAATTTTTAAATTACTTAAAACATTCTTTCAGAATTTTACGACGAATACTTAATTTTCTTCAAATGTTGTCAACTCAGTGGCAATTGGTGTCCCGCTTCTTCGCCTCTTTTTATTTAAGCCCCTATCATTCCATCCCGATTACTTCACCCCTCTATCTTTCACCCCGATTTTGATCCTTTACATAACTGGTTCTATTAAAAGCGGTGCCATAATCATTTGGTCATGCTTCGCGGTCATGCCCTGGAATTGATATAAAATTATCACAACTAAATCATGAGAAAATGTGCTTATAATGCCTACAGCGAATTTGCTGGGTAAAATGATGGTAAAGGGGTGAAAATACATGCTGTAAAGATATAGAAGGTTAAAAGGATCGGGCAAAAAAAATAGATCAAACTCAATTACGCACATAACCTTAAAACTACAACTCAACATCGCCTCAGCTATAATACTCCTGTAAAAAACTTAAACAAAACGGGTAATAGTGAGAAGAATTGCAAAAAAATACTAAAGAACAGCAAAAGTAAGCATTTCTACTTGCGGTTGAAAAAACAAATTTAAAAAAATGGAATGCATTTCACTTCTGTTCTCATTGACAAAATTATTTTTTTTTGATTAAAAGTAAAAATTTTATCCAGTTTTGATACAACGCGTTATGTAAAAATGATTGCATTACATTGGTTTCACAAAAATTTTAACGTCCTTTTTTCATCTATTGGAGAAAATGGTGGCTAGAAACAAAAAATACAGATTCTAAAAACAAAAAAATAAAACAAAATAGCAAATAAAAATAAAACAAAAATAAAACAAAAAACAAAATAGAGACTAAATCAGATTCTTGAGATTTTTTGAAAATTCGTTCTGAGAATCCAAGAAAAATGTGAATAGCACCTGTTGAGATTACGGAAGCAATCAACTTTTGAATTATAAAGCTCCAGGAAATTTGATTGTGTGTTTTTAAAGTTATACTTCACGAAAACTTTGGAAAAATAATTCTGTAGCCCCAATCCAAGAAAAGTAAATATTTAATCAAATTAATCTCAATAACATTTTTTCACCTGAGCAACAGTTAGAATAGTTGTTTAAAACCAAGAAATTTTTGCTCTATGCGAGATCTTGGACAACGCTTACGAAATTCTCAAGTCTACTTGCTATCTTTCGTAAGTAAAATTCAAGTGATTTCTACTTAACATTTCAGCTGGATAATTCAAAACGTTGCTTTGTAAGTACTTTTGATAGTTTAGTGTAAATAAAAATCAGAATGTAAGTTTAGTTCACTTGCATGAAAAATGTATTAGTATTCTGCGAATTCTGACCTTTTCTCTCTCGCTAAGATAGAAGTTTTCCCTCAATATTACTATAATGAATATTGAGGGATATTTAAGAAAAATAAATCTTTATTAATCGTGTATGAACGGCTGAGAGATACTTATGAAAAAATCAATCGTTCTATTTTGTTAATGCTCCTAAATAATTGAGGGATTACTATCAAATAATCCATTGTTAATCGGAGCGATATAACAGATGAAAATGGTCATTGAGGGAAATTTCTGAAATAGTTCATTTTTTAAAAATTTTTGGAAAACGTGAAAATTACTTTTTAATTTGCATGGTTGCAAAAAAACGTGTGAAAATTAATTACCTTAATTATACCCTAATTTGTAAGATATCTAAATACATAAAAACTGTAAAGATCTAAGGCATGAATTTTAATTACACTAAGCGTGAATTTCAATTCTTTTATTGGTGAATTTTTTAAACAAAGCGCGTGAAGTGTAATTACTTCAAATCATCTAAACTTACTTACGTTGAGAGCTTGAAATTTAATTACAATTTTATATAAGTATTTGATATGTTTTCTTTGTTGTAAACTCTGTGTACGTTTTCTCCCTTAGATTTTTCAAAAACAGGTAATTAAAATTATGGTAAGCATTGTTCACATGTAAAATACAAGGTAAGCATTAAATCATTTGTGCACTGTTATCAAGTTTATTTTGAGTTTAATGCGCATACAGAGTTGTGCATACATACTGATATTGTGCATACAGGTTATAACAATGGCAATCTATGACGCAAAAATGTTCAGATCTGCTGTTGTCACTTTTTATTACAGAATGTAAAAATGAGGGTACTAACAGCTCCTCCGAATGCTACGATGAACTCTAGCACTTGTGTCATGTTTCTTGCTTCGTAGAGGTCATTGACATCAAACATGGACTGGTTCTTCACGCCCATCTTGCCTGCTTCCTTCATCACTATCTCTATCATCTCTCTGTGCTTCCCCTAATTTACATTACAACACAATATCTAACCATCATACGGCCATGCATCAATAGCAAAATCAATTTTAAAAAAATAGGAACGAATTTTTTCTTTCCCCAACTTCTGTGGTAGCTGTATAATAAATAGGCTCTCAGGCTGTCAGCAAAACAATGAAACAGAAAGTTTGCATAATTTCCAACAGAGCGTTGCTGGAATAAGAGACGACTTGCAAAAAGAGATTACTGAATTTAAAAGTGAAATGCTCAACAACATAGAAGAAATTAAATTGACGCTTAAAAATTCACGATACGAGAATGAACCTCAAAAGATTACTGAGAAGTTAAGAGTGAATGCTGATCTAACTAGTCAATCAGAGCGAGAAAATAAAATCATAGTTTTCGGAGTACCAGAAAAAACAAACGATACATTAGCGACCGTATTGGACAGAATCAGTCATGACAAAAAATCAGTTGAAGAACTTGCTCGAAAAGTTGGAATCCAGACATTAAATACTGAAGATATTTTTCGTCTGGGTAAATTTAGCTCAACCCAAACTCGTCCGCGACCGCTGGTTGTAAAATTTTCAAACACTTGGAATTGCAGAATCATGATGATGTCAAATTCAAAATTGAAGGCCGACAATGTATTTATCAAACCGTTTTTATCGAAAAATGAGTGGGAAAAAGAAAAACAAGCTCTAGAGTATCGATTTAAACTTGCTCAAAACATGAATACCAACCGTTCAGACATTAAAATTAGATCAGCTAGGCTGTTTTTCAGGAACAAAATGATTGACACTAACTTATCTATAGAAGAAAATAGTCGCCTACTAACAAACTCTCCTGATTTCAGTTGACTACAATCAAGTAAAATTTTGCGTGTACTATCATTGAATTGTCGTTCATTATTAAGTATGGATAGACGAGTGATGTTGGATATCCTCCTAAAAACTATTAATCCCGATATTGTTTGCCTCACAGAAACCTGGTTAAACCCAATTATTGAAAACCAAGAAGTCTTAATTAGTCAATCTTATTCAGTCCAGTCGCGATCAGATAGAAAACATGGACCTCACGGGGGCGTCTTAATAGCACACCGAAACACCTTATCATGCAAGATGGAGGTTTTGCGAACAAATTCAGATTTCATTTGTTGTTGCTTATACATTTTCAAGGAGGTTACAATCGTTATTATCACCATTTATAATCCCCAGCTGACAGAAAATATAGTACCAGTGCAAATTTGTTCTGCAAAACCATTCAAGAGATTGTCAGAGATGTCCAAGAATATCAAAGGTCGATTGAATCCTTTACTTTCTTTTTGAATGGTGATATTAACTTCACTCACACAGATTGGCTTACTTTAAGTAGTAATTGTTCATACGAAAAAGCAGTTTCGAACAAATTCAAAAAACTAAATATGTCATCACTGCAATCTCATGCAAGCTCGCTGGACATTTTTCTGAGTAACAATGCTAATTTGTGTAGCGAAATATTAGAGGAGAAATCGTTCTCAGATCACAAGTATTTGTTAGCTGAAATTTCGATTGAATATGCTGAGCAAGAACCCTTGCCTAAATTGAAACGTTTAAATATTGGCAAAGCTAATTGGAACGAATTTACGATCAATTTTAATTTTCCAATGTCTTCATTTGACTCAGTTGATAATATTGTCGACTCCTTTTACCATAAATTAGAAGTAGCGTCTTCTATTGCAATTCCACTCAAAACATCTAGAAGAACGAATGCACCTTTTTACATGTCCTCTAACAGTATCCATTTAGAAAATAAACTCAGAACAGCTTTAAAAAATACACAAAACGCAGAGAAAATTTCACGACTTAGAGAAGAATTATCCATTTCTCTAAATAATGACAAGAAAAATTTCGTTGAAAAAAGCAAGGTCTGGTCAACAAACGATGCATATAAATTGATGAGACAAATAACAAAACAACCAGCTCTTCCAGAGAAAAAGGTGTACATGGAAAAAGAAGTCTTTGGGTACAAGAGCATTGCAGATTGTTTTAACAATTATTTCGCTTGTGTTTTTGTTCAAGACGATACTGAAGTTGTTATTCCATTTAATCAAAGTCCGGAAATATTTCTTGATGACATTCAGTTTAGCAAAGCGGCTATGAGCGAGGAAGTCAAAAATATACGTAGTGGTGCTAACTCTTCTGATGGAATCAGTCCAAAATTTCTGAAATCTGCTTTACCGTACATTTCGAATCAACTTTTGTTTATCTTCAGTTGCTGTGTTAGCAAATGTGAGTTTACCAGTTTGTGGAAAAAAGTGCATGTACGACCCCATTTCAAAAGTGGTAGCAAATTAGATATCAAAAACTACCGACCGATTGCCATGCTTAGCTCCTTGTCACTACTATTTGAGCGTATGGTGTATAAACAGTTCTCAATCTTTCTGCAACAAAAGCTTTGCGTAGAGCAACATGGTTTTAGGAAAAATCGTTCAACCATCACTCAATTACTTGTCTACTGCAACAGGTTGTATGAGTTACTTGAAGCCAACAAAATGCCAATGACAGTGTATCTAGACATAGCAAAAGCCTTTGACACCATCAATTATAACATCATACTTGTAAAATTATGTCGAATGGGATTTGATAGTGCTTTCTTGAGGTTTTTTGCGTCATATTTAACAGATCGACAACAGAGAGTTGTAATATCTTGCGGAAAATCGGACTTTCGACCGATCACCAGCGGTGGGCCTCAAGGGTCAATTTTCACTGTGTTTCTTTTTTCCGTTTATATAAATGACCTACCCGAAATAATTGTCAATGAGTGCTTTTTATACACGGATGACACAAAAATCGTCAGCACTGTAGACAGTATAATGCAGCTGGAAAAAGATATTGAAAATGCTATTGGTGGAGCAAGGAGAATCGGTTAAACTTCAATTTCGATAAATTTAAAAACGTGCAATTTTCCTTACGTAAAAATCAAAACAAGTAAATTTTGCGTCTTCCCAGCCACAGAAACATCCCACAGGAAATACACTTCAAAGACCTGGGCATATAGTTTTCCGAAAAGTTGTCAATGGACTATCATTTAAGTTTTGTTCTACGAAAAGCCAATCAGAAGCTTGCTTATCTAAAGAGATCAATTCCAAGTGAAACAAAATTGTCAGTTAAATGCAACCTAGTCAAAACTTACATTATATCAATCTTGTTTTATGGATCAAATGTTTGGTATGCCAGTAAAACTATCGTCAGGCAAATGGAAAGGCTTCAGAGAAAAAGTTTAAAATGGATACAATCAAACAGTCATTTTACTGATAAAGAATACAATGATTGTCTTCGATCAGTAAATTTACTTCCGATCACATATCAACTTGTCTTTTTGGATCTCGTAGTTTTGAACAGAATTTTGACAAGAAAACTTCCACTTGAGGCAGAGCAATTTTGGCAAATAAGGAATGGACATCCGAAAACACGATCAAACGAGAAAATATTTTTATACTCAAACGAATGTAATCGCCAGCGTTGCCGATCAAATTTTTTCCAACGAGTTACAAACTTCAACAATTCGATGTCACTGGCGCGTGATTTTCCCAACTATAACCCATATTCAAGTCCTCACAAATTCAAAAAAGAAGTCAAAGAATATCTATTTGATTTAGCTAAGAAGAATTTTAATTACAAATTGTACCCATATGGATGGACAGTGTTTGAGGGAAACCAAATTCAAGCCCCGTTAGGGACGTACTAAGCTTGGTGCAACCAAGTTTAGTTAAATTCATTATTATTATTATTATTATTATTATTATTATTATTATTATTATTATTATTATTATTATTATTATTATTATTATTATTATTATTATTATTATTATTATTATTATTATATAAATCATTATTTACTGGTCACTCATCAAATCTAAACAAAGATTGTTCATATTTTTTTGAGGTGAGATTTGAATGCCATAAAAATGATAATGTGTGACCAAAAATTTATCTTCAGATAAGAATTGACAACTAATGAAGGTTTCGTAATCAAAAATAAAAGGTAGGTTTTACTGAAGTATTTCAAGTTCCCTTAGAACACCTGCTAAAGTCATGTCATTCCACACGGCTGTATTAACCTTCAACCTTTTTTGTTTGATGGGGGAGCGGCTGCTTTTTTGTTATACATGAAATTAATTACCTTGGCGAATTCTCCAATGTATTTCTTCTTTGGCTCTGGTATAGCTCCTGGCTTGAACTTGTTTATCATTCTGAAACAAAATAAAGTTCATCCCAACATTCCGAGACTTTCTTTCTGAACTGATTTTTTTGTTACAAAACCCACCACGTGGTTTTCACCGTAAATTCTACCTGAAAGTCCCTAAATATAAACTTTCATTGCTGTTTTAACAAAAACTGTTTTTTTTTTCGTTTCGCTCTAAAATTTTCTCGTGTGACATATCCCAATTTGTTTGTGTGATGAGTAATCACACAATTTTTAATTGAAAAATGCACTTCAAGCAATTTCACAATACAGGATGCAAAAATATGTCACTTCTGATGAATAACCAAACAATTTGTCGTGTGAATGAGCTTATGAGAAAGATCTATATCAGAATTGTCGTCTGCTAGTTATAAAAAAAAATATGATAACTTTTATGAACGTCAGGTTGGTTTAAGCGACTCAAAGTACGGCACTCCTGATTATTATATATGACGGATTGTAATTATATATCGGCGTCGTCCGTCAGCGGCTATTTCTATTAAATTTCAATTATGATGGAGCAAGAAAAAGACCACGAACAAGAGGTCACAAACGGTCGAAAACCCAAGACTTCTTTTATTTGAGTTGTCTATGATGTAGGATTTGAAAAATAGGAAGTTAAAACTGTTGTGACGGTTCTGTTTGAGTTGTAGGCTTTTGGAAAACTTCATTGATACGTTTCTTCAAGATTTTGACAATTGATTTGAGCCAAACATTGTTCACTGGAAAAAAAATTGAAATCTACCAAGTGATAGGTTGTTAGAGTATACACTCTAGTAAGTAAGTTGTGATCATAAGATGGAGCTTGAATTGAT
Organism: Convolutriloba macropyga; assembly: GCF_964194025.1. Lineage (NCBI taxonomy): Eukaryota > Metazoa > Xenacoelomorpha > Acoela > Convolutidae > Convolutriloba > Convolutriloba macropyga. Next base: position 25,933,593 of record NC_134469.1, on the reverse strand, counting down.
AGCTCAATTTTAGAGAGCATAGTAAGACGCTGGCAGTGTGGACCAGTTGGCTCAGTGGAGAGCAAAGGATTGCAATCAATTAAGAGATTGTGGGGTCGCAACCCAAAAATTTCCCAAACTTTACTCTAACTTTAATGGTGTTGACATAGCATCAACATAACAAGCAAAAAGTTGCTCTAATATAGTTTCAGACACTCGTATCAACTCGTCTTTGTTTTGGTCAAAACACTCCGTTGATTGCGCACAAAAAGGATTTTTTAACAAAAATATTTGCGAGAAAAGCCATGAGATTAAGCTCGAGAGAATCGTGTAAAATCATGCAATTTATCATGTAAATGGAGATTTCCTACTGTGTTTCTTGTCCGCCGACAAATTGTGTGGTTATACAGAAATATTTGCGTGTGATTCATTCTCGGGTGAAACTATTAAATTGAACAACAAAATTTAAAAAGATATAGACTACATGATTTTCAACGAAATCCACCTAATATTGACGCAAAATTCAGTAAGTTGTGTTCAGCAGCACAGGTGTTCCAATCTTTTTCAGTCGCAAGATATGTTGGGAATTATTGGCAACATCAACAGTCAAGTTATTTGAGAACCACAAACTTCTCTTCAAGGAGACGCTGAGCCATTTTTGGAAATTGACTAATTGATATCAAAATTTTTTCATCGCCCTGGAAAATTACTACCTGATATTTTTCATCTTTTAACAGTATATATCAGCTGTAATGCATTGTGCCACCTGTTCAGGCTGAACAAACATCAGTCTGTTCAAAAATATTATTAAAGACTTTGATCACAAGGGAAAAGGAAACAATTCCTATTGATCCTTAGTGACATCCATTAGGGACTATTTCCTTTTCACGGAAGGAAACAATTTTCTTGATGAAATCAACATTGTGCGAGAAGTGGATTGTATTTGAAAGTACATCAGTTCCGTCGACGTTAATGGTTTTGAACAACTATTGCTCAGGAGTATAACCACTCAAGGCATTAACCTGCAGTTACTAAAGTGGAAATTTTATCACCAGAGTCAAAAAGGAATAAAGCACCCTATCGTTGTCAGTTCTATAGCCTTAAATGTTTTAGGTTCCTAGTTGAGATGTCAACATCCCGGGTCGAGTTGTCAGCGCCCTTTCAATTCTTTCCACGCATTCAGCGCAATTCTTACAAAAATTGATATGAATAATTTAAAATTTCAGCATATCTTCAGCGCATTTCTTACATAATTTCAGCGCATTTCCGGTACATTTCTTTCATATATTTGTCATCGGGTTTCATATTAAATGCAGCTTCAGCGCACATCTCTCGAAATCAGCGCATTTCAACACTTTTCTTACAAAAAAATAGTTGATTGAAAAAATGATTGAAGGTCCACTCCCAAAAAAAACATTACTTGACCATTACGGGTGCCTTCCATCAGGTAGAACTTGGGAAGAGATGTCTTACTTTCTGAGTACAGATCCATCTTTGAGGTATAGTTGGATGCCCTGTCCACCGTAGGGCACCTCGTACTCGTCAATTGTGATGTTCAAATGTCCCTCCAGCCATTCACGCACATTCCTCTCCTGCTCTACGCTATACTTGTGTGCTATCTACACATAAACACAAATTTCATCCGAAAACAACTTTTCCATACAGTTGGATAAACTGACTAAGTAAAAAAAGTAGCTTCATTTTTGAGCCTTAGAAAATTATCAACTGTTCAGCTTTAAACAGAATTAATCAAATCTCATCGACAATTTGTCGATACTTTCTCATGAAAGGGCATAAAAGCACTGCTTGAATTTGTCATATTTCTAAAAATTGTATAAGAAACTGTCGCTTCTAATTACATATCAGAACCTACTGATTCATATATGAATTATTATACATTATCATGTTTACAAGGCTGACCATAGCATTGCCAAGCTCTGCTGCAACAATGATGACACGTGAAAATATAACAGACGCAAAAAAGTAGTGAGCAAAGTCACCTAAAAAGAGTAATGATGCACATTTAAAAATGGTTATAAATGTGTGAAATAATAAAAAAAGTATTGCTGAGAACATGCCGATGTGGCTTAATGCTGTTCTGCTGCACTAAAACAAACGACAAGTATGTTTGCATGGATGACCGAAAAAATGACTGAATGTCTGCTAGTATTCAATTTTTATGTAAAATAGTTGCGTTTTGATGTACGAAAACAAAAATTTTGCAACAATCATGAAAACTTTGAAAGTATTGCTGAAATCAACAATGCCTAATTGACTTTACATAATTAATAAACATATACAACTATTACAAATAAACAACCTCTTTACATTTAACAACAGGAAAAGATTATTACTAATTTAGACAAAGAGCTATATTTAAAATTAATGTAAATGCTCATAAAAAAGTTTGCACTTTTTGAAGTGTGCACTTTTTGGAGAGCTAATTTTGATTAAAAGGAAAGCCAGTTAAACAAGGAGGCTCGGTTATATACGTTTGCGCATAACATTGTGATCCCTTTTCACAAATTTTCAAAACCAACATAATACACAAAAACATTTCATTCAAAATGCATATGAACCTTGTTTTAATTTGCTAATTACGAAGCAAAAGATCTCAGGAGAGCTTCAAGAAATTGATTAAAATAAATTATGTTAATTCTTTTTTGAAGTATTATTACCGTCCGAAAATTTTTCAATTTTTCGATTTTCAAAAGCCAATTCCAATGTTTTTGGATTAAGTGCTCCTGCAAATAGTAGTTTCTCAGAGCGTCCAGCTTTCAGGCTTTATGCTCAGAAACTATTGCGCCAGGACCTGGTGCTCGTAATCTTAATCAATGATATTTCCCATTGTTTTTATTCATGTTCCAATTATGTTAGATTATTTTTCACTGATTTTCATTGAGATGCAAAATTATTGTTTTAAAATATATTATAAAAAAAATCGCGAGAGATTGCGCGTAGCACAGAATATTTCAACTCATGTCTCAAATTTGCCAGAGCTTTCTCTTTTTTTTCTGAGAGGAAAGGCTCTTTCTGCTATCAATTTTGTGCAGCTCAAATGGAAAGAAGTTTTGGAGAAACCTTGTTTACAGCTTTCTGTTCGGTAATAAAAAACTAAAACAAATCCGAACTGCCTTTTCGATATAAATTTAACAGGAATCGTTCCCCTTTATTTAACAGTACAAAGCACTTTTCACAGAAAATTGAAATTCAGCGACTGAAATCAGTCGCAAAAAAAACGTTTGAAGGAATATGGACAGTTTTTTCATTGAGTACTTTATCAGCTGAAAAAAGAAAGCTATTAATCTGAAATCAATTCTCCATTTTCCTTATTTATTTTCTCAATTAAATTACGTCAAATTCAATTGCTAAAAACTTTTTATCAGTGAGTTGAACTCAAGATCCACCTTAAAGTAAATTGTAAGATCCACCTAAAAAATCCCAAACACAATGAAACAATCACAAAATAGAACCAACGATTATGTCAAGTGTCACTTGTGGGCAAACTGTTTTTTTCTCAAGTTATAAAACTTGATGTGCCCTATATCCGGACAATTTTGAATTTTATAACGTTTAACTCTATATAAAACCCAAAATGGTTCAATGTTCAGGTTACGAATCAACGAAAAGATGCAGCCAATTTTTTGGCAATTTTCTAATTGAAATACAGCCTTTTAGTGTATCAAATTTTGAATAAGTCCCTGTTTTGGTTTTTCAGTCAGTTTTGGACCAATTGGAAGAGTATTGTCTTAAAGTCAATGATACATCAGTTGATACGCACCTAGAGATGTTGAAGGAAATTAAAATTCTCTTTTTTTCCAAAATGACTGCTTTTTCTCTTCTTCTAGATGAAAGGTTCCAATAAGTAATCAATTCGACGTACTTTGAGAGAAAAATGGAACCTGAAATGCATTAACTTGAAATGTTTTAGAATATCAAATCTGAGTAATTTAAAAAAAATTATTTAAATAAGAAAATACTTGTGTTTCTTGTTGATGTGTAAACATATAAAATAAAACTATAGAGTTTCTATTAAATCAGAACTCTAATCAGTATTACACCAGTTTGACAGTTCAATAATCGAAGACATTGACATCTCTGAAGTCAAGCATAATAGAAAATTTTTGTATTTATTCCTCAATTGATTAAGTGTTTTGTTAAGCTATTTTGATCTTTACAGAGCAAATACTGTTTCTCAATGTTAATATAAACCCACAAAATGAAATTGCAATATTCTTTGTAAAATTGTGATTTTCTACTTCTCCAGAAGCTTCTTCTGATTTCAGTTTTTTAAGAAAAAATTTATCAGCGGTTCTTCTTATTTTTTAACCATTGAAATAGATAGGAAATATGACACCCCTTTAAAATTTGTTCGTAGCATCAGGAACAATAAACATATTAAAGAAACAGAAAAAAGGACGTTTTTTTCTCAACAAAACTTTGGGCTTTTCTTGTTACGCTTTTTCATTTAAAGAGAAACTATAATGACAGATACTTCACACTTTTTCTCTCTAAAACATTAATTTTTTGGAGTTTAAATGAAAAATTTTTAAAGATATTCAAGAAAAACTTACAGAAAAAAATTGAAAAACAACATATGCTGTTTCTTCCTTGTATCAACTATCCGACATTTAGTCAATTAAGAACATTTTTAATTGAGTTCGTTTTTATAATGATCATCGGGATAAACTTTAGCGCAAGTGCGCACAGAAAATTATAAATTTAAAAGTCTTTTTTTTTTAAATTTTGATTTTTTTCCTTTCTAATTAAAAAAAACATTAACGTGACAATCGTGTGCTATTTATGCCGAATAAAACCAACGGTTTCAAACACAAACGCCCTGATCTGCAATTGAAATATGGATTTTTAAAGCAAGAGAAACCATAAAAACGCTTGTTTGGATACGATATCAAACAAATGAAACAAGTGAACTGAACTAAAATATCCTATATATATATATATTTTAAAAAATTAATTTTAAAACTCAAAGGAAAGAGCAAAGAAATTAAGATTTGTTTTTTTTCCTTTATTCAAAATCTTGCTATCTTTTTTTATCGAAAGTAACTTTTGTACTAGTTATTTGGGAAAGCTATTGTATAACAAAAAGTAACATTCTAAAAATTATACTAAGATAAAGTGAGAAAGCCGTGAAAATTAAAAGACGTTTCTTTTCTGGGTTTTGTTTTTTGAATAACATAACTCCTTTTTTATGAATTACGAAGAATTTTTTGATGTGTTTGGTTAGAATTGTATGTAATTTTTTGTATTTCGTTGTAGTTTGTTTAATAAAATTTAATGATTTCTTCATTCAGACCATTCAGCAGCGGACGATGTTTTCCGCGAAAAAATGCGACAATGTTTTCCGCGACAATGTTTTCCACGAAAAAGATTTTTTACAAACCCTTTCAATTTTTGCTCGTTAAAGACACGTACTTGAATAAATGATTTTTGTGCACTGGTTGTTTTTTTGAAATTCAAATGGATTATGCAAATCTATCACCCACCACGTATTGTCCCTTTTTTACTCCCCACTTTTGATACCGATCTTTTCGCGAGCAGCATTGTTGCTCTTGGTGACTTTTGCGTCTGAAAATTTTTTGGTAAAAATGTTTGGGCCTGAAATAGCTCGTCATGCTATGATGAAGCTATGCTTAATTGAGAGCTCATCATCATCACGGATCATAACTTCACAGAGACAGAGTATCGGACGATCAATCATTGGCATGTCGTTCATGCCTTACTTCTCGGCTATCACACCACAATATTTTATGAATTAACAGGAAATTGCTGTTTATAAATTCTTTTTTCAGGAAGAAAAGGAAAATTATGTTTCCATTTTTTTTTTCAAAACTTTCATGTCTAAAATAGGAGAGAAATGCGACAGGCGTTGTTACTTAAAATTTGTACGTATATTTTTAATTTATACTATTTCGTTTGGTTGAGGTTTTGTCTTGAGAATGCATTCTCAACTTATTCTCTGCACTTAAAAAATTTGCAGATTTTTCTGTTTTTCCAAAACTGTTGATTTCTTTTTGATTGCTTACACGAAATTTGAAAGTACATTTTTTTGAGCATTGATGGTTGTTGTAAGAGTATAAGAAAAGCTGAAATAACATTTTTTTTGGAAAATTGCAAGCGCTCCGCTTCGATCAAACACTACATTGCAAAGCGTTCATCAGCTGTGAATCCAGCTGTTATAATTTATAAGTTATAAAAATAAGTTAGTTCATGAGAGCTAAAATGGAGACCCACCCCCCCCCCCTCCCAAAAAAAAGAAAAAAACCCAAAAAGTGAGCTCGCTTACCTTAGCTTTAACCTCTGCACTCATGCCATAAGTGGGACCTTTGAACGCCATTCTGTTCAGCAGTAGCAGCGGAAGCTTAATAAATATTTGAAGAATAATCAAACCTCGCTTACGACTGAAGGCCCCTCTTTAAAGTGAAGAAAGATTGTTTAACTTCTCTCCCTTTGTAACTAGTGGAAGAAGTTGGAAAAAGGAAACAGTGCTAAGGAACAAGAACTGTCTCCGTAGAAGTCTAAGTAGCAAATCTAGTAGATAGTGTCAATTTAGATTAGCTCAGCTGAAGTTTATTGCAGGCCCTTGGCTTAGTTGAGGAACTCAACTGCTTAAGCGATCTCTCCCTCTGATCCCCCTCAATATAGGCACCCAATGTGCGCAAATTTTACAACTTTGGGTTAGCCAAGAGACAGAGAAACGGTTAGAGATTCGGGCTATGTGTGGTTTCCGCTGCCGCGTAGTTAAACCCACAACAATTGCGGGCAAAGTTTGTCAGAGGACAAATATTCAGCTCTTTGAAAGAAAGTTTTTATAGTAAACTTTTAAGTCAAAACCAAAAGTTCAAACAGTCGAAACTTTTGCTCATTTCCTTCATCAATAATTCGGGTACAATTCAACCTAAATTTGGTAAAAGTTAACTCATTAAGCACCTATTTGGGAAAAAGGCGGCGGAATTCACTTCTATCCTTTGCCAAATTGTTTCCTAGTCAAGGATTTTCGGAAAAAAAACAGGGAAAATGTTGTTCTGAAAATAAAAGGTCGGCAGTTAACTTTCGTAAAGGAAAAGAATTTACACTTAACCACGACAAAAGTCGGACTTTCAAACTGTCAATGTTAACAACGGTTGTCCAAATCGCACGGCAGCCAAAAAGCTACTTCCAAATAGACTACTGCCTCAAATTTCTCTTCTTTGAGGTCAAAACTTTCTTCGACATTAATCACGTTTCTGCTATCTGAACTGGAAGTCCAGCTTTCGTTTTATGGTTACATGCAATCATCAAATAATCTTCTGGAATATATCCTCTGGCTGAAAAGACCCAGTCATACTGGTCCGGAAACTTTCTCCGCATTTAATATCTAGAGAATTGTTCAATGTAGCCCCACATATAATCATTCTAGGTTTTATTCAATTCCAATGCGTCTGAGCGGGATATCCCTTGTACTTCTAATATAGACCGCTACATTCAATAGTGATTTTTGTATGAAAGAACTGTAGGGGCTCTACACTCAGATAACGCCATGTTTAAGCCCTATGTTAAGGTCTTCCAGTAAAATTGCGGATTCTTTTGCCTCTTCTGCAATTTGGCCCAATGTATGTATGAATAAGGGAACGTGGGGGATTTACGTTTCCAAAACAGAAATTTGTGTGTCCTACTAGATAAGAAATTCTAGTTTTTATAACTTGTAAGCTTGTGGGAATTTTGTCTTGTTTATTCTCACAATTCTAGGAAAATTGGTAATTCCAGCTAATATGCGTGTAAGCGAATTGTTCCCTGCGTGAAATATTTGGTCGCTCAGCTGTTAACAGAAATAAAAAGACATAAAGGGAGATTTCGCCGCCAATTTTTGTGGTCTGAGAGTAATTTATGAACCACTGGGCAACAAAAGGTAACAGTGCAGGTTGCGTGGGTTGCGGGGTTGGGGGGGGGGGGGGGGTTGAAATAACTAATTTTGAATAGATTAAATTCCAGAGGTGTCTCACTAAAGCATGAATAGTTTTCGTGGGTATTCCGTTGGGAAGAGCTGAAAGCGCGATGACTAGGTTACAAGTTAGAAGTTATGCTTACTTAATTAAACTAGTACTAACAGTATTAGATGACGACAGTGGCCTTAAGCTGAGTTCCCAGACAGTAGCACATGGATTGGAAGTGTCTGACCAACAATACATGATCTCCCCAAATGTCTGGAAAGTCGCATGAAAGCATGATCACAAATCGCACACAAAACTAATTCCATACATTTTATGCATGGAAAAACGGTTTTCAATTCGCATATTCCCATCCATGATTGGGGGTCTTTTCTTTTATAATCCTACCACCAAATTATAGCCACCCGTTACGGTAAATGGGGCTGTATGTTTATGCCCATTAAGCTGGGGGTGCTAATTAAGGAAAGCCCGGTCATTGTCATAAGCAAAATCACAATTGTTATTGTTTAGCACGCAGGATTCGCACACACCAGGATGAGATCCCAGATAAAAGTGACTATAGGAACAGGTCGGCCGACAAGGGGCGCGTTCCAGGGCATTCCCAGACCAGCATTAAAATGCAAAAACACACGGAAGTCTGGTCAATCACGTGCGTGGACAAAGTCGGATCTGGGCGGATTTATCAGAGGTCATTTCAGTAGGTCATTTTCCAATCACAGGCCTTTATGCCTTTATGGTGTTGCGCTTTTTGATCAGAGCTCAGTTTAGTCTTAGACCTCAGCCAGGGATCTCTTTTGATCATTCGCTGGCCTTTTTTATTCATAGTCACCTTAGCGGTTCTGGTATTTATTAAGAAGAACTTAAAAATTCAACTGAAATAACCTAGAATTTGCTCGTCAATCTCAGTCAAATTTGCCCAAAGTTACACATTTTCTCAGTAAAGAGCTCCCTCAAATTTTTCTGAATTAACTGCGGCATGCATGCAGTGGGAAAAATTCAACGCAAGAGTGACAACCCCAACGATCTAGGCAGAATTGGATTTTAAAATGCGGAATATAAGCAACAAAATCCTGAAATTGAACTTTTCATGAACTAGAAATGTTGGCAGTGTGAAAGGGATCCAATGAGAATTAACCTACCAAATATTAAGAATAAAGATTTAAGAAATAGAGAGAATATGATAAAATAGATGAAGTCAAGTTTGATCGAGTGAGTAGAACTCAAAAACTCAACGCTACGCTAATCCCTCTCCAAAAAACAAATATCCTCATCCTCACAGATCCTATCTCAAGTTTGAGGCTGTATCGGAGGAACGGGAAATATTATTCTCAAAAACTCATTTTCCTCAAATGTATTTCACAATTTCCGACAAAGTCAATTCCTTCCACCAGTTATTTCCAAAAAAACTAAACTTTTTTTGTGTTTGTATACTTCTATGCTTGCGAAGCCTGTTTAACAAAAAAAAACAACGCTGATTTTTTTACAAGATAAAATACACAATTGGGTGACTTATATAGACATTTTGATTAGCATAATTGTATTCCACTTCCAATAATCTTCTGCAGATCGTAATAAATGAATATTGTGATATATCGAGAAGTGGCCAAAATAGCAACTTAAGTTTAAACTTCGATTAACAAAAGAAAACTTTCTTACCTGATGTTTTGTGAAGTGAAATTGAATAATGACTTCTAATTTGAACCGAATCGTCTATGCAAATTTGTTCATACCACAAGTTTATCAGTGTACATAAACCATAAATTTGTGTGATAGATTCGACCTTCCCACCACCAGATATGATCAAAAACCAACTCTCCGACCCTCCCAGTAGATAGAAATGACATGTTCTCAGGTAGGGAGAACAATGTGTTAAGTGCAAAAAACTGCACTAGTACTTGCCATATACGGCAAGGGGAAAAACTTGATCACAGCTAAGGTGTAAATTAACCCATATCAGTTATATATATCCATCGACGGATCTGTAAATTTTCATACTGATACGGACTATAAATACCTGTGAAACTTTGTACATTTAGGCCATTTTGAATTCAGTTAATAAAATAATAAAATTTTTGTTACTCGTGCTCGAGACCACGACAATGGTGTCCGGACCACCAAACGACCGACAAACCATGGATTTGCAGAATGCTGAATCCTGTACTGCGTGGATCATGTCTTTTGTGGCGAAATGTCGCGCAGAGAAGAAAGAAGATAAAGTCAACACCCACGGTACAATCGTGGACCTACAGGTAACAAATCTCTTTCTTCTCATATCCGGCTAGGACGCACTTCTTAAACTTAGGAGCCTTATGAGCCCTAAAAAATTATTAGATACTTCTTTTAAAGAGATCAGACAAGCAAATCAAAATTATATTTCCCCTAAAGAGAGAGTAGAAACGGCAGAAAAAGGCCAAATTTCTGTCCATTGTCCAAGGCGTTCGAGAATCTGACGACAATTTTCTAGCGCGCTTTAGAGAAGAAACACGTTATTGTGACTTCGAAAAACTTAAAACAGTAGCAAACCCTGAGGAAGAGTTGGTAAAAATTAAATTTCTCTCAGGTTTGAGAGACCCTGAGGCCATATTAAGACTATTAGACGGCATTAAGACTGAGCCAATGATGTATCTGTCTGAAATAACAGAGAGCTTACAGTTCAGACTGCAAGCAATAGCTTTTTCGAGTTCCTCAACAGGTAATGGACCATTTGCAATAAAAGAAGAAGTGGGATACAACCTCAAAAAGACCTTCAGAAAACCAAGTGAAAAGTTCACTGGTAAGAAAGGCAATGGTAACTTGTGTAATAGATGTGGAGGTAAGCCACAGTAGCAAGCCGTGTCCGGCTTTGAACAAGAAATGTAACACATGTGATAAGGATGGGCATTTTTGAAAAATGTGCAGAAGTAAAACCCAGCCTAAGTCAGGTAAGTCAGACCAGCCCAACAATTTCTGCGAGGAAGAGGTTAAGTTGTCTGGTCAAAAATCATCCGAAATGGAGATGGGAATAAACAATGCACGGGAAAACGTGTTTAAAATGTCAATGACATGGGAGTATATTACAGTAAAAGACCAAAAAATAGAAAAAAAAAAACAAAATGATACCGCTGCTGATAGCACCGTGATATCATCAATAATCTGGACTGAGCTTGGTAAACCTCAGTTAAATGGGAAAGTCAGACGTCTTGATGCCTATAACGGTCCTCAAGTGACGCTTCTGGGATCACTAACATGTGATGTTGAGTAGAAGGGAAGCAAGTATAGGCAACAACAACTAGCAGTTGTGCAATCTGACAAAAAATTTGGGCTACTCGGTAGAGACATATTACCCCAAAAAGGCATCAATGCAGTGAGTGATGAAAGACTACCTGCAGTCAAAGGATACAAAGCGCATGTGAAACACTTACCGAGATCACAGCCAATATTCTGCAAGGCCAGAAAGATACCTCTACCTCTCCAAGACAGGGTCAAAGAGATGCTTGAGACAATGGTACGACAGGGCATCTTGGGGCCAGTACAACCTGGCGGGGCCACAAATGCATCACCAGTAGTGTGTCAGCGGAAGAAAAATGGAGCTCTGAGACTATGCGTGGACCTGAAAGTTCACATCAATTGCAAAGTTATGGACCAGGACTATGCAATCCCAGACATGGAGACCATTTTCCATAATCTCCATGGGGCCTCTCACTTTATAAAAATTGACTTATCAGACGCATACTGTCAAATTAAGTTGGACAAGGATGCAAAAGAGACATGCACAATCAACACATCGCAAGGATTGTTCAAGATGTGCAAGCTTCCTCAGGGCCTAAATAACTCTTCATCAATCTTTCAGAATCGCATTGAGCCCACTCTCAAAGGAATAAAGGGCGTGGTCATCTTCCAAAACGACGTCCTGGTAGATGGAACAACAAAAGATCAATACGAAGAACGAAGGCTTGCAGTCGATAGTCGGCTATTTGAAAAAAAGTTCACCATCAATGAGAAGAAATCCAACTCAAAAACAGTTTCAAGCGTAAGTTTTCTTAATTACTCTGTTTCCAAGGAAGGAATAGCACCTGATCCTAAACATGCTGAGAAAATCAAAAATGCAAAATCGCCATCAAATATGAAACAACTCGAGTTTTTTGTCGGCTTAGCAAATTTTTATGATCAAATGATACCAGATTTTGCAACAAAAATGCTACCCTAAACGAAATTCGAAAAGAAAAATTCAGATGGGAGAAAGAAGAGCAAAATGCTTTTGAAAACATCAAAAACGAGTTATGTGCTCACCCTCATGTACAACCTTACAGCTTGACGAAGGAACAACCGTGACAGCAGACGCCTCAGAGAAAGCTATAGGCAGGGTACTCTCACAAGAAGGACATCCTGTGATCAACGTCTAGAGGAAGCTATCACAATCCGAACAAAATTACTCCAATTTTGAGCGAGAAGCACTTGCAATTGTCTTTGTGGTCACTAGATTGAAACAATTCCTACTCGGAAGAAGATTCACTCTACAGACTGTCCACAAACCTCTCAAATATCTCTTCATCGCAGACGAAAAAATTCCGAAAACAGCATCAGAAAAATTTACGAGATGGGCGATAGCGCTGATGGGATTTGATTTCGAATTGAAATATACAACCGGTAAATAGATCCCCACGCTGAAGCTCTGAGCAGACGAGACTTCAACGACGACGCCCACAATTATCGAGTCTGCTTTGCTCTTGACAATATCTACTTTGTCCAATCCAACTTAGTTACCAAGTCAGACATCAAAACTGAGCTGGGATCGAATCGACTCTTTCAATATGTCATCAAAAGAAGAAAAGCGGCATGTGGAAACAGTGCTCAGAAGCAGAGAAAGATTTTGAGCAACAGAAAGACGCCTTGACCATTCACAATGGAATCATTTTTCGAGCAGTTGAGCCTTTCATTCAACACAAACTAAGACCCATGGTGATGGCCAAAGCTCGTGAGACTCGCCCAGGCAAAAATGCAACTGAAACAGCAGTTCGAATGATAGCGTGGTGACTTTGCATCAGTCAAGGTGTTCTTCGATATGTTAGTAAATGTAAGGAATGCCAAGAAAACAGGCCTAGCCCTGGGGAAAGCAGTATCTACTTGGCCGGAAGCTGAAGTTTGGGAAAGACTCAGCATGGACTGGGGCTACGTTAAGGATCAAGGTAATATTTTAGTGATAGTAGACGCGAGATCAGGTTGGATAGAAGCCTTCCCTGCGGGAAATAGAACCTCACAAACAGTGAAGGTGCACTTGAGTCAAATTTTTGCAAGATTTGGGATACCAAGAATATTAGTATCAGACAACGGTCCTGAGTTTGTGATCAGTGACCTAAAGCAATGGTGTGAATCAATGGGGATTAAAAAGATGGAATCTCCCATCTACCATCCGAGAGCAAATGGGATTGTTGAACGAGCGGTCCAAACAGTGAAACGGGCTATTCGAACCTGGAGTTCAAATCTGAATGTGTCATTTGGCGCTTTCCTACAGCGGGCTTTGATGTCACATCGGATCACTTCCAAGACGGGGGGCAAAACTCCTGTAGAACTTTTACTGGGACGCAAAGTAAGACTTCCAGCAGTCACTGATTTTGATCTGTGTGAACGAGTTCTTTTCAAACCGAAGAACAGTTCACCAAAGGTTCCATCTATTTTCATTATCCGTAAAGGAATGAACACTTCATTCATTCAGCCGGAGAATTCAAACAAGACAGTGCTTAATAGTGACAACCAAACTGCAAAACCAATTGGAACCTGACGACAACAAGACTGAATCTACTGACTCAAGGTCTGAGAGCAGTAGGGGCGACATAGACGTGGCATCACCCAAATCTACTGAAGAAACATCAGTAGTTGAAGGGGAAGAACAACTTTCAGTGGCCACGAGATCATCAAGCAGAAAAAAACAACCAGAAGAATTTGGAGAAGCTATTCCTACAAACTTGCTTAAAAAGGAGAGAGGATGTGATATATCGAGAAGTGGCCAACTTAGCAACTTAAGTTAAAACTTCGATATGTAAAAAAAACTTTCTTAGCTGATGTTTGGTGAAGTTAAATTGAACAATGGTTTCAATTTTGAACCGACTCGTTGAATCAAATTTGTTCATACCACAAGTTCATCCAACAGACATAAACCGTAAATTTGTGTGATAGATTCGACCTTCCCACCACCAGATATGATCAAAAACCAACTCTCCGTCCCTCCCAGTAGATAGAAATGACATGTTCTCAGGTAGGGAGATTAATGTGTTAAGTGCAAAAAACTGCACTAGTACTTGCCATATACGGCAAGGGGGAAAACTTGTTCACAACTAAGGTGTAAATTAACCCATATCAGTTTATCTATATCTAGACGGATCTGTAAATTTTCATACTGATACGGACTATAAAGACCAGTGAAATTTTGTACATTTAGGCCATTTTGAATTCAATTTTAAAATAATAAAATTCTTGTTACTCGTGCTTGAGACCACGACAAATATACCATGTAATAAGGACAACAAAACGTGCACATTTTCTTAACATTTGGAACATCTAACCAAAAATTTACTCATACGTGTAAGAGCATAAATAAAGGCGTCTAGAGGAACTTGTATCCTGATTTCCTCTGCTGCTAAGCTTGAACAATTTCCGGGCTTATGTATTTTCTTTTTCTAGAGGAAAGCAATTCGTTGAACGAGATTGATTTGCTGTCTACAGGTGTTTTTATTCTTTTTTTGATCTCTTCATCTGCTTGCTAAAAACTTGCTGAAATAATAATCAATTAGATTGCGCGTTTTAACAGCTCAGAAACAAAGTTTTTTCATTGAGAAGAACTGATTTTGTGGCATTGATGCGAAAGATAGGTTTGCTCTAGTAGCTGCTACCGCAGTCATTACTGCTCCACAGGCGCCAGCTGTTGTCCAATGTAACATGTTTCTCAGAGGAAAACAATCAAAATGAAACAAGAGACGGATGGGAGAGCAATTGCAGACTTGAAAATCGCACTTATTCCTTGTGCAACAACCCTATTTTTGATTGAATGTGGATGCCTTCGAAGAAGTTGTCAAAAAATGTAGGGAGAAGAACGCTTAGAAGGTGTTTATGACTGGACATCTGTTTGGCGTATCCGAGAACACTTTGCCAAAAACTTTTGAAGAGGAAAAAATATCTGGGCCTAACAGTAATAATGAATGGGTAGCAAAATGAAATCCAAGACTTTCGATTACAAAAAATTGCTGAAACAGCCCTTTTCAAACTTTGAACGAAATAATTGACAGTGATTGAAAAATAGATCAAAAAGCCAAAATTAAATTTTGCTGCATTTCACGCCAAATCATGTCCGACTATAAATCGAATTGAGGAGCTTCTCAATTAATACGCATAGTATAGTTCTTTTGTAATGTCAAACTTTATTTTTCTCTGAAAATTTTATTTCAGATTCCCTACATTTTACATATCACAGATATAAATAAATCAGAAAATTAACCATATGTTCGTGGTTTTTCAGGAGAAGCACTTGTCAATTTTGACGTCAACTTTTTGAGTTAAATTGCGTTTTGAATTTTTTGGTTTTCAAATTATGCAGCTATCATAAGCAGTAGTAAATATATAGCAGCGTCAATATGTTTAACTAAAAATCTTGAACAACTCGATTTTTTCAATAAATTTGACTTAAACAATTATGCATCAAAAGCCACAAGTCCTTTAGTAAATGGGCAAAAACTGCACTTTTACTTTTGCCCAGACCACTTGTTTGAAATATGGAAAATTAAAACAACAAGAAGATTTTGAAACCTGTTAACAGCAAAATTTGCTCGGAGCAAAACTTTCTTGGTTTCAGTTTGGAATTTTAGAAACTACTTTCCATAGGTTTGCTTCAAATTTTATTTCAGAAGAAGAGCTATGCTCTTATTCGATTCTGAGAAATACTTCTCAGAGAAAAGACACTTAGATACGTTTGGCACAACAATGTGAAAAACACATTTTGAAAAATTTATTGGCTCTACCTAATCCCAATTTAGTAGCAAACCACTACAAACAATGACAATAACGTTATTAGTATATGGAAGAACGTAACGCATTGCTGTTAATTTTGGTTAAAAAGTGTTGTAATCTTGAAAATTTACTTCTCAAAAAGTCATTTCCTTCAATTATCTCACACAAATACAAGCGTGTTAATTTTGCCAACTATTGTTTCCAACAAAAGTTTGAATTTGAAATTTCAGTTCATGATTTTAGAGAAAAGCAATCACAAAAACTAAGCGACCTAGGTTTGGGCAGAAACTTGTCCAGGAAAATATTGATGTTCATATAGTGCAGCGATCTTAAACACTTGGTGGTATGGAGAGGAGTTAAATTTTTAAGTGAAAAAATTGTTTGTTTTCATCAGATTTACGTTGGCAACTAGACAGCAAAAACACCAAGCCCTTGAAGAAGCATGCAATTACTCGAGCACTTATATTTGCCGGGACTCCACTTTTGTAATACGGAAAATACCAATCATCAGAAAAAAATTTAAAACTGTTGGCAGTATTTACAGAATTGATCGGAGGAGAGCTTTCCCGATTGATGTCTGTTTGTGCTAGATGTTTTCTAAAACTGTGTTTTGAAATATAATTTTAAAAAGCTTGATGCTTTTACTTGACTCCAGAAAATTGTTCTTAGGGACATGACACCAAAAATTTATTGTCACAAAAATCCGAAAAAAAAATATTTAAAAAAAATTAAGGGCTCTGCTGACACCTGATTAAGATAGGTTACTAAAATTGGCACAAAGAAGAAGTTATTTTGGGGGGAATAGATTTTTGCTACGCATGCCAACAACATCCGTACGAATGATCTTCAATGCGAGAAAATCCAGACGATGGTATCAACGGAAGATATTGGCAAAAATCAAAAAGATTCAATATGAACCTTCAATTGATTAGCAATATGAGTTAGCAGGAATAAAATATAGAAGGTTGATCAGAAGAGTTAATGAGTCAAACCTTCTTACGTTCTCCGTTACTTTCAGATTTTGTCTAAATCGGAGGAACGGGAAGAAATTGATGTAAACATTTTTTTTCTCATAATTTTTTTTCTTTTGTTTCCCAAATCTTCTGAAAACTAAATTCTGCAAATTATTTTCCTCCAAAAGAATTTGAATTTTCTTTTTGTTTACTTATATGCTTGTAAAATCTATTCAACCAAAAAAAAGTTTCACTTGAATTCATTTACGGTGTGGTATTTTAACAAATTAAAAAGCAAAATCGACTGATAAATATGGCAGCACCGATTCGATTAAATATATTCAACACCAACTTAACTGGTCAAAATTTTGGCAGCTGTTTTAATTTCTCATCTCATAGGGTCATATTTATATCAAAACGGTAAGATTTATTTGAGTTTGAAAAAACCTAACCAAAATGTTCACTTACATGGCTTTGAGGATCTGCCTACAGGATTTATTCGCTCACGGGTCGTCGCATCTTGATAAACTTGCATCCTCATTTCTTCTGAAGATAATTTTGAACATTTTTTGGTCCCAATTGATTTCTTTATCACGAGAATTTAATTTAACAAAACTGGTCTGCTGTTTATTGCTAACTTTTTTTGATTGTTTCATCTGTTCGCTCAAAACTAGCTAATCTTATAGGCAGTTAGGTTAGTCTTTTTAACAGTTCCAAAGCAAAATTTAATGGATGAACTGAGTTTGTTTCAATATTGCAGAGAAAAAGTTTCCACAAGTTACTCCTACCGTTAGCAATGGGGCTCATTGACCACTAACACCTGCTGTCTAATGTGGCAAATGCATATGGATAAAAGAACAAAAACTTAATAAGATTGCTCTCGAATAGGGCATGTACTGGTTGCTCTCCTATCAAAGTCAAGGGAAACTTTACACCACCTTGTTCGTTTCAGCGGTTTCAAATCTGTCTGGATATTGTGTTTTTGCAGTTAACTTATGTGAACTGTATTATCCGCTATACTGTAGAAAATTGGCACAAAGAAGAAGTTATTTTGGGGGGAATAGATTTTTGCTACGCATGCCAACAACATCGGTACGAATGATCTTCAATGCGAGAAAATCCAGACGATGGTATCAACGGAAGATATTGGCAAAAATCAAAAAGATTCAATATGAACCTTCAATTGATTAGCAATATGAGTTAGCAGGAATAAAATATAGAAGGTTGATCAGAAGAGTTAATGAGTCAAACCTTCTTACGTTCTCCGTTACTTTCAGATTTTGTCTAAATCGGAGGAACGGGAAGAAATTGATGTAAACATTTTTTTTCTCATAATTTTTTTTCTTTTGTTTCCCAAATCTTCTGAAAACTAAATTCTGCAAATTATTTTCCTCCAAAAGAATTTGAATTTTCTTTTTGTTTACTTATATGCTTGTAAAATCTATTCAACCAAAAAAAAAGTTTCACTTGAATTCATTTACGGTGTGGTATTTTAACAAATTAAAAAGCAAAATCGACTGATAAATATGGCAGCACCGATTCGATTAAATATATTCAACACCAACTTAACTGGTCAAAATTTTGGCAGCTGTTTTAATTTCTCATCTCATAGGGTCATATTTATATCAAAACGGTAAGATTTATTTGAGTTTGAAAAAACCTAACCAAAATGTTCACTTACATGGCTTTGAGGATCTGCGTACAAGATTTATTCGCTCACGGGTCGTCGCATCTTGATAAACTTGCATCCTCATTTCTTCTGAAGATAATTTTGAACATTTTTTGGTCCCAATTGATTTCTTTATCACGAGAATTTAATTTGACAAAACTGGTCTGCTGTTTATTGCTAACTTTTTTTGATTGTTTCATCTGTTCGCTCAAAACTAGCTAATCTTATAGGCAGTTAGGTTAGTCTTTTTAACAGTTCCAAAGCAAAATTTAATGGATGAACTGAGTTTGTTTCAATATTGCAGAGAAAAAGTTTCCACAAGTTACTCCTACCGTTAGCAATGGGGCTCATTGACCACTAACACCTGCTGTCTAATGTGGCAAATGCATATGGATAAAAGAACAAAAACTTAATAAGATTGCTCTCGAATAGGGCATGTACTGGTTGCTCTCCTATCAAAGTCAAGGGAAACTTTACACCACCTTGTTCGTTTCAGCGGTTTCAAATCTGTCTGGATATTGTGTTTTTGCAGTTAACTTATGTGAACTGTATTATCCGCTATACTGTAGAAAACCGTTTCATTACTTGATAATCAATAAGTTCAAAAAAAATTGGTCAACTTTACTGAATAACAAATTGCGTCGCTTTAGTTAGGCAAAATCCAAAATTTCAAATAACAAATTAGTCTTGAATTAGAATTTTAATGATGATATCTCCTTTAAAAAAAGCTAATGAGTTAAAACTTCACAGAATTATGAACGTTACGTAGGCCTGCTGTCTGATGTAAAAATAAACAACGCTTCATAAACTGCGTTGGTGGGGCTACCCTTTGTATTTTATACCCAATCTTAATACATGCGCAAAATTTCAATGTTGAATGGGTCTGTAAGTAAGGATTCAAACTTCAGCAAACTTGGCAGTGAACAACATTGTTCTACATTTAATCTAACGGAAAAAACTGATTTGATTGAATGATCTTTGAGAACTTACCCAACATTTGTTACGTCAGATTTGAATATTTTGAGTTAATTTATTGAACGAATTTTGTTTCTCAATTGGCTTCAATAACCAACAATATCAAAACTAGGTTAGGTTTTTTAAACTAGTAAGAGCTCTAACTATGTACATTGCAAAAAGATTCTCTTAATTAGGAACTTTGTTCCTGAGAAAGAAATTTATGAGAATATCAAAAATAATTCTCTTTTCAACCAGTCAAAGTTAGTTTAAACTGCACAGTCACTAAGATGATTTACAGAAACAAGATTTGATAAAAATTATTTTACCGCTCAAGAGAAAACTGCACTGCATATCAGTTTAATAGAACCAAAACTGCAAACTTCTTCTGATCTTCAGTAGTTTTTCAAGCTCCTTTTATGCTGATAATCACGTGATTTACGTTTCAAAATTGCATCTCCGATTGCTTGTAGATCACTATGTTGGAAGATAATCTGAATACACTGAATTTGGGGTTCAGAATGCCTTATACGGTGCCCCGCACTCACTGAATTGGTAAGAAAATCGCCAAATTCATCGATTCTGGCATACCCAATTGGGTAACTCTTACTCCGTTTGAGCTCAATTTGTGTGATTGTGAACACGTGAATATTTAGCAATAATAGCGTAGTTCGAGTTTGAGTTTCACTTCATGTATGATGATTACGTACTAATAAAATTTACTGAACATAAAAGTTTAACAAAGTGAATTAATCCGTATGGCTTCAATAGAATCTAGCATTAAATTTCGCTTGTCATGCAATTCTAACTTCACTGCTTGAAAGGGCCTTGAAGCGCTTTTCAATTTGGTTGTTGGGTTAGTAAGCTCAGCCACCACAGGGCACACATAATAGGGGAGTGGTTGCATAGAGGATTTTTGTGGTATAGTGCACTGCTCTTTGGTGTATCCAACATTTTGCCCTAGACTGCAGATTGTTTTTTCAAATAATGGAACTGCTGCAATGCCAAAATAAGTTAGTTAGGCCACACGAGATACAATGAATGGGTAGCAAACATTAATCAATCAATGAATTAGTGCTGTCATACCAGGAAATGGGATGGCCACAGCCCCTTGATGTGAATTATAGAAATTGAGTAATTTTTTAAGAATATTTTGCCTCATTTGCCAAACTCATTCTCGAAAAATTGCCACATAATCTAAACCCTACGTTCGGTTAATCAAAAGATTGGCAATGTACTTTACGGAAACAAACATAACTTAAATGATGGCGGAAGTTAGCTGCTTTGAGTCTTCAGCTTTTCATGGCGAAGAACTATTATCTAGTAATTTACTTGTGACGTAAGCTGCAAACATTGCAACTTTTATCACTGACCTAATAAATCAGTGGTTGCAAAATCAGGAATATCCTAGAGATTTCACAAAATCTATTGTGCTTGCGCTTCTAAACAAGGACCAATATCAGATTAAAACACTGATGGACTCATTTATATCCTAAAGTTTTTCAAGGAAAATTTACAAAATTGTTCAAGAATTGTAATTGCTTTCTGGAAAAATTCTAAATCCTGTTTGAAAAAAATTTATTCGTTGCAATGGCTAGCATAGCTGACACAGAGCAAATAGGAAAATGTAAGTAAATATCTCCACACTTCAAAATTTTTTGCTATTTTAGCAAGATTAAGGACATGCAACCGCACTAGGTACCTCATTGTGTCCTCTTCAGAAAACTAAAAACTGCAAAAACTCTTCTGCAAAAAACCTTACGTTTCAAGGTTCTTAGTTTTCACCTTGGGACGCTTTTTAACTGTACAAGAGTCCACTTCTGTTAGTATTTACTAAATGATTGCATTCTTCATAATACGTTTAGTTTTTTTCGTAAATACGACAGGATATCAATTCAATCATTCAAGGCTTCGGTACGTATAAAAAAGTTTGTTATCATGTGAGCCACTTAACTTCCTTTTCATAAAAAACTATTTTTCTGCTTGCTTTTGTTCAGACAATTTGTCAGGCATTGTAAAATATTGAGGACAATATTTTAAACTCAGCATTCAAGAAATAGCACGGGGTTTTGAAAACCAAGAGAATGGTTGAAAACTAATTTGTATCACAAGGCAGATTAAAATTTCACTTAAAGTAGTACCTCAGGATCCGAACATGGTTAGTTTGCTGATTCTTTTGCCTGCAAAGTAAAAAGAATGAGCTCGAGTCTAACAGTGGTTCTCACAAACATTAAGCAAATGGTTTGCTCTTTGTAGACCTTCAAAAGCCTGAGCTATTTTTAATTTTCTAACAGAAAAAAGTTTTTTCAGTTTAGGAAAACGTACACATAGCAAATGCGCGAATCCAGAAATCAAATGCGCGAATCCAGAAATCAAAACAAAATTTTGCATATACTCTTCTGCAAAAAGCCTTACGTTTCAAGGTTCTTAGTTTTCAGCTTGGGACGCTTTTTAACTGTACAAGAGTCCATTTCTGTTAGTATTTATTAAATGATTGCATTTTTCATAATATGTTTAGTTTTTTTTGTAAATACGAGAGGATATCAATTCCATCATTCAAGGCTTCGGTACGTATAACAAAGTTTGTTATCATGTGAGCCACTTAACTTCCTTTTCATAAAAACTATTTTGCTGTTTGCTTTTGTGAAGACAATTTGTCAGGCATTTTAAAAAATTGAGGACATTATTTTAATCTTAGCATTCAAGAAATAGCACGGGGTTTTGAAAACCAGGAGATTGGTTGAAAACTATTTTGTATCACAAGGCAGATTAAAATTCCACTTAGGGTAGACCTCAGGATCAGAACATGGTTAGTTTGCTGATTCTTTTGCCTGCAAAGTAAAAAGAATGAGCTCTAGTCTAACAGTGGTTCTCACAAAAATTAAACAATTGGTTTGCTCTTTGTAGACCTTCAAAAGCCTTAGCTGTTTTGAATTTTCTAACAGAAAAAAGTATTTTCAGTTTAGGAAAACGTACACATAGCAAATGCGCGAATCCAGAAATCAATTTTTTGGCCAATTGATATGAAAAATTTGGGAAAAATTTTCAATATAATCAATAGTGTTGTTGGCAAAGAAAGAGCATAAAAATTTGCACGCGAAACTCAGAAGCGCTGTGAAATATAGAAATTGCACAAACTTTCCGAAAAAATTTCGCCTCGTTTTACAACCCATTGTGAGAAAATGCCACCTAATCAAAACCCTAAATTCGGTTAATCAAAAGGACAGGATGATTTTTTTGACGGAAACAAGCATAACTGAAACATGATGGGGGGATAGTTAGACGCTTTATGTCTTCGGCTTTGCATGGCAAAGACATAATATGTAGTATTTTGTTTACGGCGTCAGCTAAAAACCTTGCAACTTTTATTATTGATCTAATAAGTCAGCCGTTCCACGATCAAGAATATCTTAGAAACTTCATGAAATCTATTATGCTTCCAGTTCGTAAACAAGGACCAATATCGGATTAAAACAATTATGATCCTATTTTTATCCTATCAATTTTTGTTAAAATTTAAATAAGATTGTTCAACAAATGTGTGGGTTTTCTGGAAAAATTCAATATTCTTTGATAAAAAAAGTTCAATCGATGCAATGGCCAGCGTAGTTGGCACATAGCGAACAAAAAAATGAAGGTAATTGTCTCTACGTCCGTCTTTTTGGACATACAAAAATTGCCGGACACCGTGAAGAGAGAAATTCGCTTGGAAAAAACCGGAAAACTTGTTTTCCGTGGTCCGACTTTGCAAAGGTTAATATCCTATCTATCGGATGAAGCGCAGTGTGTGTTACAAAACAAAGTTTTATTATACGTTAAGTTTTTAAGTTTTATTACTTTTTATTTTTATAGTGGATGCTTGTAGATACTCCACGCCATACTTGCTTGCTGTTGACACTTGCTTGGTTTTTCTAACACAACCTTCCTGAGAAGACCTAGTCACAGAGATAACATCCGTTGTTGAATAGCTGCTTTCAAATAAGCTGGAAATTAGGCACTGGAAAAGCTCGTTTCTATACTTTTTGAAAAATATCAGGCGACAATACTGAGACTGCCTCTTAGAGAACGATCATTGTTTCAAATACTTAGTTTTATTTATTGACTCTTACCTATCATTCGAAGATCTTAAACAGTTTGTTCGCAAAAATTTCGAAATTTTCTTCAAAATCGGTTGCAGTTTTGGCTCGATTAAGGAATTCATGCAACCGCAAACTCTTAACTTTGTTTTATAGAAGTACTACACTCCCAGTGCTTGAGTATAGAATTTGATTTTTGGATGTACCACTCTGGGTCCTCTACAGAAAATTAACTATTGCAAGTCAAAAATTTGCAGATGTTTTTTGCAAAAAAACCTAATGCTTCAAGCAAGATTCAACAGTTTTCTTCAGAGTTTATCTTTTGACCGCTGATGCGCTGTACTTGAAACAGTTACTCATTTGTATTCTGAATTGTTACAACAAACAATGTTCATGAAATAAATGATTTGAATGTGGGCTATAATCATAGCTATAGGACGCTTTCCAATACTAAGCAAATTGTTATTCCAAAATCAGCGAAGAATTGGCTGACCCCAATGTCACTTGAACATAGGTTTTGCGGTTTACTGAACCTTCTGCTGCAAAAGAATTTTTTACAGATGCTCCTGAATAAATGACCTCCCGTTGAAATTGCGTATCTTGTCAACCGCTTCCAGCTTAGCTTGATATTGCAGAACAGTGTGATCAAATAATTTGTGTTCAAGTAACCTGTTTATATTTGTTATTTCTCGGTGCGTTTCTTGAATATACAAGAAAGCACTTCTGTTAGTATTTGTTAAATGATTAGGGCATACCTAGTACGTTTCCTTGTTGTCATATATATGAGGAGAATTCAATTCAATCGTTCCAAGCTTCGGTACGTACGTCAAGGTTTGTTATTCTGTGACCCATTTAACTTCCTTTAGATGAAAACTATTTTGCTGCTTGCCGTTGTGGAGACAATTTGTCGGCCATTGTCCGCAATTGAGGACAATGCTTTTATCTCAGCATTCAAGAAATAGCATCAGATTTTGAAAACCAAGAGAGTGATTGAAAACTCATTTGTAGCACAAGGCAGATTAACATTTGACTTAGAGTTGTTCCTCAGGGTCAGAACATGGTTAATTCGCTAATTCTTTTGCCTGCAAACAAAAAAGAATGAGCTCAAGTCTAACAAAGTCTCTCAGAAATATTGAACAATTGCGATTAAATGTCAGCTAATTTGAAGATAATTTTTCGGACGACGCAAAAAATGGAGATGAAAAAATCTATTAATAAATAAAAAAGGATCCATTATCGTACTATCATTCATTATGTTCGTTCAAGTGCATCAATAAACTATATTTGACAACCCAGGTTGAGGTGCCATCCGGAAGTGACCTCTGATCAGACCGTGCCAGACGAAAGTAACCCCTGATCGGACCATCCCAGACCAAAGTATCCTCTGATCAGACTGAAGTGCGCTCGAAACACCGTGTGCGCTCTAAGTGCGCTCGAAACGCTCTCTGATCAGACCTTTCCAGAGGGAAAGGACCTCTGATCAGACAAAAATCAGACCATTGTCCAGACGATTGTGCGACCATGGCCCAGACCAAACGCAGACCATCGTTCAGACTATTGTGCGCTCAAAATCACCTCACTGCACGAATCTAAAAATTCATCTAAAAAAAGACCATTCTAAAAGTTATAATGCTAACGAAAAGAAAGCCCAACTGCTGAGAAAAAATTTATTTAGTATACATTAGTGCATATTTCGAACCCAATGTATGAATTTAGACAGCATTCCATATAAAACATCGTATTCTACAGTTAAACAAAATATCTTTATAAGGGGACTGGCATGTTCTATCAGCTGTACCATCTTATTTCTGATCAAAGACATCAGACTCTAGATGTGTCTCTGATCAGAATGCTGCTTTTTGTTGCCTCTTGGCAGAGCCAACATCTCTTGGTAAAAAAAACAAAAAATCAAAAAAAAAATATTCAGCACGAAATGGCCTCTGATCAGACTAATGTGCGCTTGAATCCACCTCTGATCAGAACATTACCATCCTGAAGTGACCTCTTATCTTACCATCCCCAGACCGAAGTGACCTCTGATCATACCATCCCCAGAACGCAGTGACCTCTGATCATACCATCCCCAGAACGAAGTAACCTCTGATCATACCGTCCCCAGACCGAAATGACCTCTGATCATACTATTGTGCGCTCGAACCAAATCCCAGACCCTGTACTTTTGGTCTGGGGACACACCGTGTACGTTGGACTTGGTCTGATCAGAGGTCACTTTCGGATGGCACCTCAACCTGGGAATGAACTGCGTCATCTTTTGAGCCCCAGTAAACTGATACTTTTTAAAACAATCTGCTGTTTTTATGCATAGGGAGAAAATGACTGTGTGTTATTCCGATGCAGTAAAGTTAATCAACACAAAATTTTTCACATTATAGAAACGTGGCCAAAGTTTTGTTTATATTATCCGAAGCAATTCACGTTTGATAGTTTTTGATCTATAATCTGCAGACACTCTTGCCGACGTTTTGCAGACGTTTTTCTATGGCAATAGAATATAACATGACCTGGCGGCAGAAGTTCAAGAAACGTTTTCTCCTAAACAGTATAACTCCCCTCCTGAAACAGAAGAAGCTTGGTTTTGAGTGCTTACCCAACACTGAGCTTATTTTCTTCACTCGTAATGTCAAATGAGAACACCCAAGAAGATGACACTGGAGCCAGAGCCATACAAGATCTGGCAACTTAACGAACTACGGACTGGTTTTGCATCTAGGACAATGTTAGTTCTGCTTCTTGTTAGCAAACCCATATATATATATATATATATATATATATATATATATATATATATATATATATATATATATATATATATATATATATGCACTATCATTGTATATGCTCAACAACTTTGAAAACATGCGCTAGAAAAAAGTTGTTGAGAAAGACGACTGGATCATTTTAAGATAACCTATAGATAGATCTGCTATGGCAAAACCGGTTATGTTATCGAATCTGCTATTCGATTACAAAAACTTTGTCTCTGTTAAAATTTCAAATTTTGTTGAAAACTTTGATTCGCGTTCCGGATATGGCTTGCTATGAAACTCAGTTCACGCTTAGAAATCAACCGGAAATTATCCAATTAAAAATGTATTCCAAAAAATCTATGTCTAAGTTATGCAATGTAGCAGCGGACGATGAAATAGACGGTAAAAAAGTTGACAACCATTTTCACTGCGAGCAAGGATGGCCTTGATTTGATAACTGCTCTTTCTGTTTTTTAAATTTGGCCACTCGTGCGGAGAAAATTATAATGACTGTTTTTTGGGGAAACCCTGTTTTTGAGGATACAAATCACAGCAAAACATTGAGAATCTGCCTTGCTGAAAGTAAATCTTTGTCACCACCACATAACTGCCCACAAAAGAATTGATTACTGTTGAATTTTTGAAAAATTTGGAAACTTTGTGCAAAAGTTGGATTACTCTGATTGAAAAAATTCAAACTTTTTTGGATCATTTTTGGTTTGCAATGGTTTAATGAAGTATCCTAAACAATTAACGCTGATGATAACTGATCAAGAACTAAGAGTGTCATTCAAACTGAGATTCATATGTAAGCGGTTCGAAGTACCTACATGCATTCGCGGAAAATAGCATTCTGGAATTGTCCAGCGGAAAGTTTTCGGAGACTCTATGAAGGCAGGGAGTTTGCTGAGTCAGAGAAATTTTCTCTTGACACTGAGAAGCCATGTAGTCTCAACCATTAAACCGGACGTTTAGACAGTTCGTTTTGAGCAAAAAACTTTTTTTTGGTAAATTTTGGTTTGAAACTGGGTCCATCGGCGTGTTATTTTAAAAATCATAAAGAATTAGGAAAAAACCATTGCTTCCAATTTACTTACATAACGAGACGGCAGCGAAAATTTGAAAAACCTAGAATACCATTCATTCTAGCATTATCAGGCGAACTGTTTCAATAAGTTAATGTTGATTAAGTTGATTTTATGTATTGTTGTTAAGTTAATAATTTCAAAAATTTTTCCAAAAGAATATCACTAAACTCCATGAATCTAACCAAATCAGAGGCAAACATTTTTTTGGAAAACTGTGACAATTTTGAGCAAATATTTAAAAATAGAAATGTTTTGAAAAGACTTTAAAAAAAAACAAAACTTGCGTTACCCTGGCTTCGGGTAACCTTTTTTAAAATTTGGAAAATGCAGAAGTTAAACAGGTTTTATGAATTTGGGCCTAAAAACACTAGATGTAGCTGTTACGATTTTGAACATCAAACAGACGCAACGATTATCAACGGGTTGGATTTGACAATCACGTTATAAACTTTGGTTATTTTTATTTTTTTTTACGTTTCATAAACAAAATTTGGCAAAAACAAACTCTAAACCTACCAAAAACAAATCCTTGCAAAAATTACATGTAAAATAAATAAACACATTGCTCTCAACGATAAATAAGGAAAAATTGGTATCCAAATTTGGGAGTTTAGGGTTATAAAAAATTTTGGCTGGTAAATAAATAGCCTTTAAAACAAAAGGTGTCTCCATGCAAAAGATTTTGGGATTAATTTAGCAAAGATCACAAAAATGAATTTAATTGTTCGAAGACAGTTAAGATGCAATGTAGTTCATTTTTTACTTGTATTCTTTTTATTGAACCAAAAGACGAACGCGAATTGTTAAAACATTCGACTTAATGAAAACTTGGATCCTTTCACTTTCTGCAACCCAGTACGTTCAGCGACCCGGATACGGACACAGGTTAGAGATATAGCAACTTTCCGAACGCAGTTATTCGTAAATTTTACTGATTCAACGTGGTACTGGGTAAAAACATACTGCAATGCTTTAGGCCAATCAATTGATTTTGTCTAACAGTTTAAAAATGTTTCTAATATTCAGTTCAGTGGTTTACTCGGACGGTACGAATTGCTTTATTGGTTGGATAGGATTTTAATTTTTGACTCCGTTTCAATATTAATTCTATCACTGTGGCATCGTACCTAGGTCACTAATTACACGTCAATCTTTTTAAAGAAAACTTGAGGACAGAATTTTTGTTAATTAAGGTCTCTGTTTTATACTTTTGACAACTACCCACTACATGTCCGATAAAATTGGTTTAAAGATTTTATGATAAGACTAAATATTTGACATTGCAACTCGAGGTTTTTTTATATATGCTTGTCAATTAAATTGTTCAATCTATGTAAATTAATTGTGTTCCAATCACTGAATCAACAGTCAACAGTTTTATGGTTCAGTTTGAGCTATACAAAGTAATCACCTTCTCCGCCAATTTAAGTCAAAAACTTTTGTAAGCTTCTCTTTATTATTAAAGTTTTTTTTATTTGCTTGTACATTACTTGATTGAACCAAATGATAACCGCGAATTCTTAAAGCATTCAATCATTATCATTTTACATTCTGCCATCCAGTAAGTTCAGCGATCCGGAAATAACTGCCCGTAAGCAGTTATTTAAAGTTTCTACTGATTCAGCGTGGTACTGGGTAAAAACACACAGCAATGATTTAGGCACATCAATTGATTTTGGCTGGCAATATAAAGCTTTTTCTAATATTTAGTTCAGTGGATTACTCTGACAGTTCAAAAAGTTTTAGTGGATGGATAGGATCCTAATTTTTGACTCCATTCCAATACCGATTCAATTTCTGCGTAATCTTACCTTGGGGCACCAATAATTGTTCAGTCTTGTTAAAGAAACTTGAACATGGAAATTTTTGTAAATTAAGATCTCTGCCTTATACTTTTTACCACTATCTAACATATGTTCGACAAAATTGGTTTAAAGATTTCATAATAAGACTACACAATTGACATTGAAATTAGAGGCTTTTTTAATATGCTTGTAATTTAAATTGTTCACTTCTATGTAAATTAATTTTGTATCAATCACTGAATCAACAGTCAACAGTTTGAAGGTTCAGTTTGAGTTCTCCTTAGTAATCACAATATCTGCCACTTTGTTTCAAAAAATTTTGTAAGCTTCCCTTGCTGCAACATTCTTGAGGTTTGGATGTACAGGGATAAATGTTTCCAGATTGTCTTGATCACTTATTTGAGTGGTCATCATCTATTGTATATAAGTTTTTCTTTTAAAATAACACAAATGACATGGCCCTTAAAAATTCAGGGACAAAAAAAAACAAAATGTCATTAGGTGTTAGGGATTATCAGAAGCAAACAATATTTTGAAAAACTGAGACAATTTTGAGCAAATATTTAAAAAAGAAAAAAAGATATTGTTTTGAAAAGACTTGAAAGAAAACAAAACGTCCTTTTCCTAGCCTTGGGTAATCTTTTTTTAAAAATTGGAAATTGCAGAAATTATATAGGTTTTATTTATTTTGAATGAAAAACACTACAAGTAACTGCTACAATTTTGGAACTTATGCGGCGATTATTAGCAAGTTGGAAATGACAATGGCGCTTGGATGCGTGTTTGTTTATTTCATTTTTTTTATATTTTTTATACAAATTTTTGCAAAAACATAAACTAAACTTGACAAAAACGCACCCTTGCAAAACACACATACGAAACCAACAAACACAATGCCGGCAACAAAAAAGTGAAAAATTATATCCAAATTTGGTTTTTTATGGTTATAAAATAAACGATTCGACTTGCGAATGAAAATATATTAAAACACAAAGTAAGGTGTCTGCATGCAAAATTTTTTGGGGTTTATTTAGCAAAGTTTAAAAAAAAGATTTAACCTTTCTGAGACGGTTAAGTTGCAACATAGTTCAATTCATTTGCTTGTACATTACTTGATTGAACCAAGTGATGAACGCGTATTCTTGAAGCATTCGATCATTATCATTTTACTTTCTGCCATCAAGTAAGTTCCGCGACCCGGAATTAACTATTAACTGCCCACAAACAGTTATTTAAAGTTTCTACTGATTCAGCGTAGTACTGGTTAAAAACACACAGCAAAGATATAGTTAAATCAATTGATTTCGGCTGGCATTATAAAAAATTTTCTAATAATTAGTAAAGTGGATTACTCTGACAGTACGAAAAGTTTTAGTGGTTGGATAGTATCTTATTTTTTGACTCCGTTCCAATATCGATGATATTACTGTGGCATCTTACCTTGGGGCACCAGTTCTTGGTCAGTCTATTTAAAAAAAACTTGAGCGCGGAACTTTTTGCAAATATCCACCATATGTCCGACAAAATTGGTCTAAAAAATTCATAATAAGACTACAAATTTGACATTGAAACTCCAGGTTTTTTTCAATATGTTTGCAATTTAAATTGTTCGTTTCTATGTCAATTAATTTTGTATTAATCACTGAATCAACTGTCAACAGTTTGATGGTTCAGTTTGAATTCTCCACAGTAATCATAATAATTGCCAATTTATTTCAAAACATTTGGCAATCTTAACTTGCAGCGACATTCCTGAGGTTAGGATGTGCAAGGATAAATGTCTTCAAATTTTTTTGATCACCTATTTGAGTGGTCATCATAAATTTTAACTAAGCTTTAATTTTAAAATAACACAAATGACATGGCCCTTAAAAATCCAGGGACAAAAGATAACAAAATGTAAATAGTTGGTAAGGATTATCAGAAGCAAACATTTTTTGGAAAACTGAGACAATTTTAAGCAATTATTTCAAAATAGAAACAAAAAATTGTTCTGAAAAGACCTGAAAGGAAACAAAACTTGCGTTTCCCTAGCTTTCGGTAATCTTTTTGAAAACTTGGAAATTGCAGAGGGTATATAGGTTTTTTATACTTTGGCTGAAAAACACTACACTTAACTGCTACAATTTTTGAACACGAAGCAGATGCGGCAATTATTAGTGAGTTGGAATTGACAATGGCGCTTGGATGCGTGTTTGTTTATCTAAATTTTTTTATATTTCTTATAAAAATTTTAGCGAAAACATAACCTAAACCTATCAAAAACTAAACCTTGTAAAAAAACATGTGTAAGAAAAACAAACAGAATGTTCTCAATGAAAAGCAGTGAAAAAATGATATCCGAATTTGGGTTTTTAGGGTTAAAAAATAAACGATTTGACTTGCGAATGAAAATCTTTTATATTACAAGGTAAGATGTCTGCATGCAAAAATATTTGGGGTAAAACTAGCTAAGTTTTAAAATAAGATTTAACCATTATGAGACGGTTAAGATGCAATATAATTCATTTTACTTGCAGGTACAATACTTGATTGAACCAAATGATGAACGCGAATTCTTAAAGCATTCGATCATTATCATTTTACATTCTGCCATCCAGTAAGTTCAGCGACCCGGAAATAACTGCCCGCAAGCAGTTATTTAAAGTTTCTACTGATTCAGCGTGGTACTGGGTAAAAACAAACAGCAATGGTTTAGGCACATCAATTGATTTTGGCTGGCAATATAAAAATTTTTCTAATAATTAGTTCAGTGAATTACTCTGACAGTACGAAAAATTTTAGTGGTTGGATAGAATCTTATTTTTTGACTCCGTTCCAATATCGATTCTATCAATGTGGCATCTTACCTTGGGGCACCAGATCTTGGTCAGTATTGTTAAATAAACTTCAGAACGGAACTTTTGTAAAGTAAGATCTCTATTTTAAAATTTTTACCACTATCCACCATATGTCCGACAAAATTTGTTTAAAAAATTCATAATAGGACTTCACCATTGACATTGTTTCTCGGGTTTTTTAAAAATGCTTGTCATTTAAGTTGTTCATTTTTATGTAAGATAATTTTGTATCAATCACTGAATCAACAGTCATTAGTTTGATGGTTCTGTTTGAGTTCTCCTTAGTAATCACAATATCTGCCACTTTGTTTCAAAAAATTTTGTAAGCTTCCCTTGCTGCAGCATTCTTCAGGTTTGGATGTACAGGGATAAATGTCTCCAGATTGTCTTGATCACTTATTTGAGTGGTCATCATCTATTGTATATAAGTTTTTCTTTTAAAATAACACAAATGACATGGCCCTTAAAAATTCAGGGACAAAAGAAAGCAAAATGTCATTAGGTGTTATAGATTATCAGAAGCAAACATTTTTTTGAAAAACTCAGACAATTTTGAGCAAAAATTTTAAAAAAGAAAAAAATATTGTTTTGAAAAGACTGGAAGGAAAACAAAACTTCCTTTCGTTAGCCTTGGGTAACTTTTTTTAAAAATTGGAAATTGCAGAAATTATATAGGTTTTATATTTTTTGGCTGAAAAACACTACAAGTAACTGCTACAATTTTGGAACATCAAACAGATGCGGCAATTATTAGCGAGTTGGAATTGACAATGGCGCTTGAATGCGTGTTTGATTATTTCATTTTTTCTAATATTTCTTAAACAAAATTTTGCAAAAACATACACTAAATTTAAGAAAAAAAATCCCTTGCAAAAACACATGTGAAACATATAAACACAATGCTCTCAACAAAAAGCAGTGAAAAATGATATCAGAATTTGGGTTTTTAGGATTATAAAATAAACGATTTGACTTGCGAATGAAAATCTTTTAAAGCACAACGTAAGGTGTCAGCATGCAAAATTTTATGGGGTTTAACTAGCAAAGTTTAACAATAGATTTAACTATTCTGAGACGGTTAAGATGCAATACAGTTCATTTTTTTTGCCTGTACATTACTTGATTGAACCAAGTGATGAACGCGAATTCTTAAAGCATTCGATCATTATCATTTTACTTTCTGCCATCAAGTAAGTTCCGTGACCCGGAATTAACTGCCCACAAACAGTTATTTAAAGTTTCTACTGATTCAGCGTAGTACTGGGTAAAAACTCACAGCAAAGATATAGTTAAATCAATTGATTTCGGCTGGCATTATAAAAATTTTCCTACTAATTAAATCAGTGGATTACTCTGACAGTACGAAAAATTTTAGTGGTTGGATAGAATCTTATTTTTTGACTCCGCTCCAATATCGATGCTATTACTGTGGCATCGCACCTTGGGGCAACGGTTCCTGATCAGTCTATTTAAATAAACTTGAGCACGGAATTTTGTAAATTAAGATCTCTGCTTTATACTTTTTGCAACTATCCACCATATGTCCGGCAAAATTGGTCTAAAAAATTCACAAAAGACTACATATTTGACATTGAAACTCCAGGTTTTTTAATATGCTTGCAATTTAAATTGTTCATTTCTATGTCAATTAATTTTGTATTAATCACTGAATCAACTGTCAACAGTTTGATGGTTCAGTTTGAATTCTCCACAGTAATCATAATATTTGCCACTTTATTTCAAAAATTTTTGGTAATCTTAACTTGTTTAAAGAATTCATGATAAGACTACACAATTGACATTAAAACTAGAGGCTTTTTTAATATGCTTGTAATTTAAGTTGTTCATTTATATGTAAATTAATTTGTATCAATCACTGAATCAACTGTCAACAGTTTGATTGTTCAGTTTGAATTCTCCACTGTAATCACAATATTTGTCTATTTATTTCAAAAATTTTTGGTAATCTTTATTTGCTGCGACATTCTTCAGGTTAGGATGTTCAAGAATAAATGTCTTCAAATTTTCTGGATCACCTATTTGATTGGTCATCAAAAATTGTAAATACGTTTTTCTTTTAAAATAACACAAATGACATGGCCCTTAAAAATTCAGGGACAAAAGAAAATAAAATGTCAATAGTTGGTAAGGATTATCAGAAGCAAACATTTTTTGGAAAACTGAGACAATTTTAAGCAATTATTTCAAAATAGAAACAAAAAATTGTTCTGAAAAGACCTGAAAGGAAACAAAACTTGCGTTTCCCTAGCTTTCGGTAATCTTTTTGAAAACTTGGAAATTGCAGAGGGTATATAGGTTTTTTATACTTTGGCTGAAAAACACTACACTTAACTGCTACAATTTTTGAACACGAAGCAGATGCGGCAATTATTAGTGAGTTGGAATTGACAATGGCGCTTGGATGCGTGTTTGTTTATCTAAATTTTTTTATATTTCTTATAAAAATTTTAGCGAAAACATAACCTAAACCTATCAAAAACTAAACCTTGTAAAAAAACATGTGTAAGAAAAACAAACAGAATGTTCTCAATGAAAAGCAGTGAAAAAATGATATCCGAATTTGGGTTTTTAGGGTTAAAAAATAAACGATTTGACTTGCGAATGAAAATCTTTTATATTACAAGGTAAGATGTCTGCATGCAAAAATATTTGGGGTAAAACTAGCTAAGTTTTAAAATAAGATTTAACCATTATGAGACGGTTAAGATGCAATATAATTCATTTTACTTGCAGGTACAATACTTGATTGAACCAAATGATGAACGCGAATTCTTAAAGCATTCGATCATTATCATTTTACATTCTGCCATCCAGTAAGTTCAGCGACCCGGAAATAACTGCCCGCAAGCAGTTATTTAAAGTTTCTACTGATTCAGCGTGGTACTGGGTAAAAACAAACAGCAATGGTTTAGGCACATCAATTGATTTTGGCTGGCAATATAAAAATTTTTCTAATAATTAGTTCAGTGAATTACTCTGACAGTACGAAAAATTTTAGTGGTTGGATAGAATCTTATTTTTTGACTCCGTTCCAATATCGATTCTATCAATGTGGCATCTTACCTTGGGGCACCAGTTCTTGGTCAGTCTTGTTAAAAAAAACTTGAGGACGGTGTAAAGTAAGATCTCTATTTTAAACTTTACCACTATCCATATGTCCGACAAATTTTGTTTAAAAAATTCATAATAAGACTTCACAATTGACATTGTTTCTCGGGTTTTTTAATATGCTTGTCATTTAAGTTGTTCATTTTTATGTAAGATAATTTTGTATCAATCACTGAATCAACAGTCAACAGTTTGATGGTTCTGTTTGAGTTCTCCACAGTAATCACAATATCTGCCACTTGTTTTCAAAAATTTTTGTAACCTTGCCTTGCTGCGACCTTCTTCAGGTTTGGATGTACAGGGATAAATGTCTCCAGATTGTCTTGATCACATATTTGAGTGGTCATCATCTATTGTAAATAAGTTTTTCTTTTAAAATAACACAAATGACATGGCCCTTAAAAATTCAGGGACAAAAGAAAGCAAAATGTCATTAGGTTTTAAGGATTATCAAAAGCAAACATTTTTTTGAAAAACTGAGACAATTTTGATTAAATATTTTAAAAAAATATTGTTTTGAAAAGACTTGAAAGAAAACAAAACTTCCTTTCGTTAGCCTTGGGTAACCTTTGTTAAAAATTGGAAACTGCCGAAATTATATAGGTTTTATATATTTTGGCTGAAAAACACTACAAGTAACTGCTACAATTTTGGAACATCAAACAGATGCGGCAATTATTAGCGAGTTGGATTTGACAATGGCGCTTGGATGCGTGTTTGTTATTTCATTTTTTTAAAATTTCTTACACAAAATTTTGCAAAAACATACAATAAACTTAAGAAAAACAATCCCCTGCAGAAAATACATGTGAAACAAATAAACACAATGCTCTCAACAAAAAGCAGTGAAAGAATGATATCACAATTTGGGTTTTTAGGATTATAAAACAAACGATTTGACTAGCGAATGAAAATCTTTTAAAACACAAAGTAAGGTGTCAGCATGCAAAATTTTATGGGGTTTAACTAGCAAAGTTTAAAAAAATTTAACTATTCTCAGACGGTTAAGATGCAATACAGTTCATTTTATTTGCCTGTACATTAGTTGATTGAACTAAATGATGAACGCGAATTCTTAAAGCATTCGATCAATATCATTTTACATTCTGCCATCCAGTAAGTTCAGCGACCCGGAAATAACTGCCCGCAAGCAGTTATTTAAAGTTTCTACTGATTCAGCGTGGTACTGGGTGAAAACACACGGCAATGATTTAGGCACATCAATTGATTTTGGCTGGCAATATAAAAATTTTTCTAATAATTAGTTCAGTGAATTACTCTGAGAGTACGAAAAATTTTAGTGGTTGGATAGAATCTTATTTTTTGACTCCGTTCCAATATCGATTCTATCAATGTGGCATCTTCCCTTGGGGCACCAGTTCTTGGTCAGTCTTGTTAAATAAACTTCAGCACGGAACTTTTGTAAAGTAAGATCTCTATTTTAAAATTTTTACCACTATCCACCATATGTCCGACAAAATTTGTTTAAAAAATTCATAATAGGACTTCACAATTGACATTGTTTCTCGGGTTTTTTTTAAAATGCTTGTCATTTAAGTTGTTCATTTTTATGTAAGATAATTTTGTATCAATCACTGAATCAACAGTCAATAGTTTGATGGTTCCGTTTGAGTTCTCCACAGTATTCGCAATATCTGCCGCTTTGTTTCAAAAATTTTTGTAAGCTTGCCTAGCTGCGACATTCTTCAGGTTTGGATGTACAGGGATAAATGTCTCCAGATTGACTTGATCATCTATTTGAGTGGTCATCATCTATTGTAAATAAGTTTTTCTTTTAAAATAACACAAATGACATGGCCCTTAAAAATTCAGGGACAAAAGAAAGCAAAATGTCATCAGGTGTTAAAGATTATCAGAAGCAAACATTTTTTTTGAAAAACTGAGACAATTTTTAGCAAAAATTTTAAAAAAGAAAAAATAATGTTTTGAAAAGACTGGAAAGA
Organism: Convolutriloba macropyga; assembly: GCF_964194025.1. Lineage (NCBI taxonomy): Eukaryota > Metazoa > Xenacoelomorpha > Acoela > Convolutidae > Convolutriloba > Convolutriloba macropyga. Next base: position 25,896,445 of record NC_134469.1, on the reverse strand, counting down.
AAATAAAACTTCTTTTCGTTAGCCTTGGGTAACCTTTTTTAAAAATTGGAAATTGCAGAAATTATATAGGTTTTATATATTTTGACTGAAAAACACTACAAGTAACTGCTACAATTTTGGAACATCAAACAGATGCGGCAATTATTAGCGAGCTGGAATTGATAATGGCGCTTGAATGCGTGTTTGATTATTTAATTTTTTTTAATATTTCTTAAACAAAATTTTGCAAAAACATACACTAAATTTAAGAAAAAAAATCCCTTGCAAAAACACATGTGAAACAAATAAACACAATGCTCTCAACAAAAAGCAGTGAAAAATGATATCAGAATTTGTGTTTTTAGGATTATAAAATAAACGATTTGACTTGCGAATGAAAATCTTTTAAAACACAAGGTAAGGTGTCAGCATGCAAAATTTTATGGGGTTTAACTAGCAAAGTTTTTAAAAAAATTTAACCGGTCTGAGACGGTTAAGATGCAAAATAGTTCATTTTATTTGCTTGTACATTACTTGTTTGAACCAATTGATGAACTCGAATTCTTAAGGCATTCGATCATTATCGTTTTACATTCTGCCATCCAGTAAGTTCAGCGACCGGAAATAACTGCCCGCAAGCAGTTATTTAAAGTTTCTACTGATTCAGCGTGGTACTGGGTAAAAACAAACAGCAATGGTTTAGGCACATCAATTGATTTTGGCTGGCAATATAAAAATTTTTCTAATAATTAGTTCAGTGAATTACTCTGACAGTACGAAAAATTTTAGTGGTTGGATAGAATCTTATTTTTTGACTCCGCTCCAATATCGATGCTATTACTGTGGCATCGCACCTTGGGGCAACGGTTCTTGATCAGTCTATTTAAATAAACTTGAGCACGGAACTTTTGTAAATTAAGATCTCTGCTTTATACTTTTTGCAACTATCCACCATATGTCCGACAAAATTGGTCTAAAATTCATAATGAGACTACAAAATTGACATTGAAACTCCAGGTTTTTTTAATATGCTTGCAATTTAAATTGTTCATTTCTATGTCAATTAATTTTGTATTAATCACTGAATCAATTGTCAACAGTTTGATGGTTCAGTTTGAATTCTCCACAGTAATCACAATATTTGTCACTTTATTTCAAAAATTTTTGGTAATCTTTATTTGCAGCGACGTTCTTCAGGTTAGGATGTGCAAGGATAAATGTCTTCAATCATCTATTTGAGTGGTCATCATAAGTTGTAAATAAGTTTTTCTTTTAAAATAACACAAACGACATGGCCCTTAAAAATTCAGGGACAAAAGAAAACAAAATGTCTAGTTGCTAAGGATTATCAGAAGCAAACATTTTTTGGAAAACTGAGATAATTTTGAGCAATTATTTCAAAATAGAAATAAAAAAATTGTTCTGAAAAGACTTGAAAGGAAACAAAACTTGCGTTGCCCTAGCTTTGGGTAAACTTGGAAATTGCAAGGGGTATAGAGGTTTTTTATACTTGGGCTGAAAAACACTACACGTAACTGCTACAATTTTTGAACATGAAACAGATGCGGTGATTATTAGTGAGTTGGAATTGACAATGGCGCTTGGATGCGTGTTGGTTTATATAAGTTTTTTATATTTCTTATAAAATTTTTAGCAAAAACTTACCCTAAACCTGCCAAAAACAAACCCTTCCAAAAAACACATTTGAAACAAACAAACACAATGCTCTCAACAAAAAGCAGTGAAAAGAAGATATCCAAATTTGGGTTTTTAGCGTTATAAAACAAACAATTTGATTTGCGATTAAAAATTTTTTAAAACACAAGGTAAGATGTCTGCATGCAAGAATAATTGGGGTTAAACTAGCTAAGTTTTAAAATAAGATTTAATCATTCTGAGACGGTTAGGATGCATTATAATTCATTTTATTTGCTTATACTTTACTTGATTGAACCAAATGATGAACGCGAATTCTTAAAGCATTCGATCATTATCATTATACTTTCTGCCACCCAGTAAGTTCGGTGACCCGGAAATAACTGCCCGCAAGCAGTTATTTATTTCTTTTTCTGATTCAGCGTGGTACTGGGTAAAACACAGCAAAGATATAGTTAAATCAATTGACTTTGGCTGGCAATATAAAAATTTTTCAAATAATTAGTTCTTTGGATTACTCTGACAGTACGAAAAATTTTTTTGGTTGGATAGTTTCTTAACTTTTGACTCTGTTCCAATTTTGATTCTATCACTCTGGCATTTTACCTTGGGACACCAGTTCTTGGCCAGTCTTGTTAAATAAACTTGAGCACGGAACGTTTGTAAAATAGGATCGCTGTTTTATACATTTTACAACTATCCACCATATGTCCGACAAAATTGGTTCAAAGAATTCATAATAAGACTACACAATTGACATTGAAACTCGAGGATTTTTAATATGCTTTTAATTTAAATTGTTCATTACCATGTAAATTAATTTTGCATTAATCACTGAATCAACAGTCAACAATTTGATGGTTCAGTCTGAATTCTCCAAATTAATCACAATATCTGCCACTTTGTTTCAAAAATTTTTGTAAGCTTGCCTTGCTAAGACATCCTTCAGGTTTGGATATACAGGGATAAATGTCTTCAATTTTTTTGATCACCTATTTGAGTGGTCATCTTCTATTGTAAATAAGTTTTTCTTTTAAAATAACACAAATGACATGGCCCTTCAAAATTTAGGGACAAAAGAAAACAAAATGTCAATAGGTGGTAAAGATTATCAGAAGCAAATTTTAAACTTCTTTTGGAAGACTAAGACAATTTTGAGCAAATATTAAACAATAGAAATAGAAATGCTTTAAAAAGACTTGAAAGGAAACAGAACTTGCGTTTCCCTAGCTTTGGGTCAACTTTTTTAAAAATTGGAAATTACAGAGGGTATATAGGTTTTATAAACTTTGGTTGAAAACAATACAATAACTGCTACAATTTTTGAACATCAAACAGATGCGGCGATTAGCGAGTTGGAATTGACAATGGCGCTTGGATGCTTGTTTATTTATATCATTTTTTTTTATATTTCTTTTACATATTTTTGCAAAAACATACCCTAAGCTTACCAAAAACAAATCCTCGCAAAAAACACATATGAAACAAACAAACACAATGATCTCAACAAAAAGCTGTGAAAAATGATATGCAAATGTTGATTTTTAGGGTTATAAAATAAACGATTTGAAAAGAGTTGTGATAAACGATTTAATATAAAATAAACGATTTGAAAAGAGTTGTGATAATATCGTAATGAAAAATGAAAAAGAACTACTCAAAGAACTTTTGGATGTGAGGAACAAAGGGGAGATACCGCTTAAAGTTTACGAAGCTTTAAGGTCCACTGGAGCACAACCGGCAAGGTTGTATGGATTAGCTAAAGTACACAAAAAAGAAACCCCTCTGAGACCTGTTCTCTCTATCCCGGGAAGTTGTTAACATAAACTTAACAAGTTTTTAACACCTCTTTTCCCAAAAGATTGAAGGAGCAAACATAGAAACAAACACCAATGACGCATGAAAGACTCTGGAGCAAATAAAATTGAAAAAGACCAACAAATCTTATCATTAGATGTAAAAAGTTTATAAACGAACGTTCCCATAAGTGAAGCCATTAACAATGCCCTGCGATCGCTTTATGCTAGTGTTGATAAACCAGACATATCTAGAACAACAATGAATTGTCTGCTCGAATAAGCCTTCACCAAAGTCCATTTCAAATGCAATGAAGTTTGGTACTGTCAGAAAGACGGGTTGGCAATAGGTGCGTCCTTGGCAGTGATTTTGGCAAATCTTTGGATGAAATCGTGGGAGCCACAACTGAAATTACAGGCACCTAAATGTAAAACTAACATACAATCTACCACTTGTCGCAATTGCGAACACCGTGTGACAGCACGCTCCAGGGGTGTTGATTGTAAAATTTGCAATAGATGGTTACACGCAAAATGTCAACAAATCAGTAACACAGAATATGATAGCATGGAAAACCAGTTCTGGATGTGTTCATTCTGCCGTAAAAATGATCAGACTGACATTTGCCATTCGTCCGAAACTAAAGTTTTTTCTAAAATATGTCGACGATATTGTGAGAACAGTTAGAGGTGACACAAAGTAGCTGTTAGATGCGGTCAATAATCTCCATCCAAATCTCCAATTTAGATAAGAAAAAACAGATGATAAAAACAGTTTGGCGTTTCTGGACATGTCAATAAACGTACAACCGGAGGGGACACATCGTATCAAAAACTTTCAAATACTGGAACAATTCTGAACTGTCGTAGTTGTGCAGCCCTAAAACACAAGAAAAGCATAATACAGAGAACAATACACCGTCTTTTCCGAGCCAGCAGCAATTGGGAAACATTCCATGAAGCATTGACAAAAAGTGAAGAAAATTTGGAACGTAATCAATATCCTAGGTATTGGGTAGGGAATTTTGTCAAGGATACAGTTAACCAGCTGCGAATGAAAGAACAAAGAAAAGGACATAGATATAACTCGGGTAAAGCCGTAAAACAACAGGAAAATACTGAGAAACAACAATTTGTATTACAGTACAGAGGCAATATCTCCAATGAATTTGTAAACAAGCTGAACAAAATTCATCCTGTACAGACGATTTTCACCACTCGGAAACTTAAGAGCTGTTTACTTAGACTCAAGTCTAGCTTTGATATAGATCTCAAATCCCACGTGGTTATGAACTCACTTGTAATGGATGCAAATCCATCTATGTAAGGCAGATATGCCGACATATTGCCACAAGGGTTGCAGAGAATGCCAAGGCGGACTCAACGATGGGAGTACATGCAATCAAGTGCAAAGTTGATAAAACAGCTTTCCAGTGGAAGATTTTAGACCAAGGCAGCAAACCATCTAAGTTAATGACACTACAGGTGCTCTATATAAGAATACTGAAACCAGCCATCAACACGCGCGACAAATACCGACAACGAGATTTGACACTGAAAGCTTAGTTTGGAGATGAAAATCCAACTTGAAAGAAAGACACTTTAAGAAACGAAAATTTCAACTTAACAACTGAACAAAACCAAAGTAATTTTAAAGCAATATATGGAGGTTTTTTAAAAAAAAATATGTCCATGTGCATCTGCTCCATCAATTCGAAAATCTATATTTACTCAGATGTAAAATTTTGTAGATTCGACTGTAGATATGCAAAAATTTGTTTTATATTTCTTTGAATGAGTGATTTTAGTGATTTGCATTTTATGTTCTGGCTTTTCATTTTAGCATTTTGTATTGTTTATAACCTAACGATGAACTCAGAGTTCAAAAACGTTCGTGAGAAAGTTTTATATAGACAATCCTTAAACGATTTGACTTGTGAATAAAAGTCCTTTAAAACGAAAGGAAAGATGTCTACATGAAAATTACTTCGGGGTAAATTTAGCAAAGTTCATAAATAGGTAAAAGAAACCGATTTGTCAAATTCATCTTTCGATAGAGACCCGAAATCCCACTTTGTATATGAGATTAAATTTATTGGATGCAGATCCATCTATGTTGGGCAAACAAGCCGGCATGTTACCAAAAGGAAAACAGAACATCAAATGAAGTATTCACAGGTGGGTCAACATCTGGTTGAATGTCGTGGCGCCACGAATGACATTGAAAGGAAAATTCTGGACGCCTGTCGGAAACTAGAAAAACTAATGATTATCGAAGCTATATACATCAGCAAGCTGAAGCCGGCACTAAACACACGCGGTGAATATAGGGGCGGGAACTCACGTTAAAATATTAGTTCAAATTATAATTTTGACAAGATGATGATACATAGGGCAAAAAACATTTTGTTTATGACAAAACGAAATTTGCAAAACCTCCACAAGAGGGAAACTTAAATTTAGGTCAAATTCGGAATAACCCTAAAAATACAAGAACATGGCCAAAATCGAAAAATCCGGAATAGGAACGTTTTTAAATAAATTGATAACGGATGTAAATATGAGTTGTAAATAGGCTAAATATTGTACATATGAAAAAATTTTCATTTATAGGACTTAGATCGTTCTATGACAGTTAAAATGCAATGGGGTTCATTTTATTTACTGGTACATTACTTGATTGAACCAAATGATGAACGGTAATTATTGAAGCATTCGATTTAATGAAAACTTGGATCCGTTCACTTTCTGCAACCCAGTAAGTTCAGTAACACTGATACGGTTGCGGGAAAGAGATACAGCAACTGTCCACACGCAGTTATTTATAGCTTTTACTGATTCATTTACTGATTTTACTCATTCAGTGTGGTACTGGGTAGATACACACTGCAATGATTTAGGCCAATCAATTGATTTTGGCTGACAATATGAAAATGTTTCCAATATTCAATTAAGTGGATTACTCTGACGGTACGAATCGTTTTAGTGGTCGGATAGGATCTTAATTTTTGACTGCGTTCTAATATCGATTCTATCACCGTGGCATCTTACCTAGGGCACCAATTATACGTCATTCCTTTTAAAGAAACTTGAGGAAGGAACTTTGTTAATTAAGATCTTGGTTTTATTTATTTGACAACTATCCAGCATATGTTCGACAAAATTGAGTTGAAGAATTCATAACAAGACTACATATTTGATATTGAAACTCTAGGTTTTTTTCAATACGTTTGACATTTAAATTGTTCAATTCTATGTAAATTAATTATGTATCACTCACTGAATGAATAGCCAACAGTTTGATGCTTCAATTTGAGTTCTCCACATTAATCAAATTCTCCGCCACCTGAAGCCCAAAACTTTTGTAAGCTTCTCTTGCTGCAAACTTCTTTAGGTTTCAACGTTGAGGGTTAAATGTCTTCAAGTTTTCTTGATCACCATCAATGTCACGTTATGTAAACGAACCTAAACTGTGAGAATGTTTTTTGTTTTGCTCTGTAGATTGCCTTTTTAACAGCTGTGTCTTGTAAATAGTAGCAGGTATAATTAGTATAATGTTGTTGCAAAGCTTGAAAAGGCATTTCTCGGTGGCTTTACTTTCTGCTTTTTCTTTTAAGGTAAATTTTTATGTTTGTCAACTACTCCTACTCTGTCCTTCTATCTGCATTGGTCATATACTGATTCTCCACTTTCATCCACAATTGTTTGTTATTTAGTGCTTCTGACGGGTCTTTTTTTTAAAAATCTGCATCGAGTTTCAGACAGGCCATCGCTTGCAACAACGAGTTGACCATCTTCTCATATTCGGGTTTTCTCTGTGCCATTACATTTGAATGGATTTTAGCGCTTCTCACTCGGCGCTCAGATAAAAACCGGATCTTTTCCGTTTGTGCCCCCCCCCAGCTTAGTGGGTGCATATTATTTGCAACCCCCAGATGCACGTGCAATATTTTTACATAATGATTTACTATGTAATGACACGTGCTCTGTAACTTGGGGGAGCATAACGTACTGGGGGGGCACAAACGGAAAAGATCCTAAAAACCAATGTGTTTTGTTGCCTGTTTAGAATTTTCAAATTTTGGATCAAACTTTTGTCGAAAATTTATTAAGACCTTTGGAATTGAATAGTTAGAATTCTTCAGATTTTCTAATTTTGTGCATCGAATCTAAAACTTCTCGTTGATTTGCAAAACTCGTGACCGAATGCTTGCAGCCGCAGGAACTTCTAGTGTTTTGAGATAAACATGACTCAACCCGATACACTCCTGGAGATAAACCGAGAGATATCAATTTCCACAACTCCAGAGTATTCCAAACATATTTGCCACTTTGTGGGACCGTTCTGCCTGTTTTGTTGTTTGCTGTAACCTTTTTCTTGGTGCGGAAACGGAAATCAACCTTCTCGTTGCAAGTCAAAATGGAATTGGCCTCAAGCACTAGATTCCTCTATTGGATTCACACTGTAGAGTGTATAGAAATGGATTCTCTCGGTCTAAGAGAGTTCTAATGCATTTTAGATCAGTTTATTTACCTCTAAATTTCTTCCGATTTACCAAGAGCATGAACTCCTAATAAAAAAACAATCGTATTTTATGAAATTTTAGACTGTTTTATTTTGTGCAACCCAAAACGTTATGCAGCCCGGCTACAGACCCTGGTTCCTGGTATAGAACATTTGTATAGGTAACCCGGACGGGATATCTATAAATATTGGAGTGTCCTAGGGAACGAAACTTAGTTCTCCATTCTTTTGCTTTATATATATGACATCCGCTCAAGTCTTCTTGAATAAGGTAAAATTGTACAGTACTATGATGACACGATTATATTTATATAATAAAAACGAAATTCTTGATAATGCCGAAAACACAGTGAGAGCAGGAACCCTGATGCTAAGAAGTTAATTTGATTCAAATAAGCCCTCTTTAAATGTAAAAAAAACGAATACATGATCTTCTGAAATTTTTAACAGAAGAAACAAATCTAACTTTAATGATAAAAAATTGAGTAATTGATGGAAAAGTAAAATGGTTAAGTATCTAGGCGATGAACAGGACTCATCTTTCGTAAAGAAGTTAAAAGATTCTCAGAAAAATGGAAGCAGCGATAAAATCTGTCACAAAGTTTTCAGAGAACATACCATTAACTTCGCAAATTATGCTGCTGCAAAGTTTAGTAATGTCTCATTTGATCTGTCCGGTCATTCTGCTGTCCAATATAATTGACAATCTCTCGGTACATTGGAAACATTTAGGCTGAGTTTAAGGAACCTATTGCAGTGAAGGCAAACACATTCTTGTCACGAAATTCTCGTTAAGTAATTTCGCAAGTACACTAAAGAAGTACGGCCAGCTTTCAGAAACCTAAACAATCCTGAGATACGTTTAAATAGATGGATCAGATCTGGTAAAAATAACTCTTACAATATAAATTAATATATATGCGTAAACAATAATGCGTTACATTCAAATCTTTTTTCTCAAAAAATATTGGGTGATTGAAAGCTTTTCATTTACCTTTGGGAGTCAGAAAGACTATCATACACCAGTTTTGCTGAATAAACAATTTATATTGTTTTAGCTGAGAGTTTTACTGGTCAGAAATTTTTCTGGTCAAATTTTTTGAGATAACTGTTACTGATCCTCGCACCATGAACATTTGTATGGAAGTCCATTGCCTGCAAATCTGTGGTCTGATTGCGCTAAAAAATTGTTTTTTTTGCTCTCTCTCTCTCCCTCCCCTAAAGACCCTTCTGGTTGCAGGAAATAAAGATCCACAAGTTATTAAAACAATTTTTTTCATGATTTTGGATAGGTTTCAGTAAAATTAATAAAATACCTAAATAATTCTTGAAGCATTATATGACAATATTAATCAGCATAAAAAGTTCAAATGAGTATTATCAAGTTTTCAGTAACAAAAGCGAATAAACCAGTTTCAAGTTAACTTTTAAAAAATAGGAGTGCACAGAAAAATTGACAATCGCACAAATTTAAGTTCATTTTCCATTCTGACGGCTATTAACTAGAACATTTGTTCATATAATTTTTTGTGGGCAAAAAAAACGAAATTATCAAGCGTTGATTGCATTGAATTTGGATAAGTTGCATAGCAGTTACGTCATACTTGCCCGACAATAATTAGCTCAGCTTTGTATTAACTTTAAAATGCTCCTTGCTTCATAGCAGTAATCTACACTTCAAAAGTCTGGATACGATATTGCTGTCCAAATCCATTATGGACTTTTAATTTGGAAACTTTCTATTTTTGTCAGCTCCGCGCAGAAAGGAGGCCAAATTCTAGATCCCTAATAACGACTTGACAAAGGGAAAGTTTTGTACATTTTTAACTTTGCTTGAAGAAGTTTGTCCAGACGTAGGTTTCTTTTGAATAAAGCTAGAAGAAAATAGCGCAAGCCAAGTGATCTCAAAATATGGGAGTCTTTTGAGGTTTTCAGTAACACAAAGAGCTGAATCCTTGACGCTTGACGCTGCTCACAGGATGAACTAATCCACTCCCAATCTTTATAAAACAATTTTTCTTAGTCTTTCAACATTAAAAATAATTGAGATTTTGGAAACTTTGAACAACATTGAATCTCTCGTGGCCAAATGGAGTTGGGATGAATGTCTTTTTGTAAAGTATTAAAATCAATATTCAAAGCTTTCCCATTGTCTGCAAGGGGGTGATTACTTGAAACAATAATCCAGTCATTAATGAGTACTGGAAACAATAATGCTCCTAAAACTGAAGCCGTGGATCTCCACCTGAAACGGAGACTCACAACGATAACAGTTCTCAATCTTGGAACATTGTTCACTGTTTGTTAATTATAAGCTAGCAACCGTAATAAGTTTCCTTTTAATCGAAGCTTCCATATTTGTTAAAGGTATTCAGTGTAGAACAGAATCAAAAGCGGTGCTGAAATCTAAATAAAAAGTTATATCAATATCATTGTGAATTATGTAAATTTCGTCAAAAGACACAATAGAAGTTTATTGATTGATGGGCGTTTGTTTTTGAATCGGTATTGACTAGGAGAGATTTCCTCATACGGAAAGGATCTAAAGGTTTTAACAAATATGCTCTAACAACAGTGACAAATTATTTAATCTACTAACTGAACCCAAGGCTGATTACCAAATTTTTATGTTGTTCTAATTGTTAGTACGACCATTTTTTTCGATAAATTTGGTTCTATAAAGTTTTAGAAAACTTTGAAGGAGTTTTACATTATGATAAGTTAAACTATATCAAGCCTTCCGAAGAATGTCACCAGGTATTTTGTCGAAAACTTCGCATAAGAAAGCTTGAGATAAAGCGGTTCGAACAATGTCTGTTGTAAAGCACGGGTGTCGTAAAGCGCATGTCCGTTGTGGAGAAATGACAAAAAAACTACCGTAGGCTGATAGAATGTCATAAAACGTCGATTAAGCCGTCTCATTGGACAGCTAACTTCGACACATTTTACACTCTAAGGGCATTTCAGTAGGTTAGAGCTCACTCTTGAGTCTCTTTATAAGACAGAAACAACTTGGAGCACCACTTTTTTTGAGACAAAATGATCAAGAGGATCTGAGGTATTAAGTTTTATTGGCATATCTGCATCTTTGCTAAGCTCCTCCACAAATGCCGGAGGAAGTTTTGATGGATTTTTCGACGCATTGATCCGTTTAGTCGAAGAGCGAATCGTTGGGGACGAATAGAACCAAGTTAAATGGTTTCTTTTCGATTGTTTATTAGCTGTATAACTGTTAAGAAGGTTTTCTAAAAATTTCAAAAACAAGGTGTCAAAATCAGCGACTTTCTGTCTGAGGTCAGGGAAAAAAACACACGCAAAACGTGACCGATGGGGGAATAGCTGTCAAGAAATAGAAATGCAAAGCTGGCGTGCTTTTTAGATTTGAGCTCTGGAATTTTAATTCAAATGGTCACCAAAATCAAATTTTATAATGTCGTTCATTAGAAGAGAAATATTGTCACAATTAGCAGACACTAAGTCCCACATATGACCACTCTTGTGTTCGCATCTTAAAAAATCTGTACAAAATTTGTTTCTGTTCAAAAGTCCAAGAAACCTTCCATATCGTTACATGTTGATGTGAAACAAACATAGTCAACAGTTGGCTAAAATTGCCAGTTAAAAACTGCTTTATCATTGATTTGTTGCAATAACTATCGAAATTCTTTGGAAATTTGTTTCGTGGTGGACGATTGTTGCTATTTTAATGTGTTGTATTAAACATAACAGTGTGTTCAGTTTCTTTGCTTTCCGTTTTACTGGCAATGCATGCTTGAGATGAATAGCTACTTACTGGGATAACCCATCTACCCAGGTCTTGAGTGTTGTTCTTTGGTTTGTGCTGGGAAAGATATTTTTTCTAAAATAGAAATGCTTTTGTACAATGGTTGTAAACGTTTGGGTTCCAGGCCAGGTTTGACGTCATTATCACTCCAATATCTTTTTTTTCCAGACTCAGTCTTGAGAAGTTTTAATTTTCCAAAAAAAAGTTTTTGCTGTCGTTCAAGTTCATTAAATTTTCACTACACCAATGTTCAATGGACTTCAGATCCTTTTTGCATACAGGCTTTTTCAGTTAAAATCAAATTGATTAGATCTATTCACAGAATAAAATGAGTTGCAATCACTTCAATGATTTCTATGAATTATGCCCGTAAGCACAAACTGGTTCAGAGCAGGGTGCCTCAAATTACATTTTAAGATAGCCAATTTCCCGTTCTATGATTGGTTAACGTGATTCTTGTACAGGAGGTTTTCTGCAGTGAAAAATTATATAGAAAATAGTTGAAGGTCCATACGAGATCGCAATCAGGGTCTTGCAGCCACCAAACGGCCAAAGGCAGCGCAACATGGCCGGAAATGAAAATTAATCAATCGTCGACAACCGATTAATTTGCCATCTTCTAAGTTTGTACATTCATTCAAAGGAATCAGATTAGGCCAATAAATGTTCAGTATTTGAGCGTACGTCCGTCTTCAAAAGCTCAATTCAAATCAGATATTTTACATCCGAATCTTTTTAAAAAATCAATTTTTAAACCTAATATCTCTGAGCATACTTTTAATAGGTCCAAATTTCACGTAGGTTTCCTAATAGAAAAAAAATTGTGTTAAATTATGTTAAATGCTCGATTGTTCCCGGAAAGCACAAAAACCTTGAGACAACATTAGCAGATTTGCTATCAGGGAGAAGATGGGGGAACCAGAAAACTGTTTTTGTAGTTACGATATCACTACCAAAATAAAAAAAATTGAAATCCAAATACTATTTTATTTGGTCAACTCTTAGATTGGCTCTCCAGAATTCAGTTTAGAAGATTATTGTAGATCCTGACTTCAACCCCCTTTTTAGTATCTGAATATTGGTTGTTCTGGCCATTTGTCAAAACCCATTAAGCTATTAAATCCAAAATTGAAGGCCTAAATTGAAAAATTTTTCGGTTTAATTTTTAGAAATCAAATCCTTGGCGTAAACACTAAGAAAATGAACTCTGAAAACCATAAACTTTTTTCGCCAACGACAACTTATGAAAAACAAACTGTTCAACAATGGGTTCTCTAGTCTTTTCGGAAACAAATCATACTTACTGGAATCTTTTGAAAACAAGTGCTTCAATTAGCTTCGCTTTGAATCATGACAATTCAAATCGAAGCTAACTATCAATTCATTGAAACTCTCGACATGACGGTTGGAACTGGTCCAGATTCAAGTGCAAACATTGTAATGAAGAATTGTTCAAATACTTTGAGCAGACCGCTGAAAATAATTTTCCAAACTATCATAGTTAAAGGCACTCATGTGTTTTTTGGAAAATCTGCCAGAGTATCCTATTTAGAGATTAAAACAATGTTGATGCTATAAATTACAGGCAAATTGTCTTCTTTGTTGCACCACAAAGACAACTGAAAAATTCATGTTGAACGGCTTTCACGAACAATGCCATCACCGGTTTTTCGAGAATCGAACCGGCTTCAAAAAAGCTAGTTCTGCAGCGCTCCAATAACTCATGTTTTCTAACCCTATTTGTCGATAACTTGACACAAGAAACTCTGAACACGAAGCATTAACTGTACTACTATACGCGCTTTCATAGGAGAGTAATTGTTGAATTCCTCTCAAGCGAAGTTATATAGCAAATTATATTGGTCCTGTCGTTTTTTTAATGCGGTTTTTCGCATGAGCGAGTTTTTGTCTGACACATTTGATTTTTCCTCCTCAAAAACGGTATAACAGGAAAACCCCGGAGATCATTAACTTCGCTTAGTCTTGAGCCTTTACAGTCTCTAAGAATGCGATTAGCCAGAACTATTTTGAGGAGAATTTTTCATGGCGTGAAGGGCGGTCCTTAATCTTAAAAGTTTTACCACCACTTATCCCCCCACCACTCATCCCACCCCCTAACACACCCCCAGTCCACCCTCTTCCACATCGGGGTTTGGACGCCATCTTGTACAACCCTACAACCATCGCTGAATCGCCGCATGCTAGCATCTCTGAACCCCAGCTGGGTACTACCGAAGCCAACTGCTTGCTGGTCGTTTGGGAGCAGTTCTCCTGACGGTAGTCGGCTGTTTTTGCCCTCATATTTGTTTTGATTTAGAGGGTAGTTTTTCTGTGCAATGCTGTTGCTTTCTTGAGGTTTTTACTAAGATGTATAAGATGTATATTAAACCTTTAGATTGAATATGTCCTTGAAGCCTAAGGTTGTCAACTTTGAGGAGAAATGGAAGGAGGTCAGCCGTGTCGTGAATATTCTAATGAACAATAGCGAAAATCTGTCTCGCGCTGACTGGCTCGACTCATTCTCGCTTGTTTATACCCTTTGCACTGCTGCTGGCACAGAAACTATGTTCGAGCGAACATACTTCCAGACAAAATTACTCCTAGAAAACCACGTCGATAAAATTAAAGAGGAGCTCCTAAAAGTAAGTTTATTATATTTGTCAGTTTTCAAATTTAGGTTACATGCAGACAAGGTGCATGCTGCATCCTTGAAATTTTGACGTTCGAAATTTCTGATTTTATTTAGGCTGACGATAAACTGTCTACCTACCAGGATAAATGGGACAAATTTTACCGTGGTTCGCAGTATGTGAACCAGTTTTACACGTACATGAACAAACAACACATCCAACCTAACAGAAACCCGACTAGTGAACCTCGCTACGGAATTGAGTACAACAGGGAGAAACCAAACAAAGGTGACTACTGATAGCTGCGAATCAATTTAAATATGTTTAATTTTTAAAAAAGACCCCGCAAGTCACTTATTTTTGTTTCACGTATTAATGTGTAGAGATTTTGATTTTAGGTTTTGTAATAAACAGCAGTTGGTTATAATTTTCTGTAATGGTTCCTGGATCTATGAATAGAGTTCAAAAGTCCAAACGGTACTGTGATCTGCATAATATCCAAAGTTAATGAAGATCAGTGTTGTTGGCACCGGTGTGCCAAGTTTTACTTTCTTTATTTTGACTTTCTTTAGAGATTGGAGAGATGGCATTGGACGTGTGGAGGCACAGACTTCTGGAACCCGTGAGCACCGAGATAATTGGAACCCTGATGGAAAAAATTAAGAGCGAGCGCGAAGGAAACATGCAAAGAGAGTCCATGGTCAGAGATGTAATACAAAGCTTTGTCCTGGTCGATTCTTATCTCGCTGAAAAATATCATTTGGGAACCTATCAAGCTCACGTCGAAAAAAGGTACCTTGAGGAAACAGAGGAGTTTTACCGAGACGATGCTCAGAAACTGTTATCCTCTCATTCCTGTTCAGAATATATGGTTGTCGTTTTGGACCGGATATCGGACGAACAGAGACGCTGCCAGAAGTACCTCCATAAGTCATCATTAGTCTTAGTGCTGGAGAGATTAAGTGCACAAATGGTAAAAACACACCTATCCTTTCTGCAATCAGAAGTGAATGACATCTTGAAAAACGAAAGATGTTCAGATTTGAGAAATATGTACAAGCTTTTCAAATCCGATAAATCTGCGATTGAACCTTTGAATGATGCATTTTACCAGTTTGTCAAAGAAAGAGGCTTGGATGAGCTAAAAACTCTGCTCCAAAGTGGACAGGATCAGCATGATACAGCTCTTGCGAAGAATTTTGTTGAGGCAGTTTTAAAAGTCCATTCTCATTTTACGTCAATGATTAAAGATTACCTAGACTCAGATCAACAATTTCTATCATCTCTTGATAAAGCATTTATGGTGATTGTGAACTTCAAAGATGAGACATCTAAAACTTCTCGTTCAAGTGAACTGTTAGCTAAATATTGCGATTTTCTGTTAAAGAAGAACAAAATTTCTGAAAGTGAAATAGATGAGAAGCTGGCCATGGCAGTTACTGTGCTGAAATACATTGAGGAACCAGATATGTTCCAAAAATTCTATCAGAGAAATTTGGCTAGAAGGTTGATTCAGAATTTGTCAATATCCATGGACACTGAAGAGTACATGATCAAACAGTTGAAGGTTAGTACAGAGGATTATTTCAGCATTAAATGGAACCAGTTCAAAGAGTTTAAATAGAGCCAATTAATTGCTATCAAACGAAGTGTGCAGCAATTATATTGGTCCTATTGGTCTTTTAGTGCTTTTCTTTACTGCCGATTTATCGTCTGAAAATTTTTCTGTCTCGCCAAGAAATTCGAGACTTTTTATCATCAGAAACCAGATAGACTGGTGAAGCCTGAGTTCTTTCAGTCGCTACGCAGTTCTCTCAGGGCCTTACTAGTCTCTAATTATGCGATCAAACTGCTGTGCAGGCGTAAATGTAAAATATCGATGTACAAATTTATGGTTTGGGTACCCCTCCATGCGTCTACCCTTTCGCCCTCGTTTCCTCACGGAATAATTAAGTGCGCTCAAACAAAGTTTTCATGTCCGTCTTTTCGGTTCTCATTCAGAATTTTAAGAAGCTGCACTTAATTGTTGGCAGCTAGCCACTAGAAGTTGTGAAAATTTAATACTAAAATTTAATACTAAAAGTCAAATGAAAAGTGCGCCGAAACTGGTGCCATTTTTTACTTTAAATCTTAATAGTGGTATATGTTAACCTCTAATGTGGTCATTTGAAGCCCACTATTGATTTTCTTAGTCACATTTAGGCTTCCCCTCCCTCCCCTCCCCCCCCCCCCCCCCCGACTGAAGCAGGCTGCAATTGATTAGAGCTCGCACTAGTCGTTCGAGAGCAATCCTCCCGACGTTTAGTCGGTTATGTTTCTGCGTTCATTTCTGTGAAACAACTAAATATTAATTTTTACGTTGAGCTGCGCCAAGTCTTTAGAACCCGACTGTTTCTTAACCCTGATTCTCCAATGACTATGCGGCTAATGCAAATATTAGACTCCCATTTTGACAGCGTCTTAATTGTTGTAGCAGCAAAAATTGGATCTGAAAGCTTTGGTAATATTTCGACAAATCAGCCTTGGTCTCATTTCCTTTGGCTCCGCGCTCTAATTGATTTGGTTTTTCTAAATTTGAACATCGCAATGCCCAATTTTACTGCTCATAAAAATCAACCTGAGATTTTAGCTAAGTTAGATTTTCCAGGCTGCGAACTTGTGCTGGTGTTGAAAGCCAAAATCGCTGGATTACTGCAAATGCAATTTAAAAGTGGTTACAATTCTCTTAGCAGTCACTGTTTTGGAACAAGCAAAGGGATTGATGCTAGCTGTGGCCGTTCGTTTTTATTGGCAAAGTATAACTTCTTATTTGGGAACACTTACCTTTGAAGTCGACAAGTCCGAAGATCAACTAGGGAAGAAAGAATTTACTTCGCTTCTTCTTGAACAGAACTACAGCAGGCGAGAAAGCGCGGAAAGATAAGGAGACTAAAAAAATCTACTTTACAAACTGCCCCAGAATTTTTTTGTATCAATCAACACAAAAAATTACTGACCAGCTATTTAACGGAATTATCAGTCTTAATAGTGAAAAATGAACTCCGTAAGCTCCTCGTTCCCTACTTAATAAGATTTAATTCCATGACGCAACTCGGTTGTTTATTGTTCGACGCCTTATGAAGCCGCGAATGAATAATTCCGATGACCTTTAACTTAATGTACAATTTAGCACCACGCAGTCTTGTTGAGCTTCTTTGTATGTAGTTTGAGCCAAGGTTAATTAAGCAATTGCAGATTTTTTCGTGTTCCTCTCACAATTTTTCAGTTCTAAGAGGTCATTGCTTAAAGATTTCTCATGTTGTTTTTTATTGCCTTTAAAAGAAATTTGAGCAGTTCATAAATATGCGATTCGTAAACGGATACAAAAGATGCTTCGAAAGATGTCATTGCAACTATCCGTCTTTGTTCTGAAGTAATTGGTTTTCAATTTCCTTTTCTGAAGTAAGCCTAATTGTTTTAGAGAAGAGTTGCTATGACAGCAGTAAACTAACCATCGTATTGGATGATAGGAACAACATTAATTAAATAATCTTTAATCAGTTGACAGCGGGGCAGAGAATGTCTCAATTTAGATATTCCACAATGCTTAGTTAGTCTGTTTCCCCACGTAAATGGTGTGAATTGGAAAGCAGATCTTGTTGTCTTTGTTTAAAAATCCTAAACACCTGAAAACAGGCTGTTGAATACCTTGAAAGGAGAAGTTAATAGCATCCAAGTTAGTATCTTCATTGAAAAGTATGATCTTGTTTTTTTACCGACAGAGGTAATTCGTTATTATATAATTTAAAAAATAGGAACAAGTATGGAACCTTGTAGTACGTTAAATTTTTTTTACCAGCTAGATTGTACAGCATTATTCAGATCAACACATTACTTTTTTTTTTACTTGTGTGAACCAACTAAGTAAATTTCCTTTTACACCATACCTCTTAGTTTTGCAGCAAAATGTGATTGATCGTGTCGATGGCCTTCTGGTTAAGAGTTGATTTATGTTTTTCTTACAAGATGACAAAACAGGAAAATTACTGCTAGTTCTTTTGCCCTGAAAGACACTTAATAGTCTAATTTTTTGTCTTGATTCTCCAATGCGTGCATTAAATTTTTGAAAGTAGTAGTTTCGTTTTTATACTTTTAAAAATCTCTTGCAATATATCGCACGATCGTCTAAAGGCTTCCAACGACGCTTCATTTTGTCTTTGTCTACAGATTTGTTGGGCTATCTTTTCGATTTTAAGGCGAACAAAAAACCAATCAATATTAATTCTTTGTGATAAATTTCATCGGGGCAAACAGATCAATTACTTCCAGAAATTCTGTGTTGAACACCTCAAAAACCAAATTTGGATCAACTGAATATAAATGTTCTTTTTCAGGAGTAAGCGCTCTGCTTAGAGTCAACAGATAACGATCATTGCGCTTCAGACATTTTGCAGAACTAATAACTCTCTGATAAAATTCCTTGTCAACTGAATTTTTAAAACTCGATTTTTAAGATGACCGGATAGTGATCACAGCAGTTATGGTGCTCAAGAACACAAATGCTTTGATGCAAAATGAAATGCTTTGTCTATGCATGTTTTAAAATTATCCGTAACTCTCGTTGCTGTATTCGACCTCAGCTCAAATGCATTTGCTTATAGAAAATAACTGTAGTTTTTTGTTGCAAAATATGGCTATATTGCAAAATATGAATTTTAAAATTACAACAAGTGATCATTGTCTTTTGCGATGTTGTTTTTCTACATTTTCCTTTTTTTGAAATTGGCGTATTTTATATTGTTACAAGACTAAAAACATTTCACTTCTTTTCTATATCTAAATGTAATCGTTCTTCAAGATTTGTACTTGTTTTATCTATTGTAGAGCAGCCTGTTTTGCAAGAGATCATAACGCTACCAGCATGTGTATCACAGTTACATAGATCAAATTCATCGTAATCAGACAATGGGGGTTCCTAGCTTCCTCCTTATGAGTTGGCCAAGTCGAAGTGAAACAAAAGTCTGGTTGTTTCTCAAGACCAGAAGGCAAAAGTTTAGATGAATTAGATGCTTTCTGATTGATCTAACATTTGCGTTTAAAATACAAATTTCACAAACTTTACCCAGAAGACTTTCAAGATTTCGAAGTGCTGGCAAAAATAGTGATGTCAGTAGGATGAGTTGGTAGCCTAAAACTGTGACCACGGTAGTTCGGAGTTCTCTAAATAGCTTGATTAGACATTTGTTGATTGTAGTCTGTAGGGATTTTGTATACTGTTCGTGGCTATGGAATAGATACGACGTAGTTGAGCAGTATGATTTTCGATACATTCAGAAACTTTACTAATGTAATACCCTTAATCAGTTCCACCTTCATTGAGTCTTTGTGTTTTCTGAATATTGAATTCCTCTTTGATTTTCTAGAAGATAGATCCGTCCCTAATCCACGACTAGCTGACACAAAGATCATTTTTCATCAAATTTAGAAATTTTATTCCAGCTTTGCTTACGTCATCAAGAATACAAACGTTTTCAGAAATCGTATAACATGCCAGAGCTCGCTTATTCCTAATGAATTCGATTTTTGTAGTTCGTTGATTATTTTTCGCTATGATAGGCCTTGCCCGTTGGAATCAAGCGGATGTGTGATCGAGATGTCCCGTTTGTCAAGTGTTGCTTTCAATTCTCTTGCTATAAGTGCAGTAAGATTAGCCGTCCTTGATTAGGACTCTCTTCCCCTCTCTTCGAGACCACTTTCATTGACCGGGCTGAGAGGAGCACATCCTTTTTGACCCTCCGTATTGGTGTCTGGTCAGCCGAAATGGTTGGCGTTTGTATGTGAAACTTGAGGGTTGGAATATTTTTTATTGTCATTTGGATGGAAACTCTCTCTGACTTTGGATTGAGGCAGTTCCGGTAATTCAATGAAATTGTTGTTAACAGCGATAAAGTAAGAACACAATTTATAAATTTTCACGTAGATGTGTTAAGGTAACTAGAAAGATTTTCTCTCTAGCTATCTCAAGCTATATGACACCTCAAAAGTTGCCACGACAGAATTTTTCAACTAAAAGTATCATAAGAAAACATTACAAAAAATTGTTGCGACGGAAGGGGAGAATGGAACAGTACGGCTATTGAGTGGAACAAGGACAACTCAACCAATAACATTAAGGAATTGATTTTTTTTCACTCAACTCGCTCCTATAATCAGCTCATTGAATCATTGGCCTTCGCTGGCTCATCTCTGAGTAAGATCAAGTGACAAACTTATCAATTATTTCTATTTAAGTTTATTACAACAATTAGGCTATGGACAAGAAAGCACCACAGGGCCACTTTTTTCATTAGCGTTATAACCCTTCGTCCAGGAAGTTGACTTCATGGTGCCAAA
Organism: Convolutriloba macropyga; assembly: GCF_964194025.1. NCBI lineage: Eukaryota > Metazoa > Xenacoelomorpha > Acoela > Convolutidae > Convolutriloba > Convolutriloba macropyga. The sequence goes on along the minus strand of NC_134469.1, from coordinate 25,875,703 downwards.
ATTTTCACAGAGTTGCCTGTAGTTTGTGGAATATCAATATTTGCTGTGTCGGAACACAAGTTTTTCGAGTTATAAAGATTTAACTGGTTGGGCTGAGAGCTGAAAAGAAGTCAACTCTGGCCTTTTTCTTGCTTGCACATAATTAGCAGAATTTAAAGAATCGTCAGGTCAGGTACTAAATTCTTGGGTGCTTCTCTTCTATGTATTGCGAGTTTTGCAGATGCTGCTTTGAACCAACCAGAAAAAATATTGAAAAAATTTATTTGGCGTCCCACAAATCTTGCTTTGTACTGTGGCTCCATATTTCAGCCTTTGCAAGGGTTAGATCTTGATCTTATAATTAGAGTGAACTCATTGGTAGGGCGTACTTTCATCAACTGTGTTGAGAATTTATTCAAATTAGCAATTTCTGTATTAACGCAGCATAAATCTTAAGCCTCAAATAGCGTTGTCTTTTTACAACTATCTGGAAAATAAATGATCTGCAAGGCTCCTGTTGTCTTTATTAGTTCCTTAATCAGGGGTTTGGCTGTTAGCTGCAACTATTCCAGCCCATGGCTTGCTCTTTTTTCAAATGAGTTTTGAGCCGCTTTGAAATACAGTCTAGATGTTCATTAATGATACTGAAGAAACTGCGCCTACTGCAAGTCATAATAATTCAGAGAATTGGTGATAATAAATCGGTTGTCATCATTTGCTTTAGTCTCCTGTTTTTGGACAGAAAGTTTTGCTGAGAGCAACTTTCAGACAGGAGACAATTAATTGCCTGGTTTTAGTGCAGGTCGGCCAGCAGCTGTAGACATTACCTTTACATGCCCTCTTTTTATGCCCGTCATATCTCAGATTCAGGGACATCAGCAGTTGAATGCAGATAATCAGCAATACTCCGTGCAGATAATCAGCAATACTAGTGCAAAGAGATTAGTAAAGGAGTGCTTTTGGCATTTAAAACTTTGGCCTTCTTTCATAAACACTTTTAAGCAGCTGAACTCAAGTTGCGGCAGTTCACTACTAAAAGTCAAATGAAGAACCTCTAATGTCATATTAAGGCCCCTAGTAATTTTTTACGACCCCCGACTAAGGAGACAACAATAGATTACAGCTCCCAATAGTCGCTCGAGAGCAATGCTTCGGACGTTAGTCGGCTATGTTTCTATAATTGTTGACTGATAAAATGAATTATTGTTTTTATAGCTGCAATGCCGTAAGTTGAGCGTACCTATATTGTTGTGTTTTTTTTATTTAACAGAATTTGGATTCTTTTGTGGCGCTGTTTTTTATCTGTTGGCCTGTGTTGATTATTTTGGTCAATTTGAAGTAATGATTTTAGTCGGGCCAAAACAGGAAGCGAAGTGAGAAATCTAGTGGTGTTGCAGCGTGAAGTTTTTTACTCCAATTTTAGAATCGAGTGAGAAAATGGTATTTTAAAAATATTCGCTTTCGGACTAGTGGTGTTTTTGTTCACATGCGGCATTTTGACTTGGATTTTTACTGTTTTTTTCTATTTTTTATCGGATTTTAGAATGATTTTCTCTATTGTAGTTCAATCTAGGTCTGGATTTTTTTCTAGTCAAGAAAGTTTTTTCGAATTGCAGGTCAAGACTTGTCCCGCTAATTATCGTTATCTCACGGTTTTTTTCGTTTGATTTTTTTTCCACACAGCAAAGCCTAAGTCAATCTTTCTGAATGAATTCTTCCCCTCACTGAGCTCTTGTGCGCTCGACGTCATATCTCTCTCTACCTAGCGAAAGCTTTTAGGCCATTTGGGTGACTAGATTTTGATCATATGTGACTTTTGGTTTTAAAAACTTTAAAGAGGCTTCTGTGGAGTGCATTTTAACAAGTTGCTTTTTTAAGTTTATCGCTGAATAATTTTTACATAATTTTTTGAGAGGCGTCGATTATTTTTTTCAATTTATATCTGTATCTGTTCCTATCTGTGTTATACGGCACGCAGGTCTATTTCCCAGCTTTCACGACAATCTGTCGGCAATGTTTATTTTGTATTTGTGCGAACTTACCGGTTATTGACCGATATTTACGGTTTGCTTGCAAGTCATATCCTGGCTCTTCCGAAATTTTTTTTATCAATTTCGCTTATAGTAATTGTTTTCGAGTAGAAAATGTGCAATTATATTATGAAGAGTTGCTTGCCGATAGGTTTTAGCCAGATTCTTATGTTTACCTTATTTTGTATTTTTAAAGACCTTAGAAATGTAAACTTGTTAATGTCCAATCGGTTGTTTAGAACGCCTGTGGTTTCGAATTTATTAACAAACTTAACAGAATGTTTACCGACATTGGCATTAGTAGCGACCTCAACCAGAAATTCGCAGATTATCTTGTTGACAAAAATCACTCAGCCCTCACACCATTTCACATTCACGTTCTGTCAGCTGGTTTCTGGCCTTTGAATCAGACACCGGCTATTAGTGTACGAATTCCAGAAGACATTCAAAAGTTTGTGAATCTGTTCAAAGAATTCTATGATGACAAATTTAATGGACGGCGGTTATTCTGGTTGCATCATTTGTGCTCCGGGGATATCACGATGCGAGGATTCAAAAAGTCGTACATTGTCAACATGTCAACGTACCAATTCGCGGTGCTTAGTTTGTTTAATCGGAACAGTGCATTGACTGCCGGAGAGATTAGTCTAGCTACAGATATATCACATGATAATCTAATCAAAGTGGTAGAGTCTATGAGCACCAATGTCAAAATTTTGACGGTGACTTCGCCGAACGAGCAATTCACGGAAGCTTCAGTTGTGCGAATAAACGAAGACTTTTCAAACAAGTTGGTCAAATTCAAACTGAGCTTGGCAATCCAGAGGGAGACTGAGAAGGAGATCCAACAGGCGAGATCTTCAGTTGAAGAAGATCGTCGTATGTTCCTACAGGCTGCAATAGTTCGTATAATGAAGTCACGCAAATCTATGAAGCACAATGAGCTTGTACAAGAGGTCGTAAGGCAGTCAGCTGGCAGATTCCAGCCCAATTTCGGCAACATCAAACGCGCTATTGAAGGTCTGATTGAAAAGGCGTACTTAGAGAGGAGTTCTACAGTGAATGATGTGTATGAATATGTTGCGTGAATGTGTTGCAGATTAGTGATCGGGATTATTTGAATTGATGTGTTGATGTGATCTCCTGCTGACTAACTATGTGTAAATCAACCCAGATTCGATACGTTTCTAGATAAATTAGCAAAGTAATCTGTTTTATTGAATTTATGATCACATTTTCAAACACAGTCTTTGTCAACAAGCATCCGAGAACCTTGCCCCTTATACCCCTCACAAATTCTCAAAGGTTTTTTATTTCCAGCCTCTCTTAGTTTGAGCATCATTCATAGCTAAATTAAATATTGTTGCAATTTATAGTGAAGCCGTGACAAACATTGAAAATGGTTTTGATAAAAGTTGCCAGGCCTATGGGTGGTTTCTAAATTAATACTCCTTTAATTATAATGCTCAGTTCAGGTTTTTTTCAGATTATTTGTAGCGAAAATTGGGTGCATCAAAATGGAATAAACGAGTTAATTCATTGGCTGACCGTAACTTGATTTTACTTTTTCTTTTCAATGGTTTTAAGTTGTGATTGTTTTGTTAATTTGATTACGAGTAAAAGTATTTGGAACACGTTTTAAATGCTACAACATGTCAATTTTTGGCAAAGATCGACAGTTTATGTCTGATTTGGAGCTGGAAGAAGCAAATGCGTCGTTACTGAACGAATCTGCGAGTAGAAAACAAAATAAAGCACAACAGCAACCGAGAACAACACAGTCACAGTTCAATAGCAATACTAACCAGAGAATAAATAACACAACTAGTAACAGTGGTAGTGGTGGTGGCAATAATACGTACAACCAGAACCAGTACAATACTAGTACATCTGGTGGAGGAGGTCGCTCAAACCAACACTATCGCTCTTCTAACGTGAAACAAAACAATATAAACGCTCCCCCTAGCAGTACACAAAACGATCGACAGTCTAGCCAAGGTTCCACAAATAACCGCGATTTCAATGACGTCTTCAACCAGCTAGGAGACGCGTACACATCTAGAAAGCATACCGATAACTTCGGAAACAGTGCAGTTAACAGCCGAAATTTACCCGCAGGTAGCCAACGGCCAGTGTCTGGGCATTACAACGCATCTCCCGAAGAGGACTTGATTGATATGAATGCGGAATTGGGACCCATGCGAGGGGCACCGCCTGCTTCCGGGGGCAATCACAGAATGTCCCCTGTGCACAGTGATCACCCCTCAGATCTTACAGATGCTACGTGGAACTCACGCGCTGGATTAGTGGGTAAGATTGTTTAGAATGTAGGAATGGGAACCTCTAGAGAACTACGGTTTATAAAAAGCTTAAAAAAGTTTTCTGTGTTTTTAAGTACAACCGTTTTCATTGGAAAAAGGTTTTTATTGTGCAGTTTTTGATATCTGGTCTCGTGATATTTAGTGTTTCTGAGATTGATTATTTGCTCTCGAACAAAATTTGAAGCAATTATTGTAAACCTATGTCATGTAAAATTTTTGCATGACCGTTTTTTTGCACTTTTGACCTAGGTTATTGTTTGACTTCTTGAGCGACTTTTTCACGCTTTAGTTCTTCATTTTTTAGTGATATTAGCTGCTCTCTTCCTGAAATAAATTTTGTTGCTAATGCTAAAGCGACTGTGAGCGAAAAAGAATCAACGCCATTGTAGCTTAGTAGTTAAGATACCGGGTTTCAAAACCTTGTGGTGTCGGCGTTTTTTTTGCACCCATAAAATATTCATAAGCTACACTCCCTCTAATTTAAATTGCCCCAGCCTGTCGTTCGAGAGCAACTCATCCGACGTTCTAAAAGATATTCATAACATAGGAACGGAATTATTGAACTTTGTTAAATGTATTTTCAATTACCAGGAGTTCCTCCGAGCAGAGGCGGAACCCAGCCTAGGCCAAGTGGAGCCCCTGCTATCTCTGCCAATCCGCGTCCTCAGCAGCAACAGCCAGGTGCAATAATGGAGTCTAGGGAACCCCAGTTTGCCAGGCCTAATGGTAAGTTCGCCTTCCTGGCCGAATCTTTGTGCGTGACATTAATAATGTTTAATTTAGCGCTAGTCACTTCCCATGTCACTTCAATGGGAAGCTAATGCTTTTCATGACTTTGACGCTCATTCAATTATCTCTTTATTAACTGCCGCGAAGCGATAGCGAACCTATTATTAATGGAAAATTTTGATTGTACTGGTGCGCTGTCTTTATTTTTTAAACATCTGTTCACACTTTCGAGTTTTTGATAGCAATGAGAAGTCTAATTAGACCAGTGATTTTAGTCGCGATGGAGTAGTAAAGGAGCGAAAAAGATTAATTTTGAAGCGTTGTTTTTTCGAATTGATTTCGAATTGGATTGGGAAATTAGTTTTTGAGCAAATTTTGGGTTTTATAGAGGGAAATTTTGTAAAGTGCGGTAATTTGACTTCTATTTTCACTGTTTTTTGTCTAAAATTGCAATTAAAAAGTGACACATGTCACTTCAATGGGAAGCTAATGCTTTTCATGACTTTGACGCTCATTCTGGTCATAATATATAGTGAATTTTTTTCAAGTTTTGTCCGTATTTAGTGTCATTATTGTTTCTCGCAGCTTAATATCATTAATGATTGATATAATCTGTTGCTAAGTGAGAAATTGGCATAAGTAGATATAATGAATCGGTTTGAATTGAGTTTGTAGCTGATGGGTTGTATGATTTTCACGGTTTTAGTTTTCAAACAACATTAGGTAATTTTTGTGTATTGCCCGCATTTGTTGCTGTCATTTTTGCTCTCATATTGTCTTCCTAATGAGGTATTAGTGCGGTCATTTATTGTCTTCATAGTTGTTTGCCCTTATTTGTCTTTATATTTGCTGCCGTATCACTTAGTCTCATTAATGACAGGTATCATCAGGATGACGAGGATTAAATTAATCTTATGTCTTGTTCACAGCCATTGCTTTTTTCCATTTCGTGAGTTCACACGTTTTTGTTTTTTTTTCAATTACCAACTTAATAGTTTGTATATGACGCAAAGTAATGGGATATGACTCTATGGGATAGCTTGTTTTTTTATTATTTTTATGACCTGGACTAGTAGTAGTAGTAGTAGTAAAGGCTTTAGGATTTAAACATAAATAAATCCAAGGGTTTGTTAGACCCACATGAGTTCAGTCCAAAGGTAGTTTTAGTTTAGTCTAGTTTTTTCCAGTTATTGCAGTGGTCACATTTGCAAACAATTCGCCAAGTGCATTTGTCCCTCTTGTCATATTTTCTCAGAAAGTAGTCCCAGTAGATTTTGGAGATGGTGTCTTTATTGAGATATTTTCCGTAGCTGGTGTACACTCTGATAATAATATTGTATAATAATTTTGTACGATGGAAGAAGTTTTCATCGGTTTTGTAGAGTCGATTCGTTCCGATCGTCAGTTCTCCTCTTGTATGCTGTCGAGTTTTATCTTCGGTGACTCTAGGTAGATCAACAACAACGTCGTATTCGTTTCTATCCAATGATATCAGAAGCAGGAGATTGTGCATTTCGACATATAAGCTGAGAGGCAGCAGCTTTAGCTGTAGAAGTCGATCTTTGTATTCAAAACTTGCATTCAGTATCCACTTGGTAGCAATTTCCTGCACCCTTTCAAACTTCGCAAGATTCGACTTGTTCGGCTGCCATGCTTGAGAGCAGTAGGTCAGGACTGGCACAACGTAACCAACGTAAGAATTTAGCTTACTGTTTCGCGTGCTGTTTGTAGACAGGTTTCGTTTCAGTTGGAACAGTGCACTTAATCCCTTCTTCGTTCTCGTGGTACAGTTATCGTTCCACGTGAGATTTGAGGTGATCCATAGTCCTAGGTCGCGCTGAAGATTCGTCGGTTCAATTTCAAGGTTGTCTATTGCTGCTGTCAAAGTGCCTTTTATGTTTAGGAGCTTGCATTTAGAGGTGTTCAGTTGCATTTTGTTTTCGGAGCACCAATTCTGTATAGTCATGGCACCAATCGTGAGTTGGCTCTGAGTCAGTGCAATTATCTTGAAATCATCGGCATATCCAAAACTTTCACAATTTGACACTGAAGCTGGTAGATCATTTATGAACAGCAGAAAGAGCAGTGGTCCGAGAATGGAGCCTTGTGGAACTCCACTGCTGACACTTACTGGAGTGGATGTTTCCGCATTTATTTTAACATATTGCTCCCTGTCGCTCAAGTAGGAGCTTATGAGTTGCAACAACTTTCCGCCAATGTCAAAGGACTGGAGTTTCAGTATAAGCAAGTCATGCGGTACTTTATCGAAGGCCTTAGCAAAGTCGAGATACAGAATTGTCAGGTTGTCTACTGTGGGGTCATCGTACTTTTGGTAAATTGAATCAAGGTAGACCAACAATTGTACCACTGCTGACCTATTTTTTCGGAATCCATATTGGTTTTCGTGTAGGCGGTGTTGGCAAAACTTGTATAGTGTGTTGAAGATGAGACGCTCAAGGACTTTTGACACACAGCAGAGTAAACTAATCGGTCGATAACAAGTAGTGTCTGATTTGTTTCCCCCTTTGAACACTGGCGTAACTTGACTGATTTTCCAGTATCTGGGGAAGATTCCTTTATTCGAGATTGTTTGGAATAGGAGGAGGAGTGACTTGCTGAGTGAGAAGGCGCACTTTTTTAAAACAATGTTTCCGATGTTGTCAGGTCCCGTAGACTTGTTCAGAGTTAAGTGTTCCAATATGTGCTGGATTTCTGTTTCGGAGAAAAGGAGACTATTGAGGCCTCTGTTCTCAAAAGTTATGCAGTGATGTTGCTTCTCTTTGAAAACACTTTGGAAAAACTGATTGAATAATTTGGCCTTTTCTTGGTCAGTTTCGGCTTTTTGAGTGGACAGAGTGACGACAGGAGGAACGTTTGGTGACTTGCGAACACAACGTAGGTACTTCTGGATGTTGCTGAACTGTCGACTTTGAAAGATTTCGGTTTCAAACATTTTCAAATCTTCATTTGTGGCTTCTTTTATTTGACGCTCCATTTTCTTCAACTTCAGGAGTTTTGACAAGACCGGAGAGACCCATTGCTTCTTTTTTGTAGCTAACTTCTTCATCAGGTGTGAGGTACGGCTGGATACCCAAGGTGGAAGCGTTGACCTGTGTCTTGTAACTTTCGGAATGAAATGATCGATGAGGCTGAAGATCCATTCGTACCATTTTTTGACAAGGAAATCGAGATTACTGAAACAGTAAGGGTTGAAAGGACTGTCTACTATAGCCTTATTCAATTCGTCCCAATCCGCTTTCTTAAAGGCATATTTGACTTGATGAGGAATGTATAGTTCGCTATGGAATGCGTTTACTGTAACACTGACCGGTAGATGATCAGCACATGGCTTGCCGTTTAGTGCGTAACAGTTGTAAAGATCGGTGTCAAGATCAGTTTTGACAATCTGGTCAGGGTTGTTGGCCAGAATGACGTCTAACTGAAGATTTGAGTAGTTCAGGAAATTGTATTCCGAAAGAGCATCCAGAACAGCGTTTTCACACTCGGAATTGGAGCTCATGTTGTTCCAGTCTGTTTTGGAGAAGTTGATGTCTCCACAAATGAACACGCCTTGGTAGCCTATTCTTTTAGCATGATTTGATATTTTGGAGAGCAGAATTTCTAACTGTTGCGGCGACCAGGTGTAGTCGCTGTCTGATGGGGGGCTGTACAAACAGCATATGAGAGTCGGCTGTGGTTTTGTTTGTACACTAATCACCACAAAATCCTCAAGATGTAGGTCAATCAAAATTTGTTCGTGCATAATAGTCGATCTGATTGCTATAAGTACGCCACCGTGTTTCGTTTCGTGTTCGCATGGTATTCTGTCATTTCGGTAGATCGTGTATGCAGGTAGGAAGAGCGAATAGTTTTGAACATCAGGAGTCAGCCATGTTTCAGTGAGGCATAAAATGTCATAGCTTCGCGTTGACAAGCAGTCTGAGAACTTCAGGCGACGCTCAAATTTCATCAGACTCCTTACATTGAACGAAAGCATTTCGAGTGTGTATAGTCACCAGTTGATACCAGTATTCTCTTTTTGTGCGTTTTCAAAGACAACCCAGTTGTCTCCAACTTTATGCTCCACCTTGAGATTTCTAATACGAACTTGCCTGCTATTGTAATTATGATTGTCAATGAGATCACGGCGAATGCGCAGACATTCATTTTCTTTTTTCGCGTCCGTTGCAGACAGCTCAGGACTTATGAAGATTGGTTGTTCGTAGGCCTTTAGCAGGTGAGCTGATTTCAGAATCAGGTCTTTACTTATGATGTTTTCCATGCAAACAAGTATAGTGCGTGCCCCTTTTTTGTCAGGGTCAAATTTACCGAGACGATGAATTTTGCTCATGCGTTTGTCTTTGATTTTCAAGAAGTCTAGGATTTGCTCAACCGATTCGATGTCGGAATGCATACGCTCGTCTGGTGTTTTGGTTCTACTCTCAGGTATACCTCTTATTCGAATTCCCAGACCAGGAATGTTGTTTGCATTTGACACGTCGCGAATTGTGCTACCGGGCAGTTTTCCAACAGCTTGTGCATAACTCTTGGGAGCAGTTGACTTTAATTCGGTCAAGTCTTTCTTTACATTTTCGATCATTGCATTTGAGTTTTCAATGATTTGCTGGAACTTTTTCATTTGTTCTCGGAGGTCTGTTAGATCGTCTTCCAATTTCGACTGTTCAGCAGGTTTTAAGATGGACTTATGTGTCTTATTTTCACTGCATTCGTTACAGATGTGAAGCAGATTTGCTTCTAACTTGACAAGGACTTCAATACTGGACTGTTCGAAGCCTGTGCAGTCGGGTGTCATGTGCATTGCTTTGCTGCAGTAGGCACATGAGAATTTTGCTTCCTTCTTTGCAATCTTGTGATTGCAAGATTGGCACGTGATAACTCTTGAGGACATTTTGGCTAGCACATGCAAAAGATTTTGATTTGTCTTAACGGATTGTTGATGAATAACTTAATAGGCAGTGTCGGTAACACACACTCACTTAAGAGGCGGTCACGTGAAACTGAAAACTTAACTCTGAAAAATATAGCTTTTCTGACAACTCAAACTCACTTAAGAGACGGTCACATGAAAAGTTTAATTTTCAGAGAACAGATGCAGGACAGAATAGAAAAGAAAAGAAAACTGCTTAGAAAAAGCCTTTCGGTAACACGAACTCACTTAAGAGACGGTCACGTGAAAGACTGCTCAAAAAGAAAAGAAAAAGCCTTTCGGTAACACGAACTCACTTAAGAGACGGTCACGTGAAAGACTAAGAGTAAGCAGCTAAAACTTTTCAGGGGTTTTGAATAGTGATTGTGAGTCCACTGTTTTCGGGCGATTGATGTCTCTGTCTTGTAATCCGTCGTCTCAGTGACAGGTTGTTCCTCCTCCTGTTTCGGCGGGGACGAAGATCCTGGAGTTGTCGAAGATGGGCTAAGACTTTTCCAGAGAGTCTCTGTTCCAAGAAACGGCCAATGTGCAGTTGTCGGTACTGCCGAGTCAAGATGGGGTTCTTAGCCTGCCGCTTCGGTAGCAGGTGTTTGATGATGTCGATAATAAGGATTCCTGTTTTGCAAAGTTCCTCCTTTATGTTCGGGACTCCTTCGCGTTGGACATATAATATTGCGGCAATGTGGGGCTTAAGTATCTTGAGATCGGCAATGAGCTCAGCAGTGGTGAGGGGGTGATAGTTGTTGCTGGAATGCGGGGATATTGAGTTGTTGATCGTATCGTGCCAAATAACAGCTTTTTCTTTTCGAAAAACGTTTAATTGCCAGATATTTTGAACAACTTTCTTCTGATTGTTTGCTCTGATATTGAGACTCAGGCCAGGCTTCGTGAATACCCAACGTCTGAGCTTCTTTCGGGTGTCTTTTGGTGTCGCTACAATAAGTTGATGCAGTGAACTTGCTCCAAATATGATCATCAGCAAAGTCAGGGGGCCACCACGGCTGCCCCGTATATCATATTTAAACTGAAACTATTTTCCACTCTGAGGCTATTTTGAGGCTATTCTGAGGCTATTTTCCACTCATTTCTTTTCATAAAAAATAGTGAATTTTTGATGTTCGGTCGTTATTTCATTTGTTTCAGAGGTTATGCGTAGTCTAAGTAAAAAAACTCATCGGCCTTCTAACGCGGCCTAATATAATGGGTTAATCGTCATTGATGTCCTTCGTGGCTATTTTCCAGATGTCTTTCATAAAAAGGTCCTTCGTGGCTATTTTCCAGCAATCTGCCGGCTATATTAATAGGTTTTCGATGACAGTGAATAATGTTCATTAGCCTTGAGGCGTTCGTTTAGGCTATTATTCACACAACTTATTTGGGGGGGGGGGGGGGGGGCTTTATGCTTCACTTTTTTAGTTCAATCAATTTTGGGTGTATTTGACGTAAAATGACAATGATATCATTAGAAAGCCCGCCGAGCGTTTTATTAGAGGATTATTAATTTTGTCATTTTCGAGGATTAATCGAGGTTTAAAGTTTTCTGAACATTTCATTAGTTTTGTTCAATTTTGATACTGGTTTGTTTGAATATTAATTGAAACTTTGTTTTTCACCCCTGAATGGATGCTCTGTGTACAAAACATGAAATGTTATGTAATTTTCCTATTAGTCAAGGGTATTAAATTTAATTGTCTGGTTCTACTACCGACTGTAGCCGGAACTTAATTTGCAAGTGTCAAATAAACTTTTGTTTGTAGTCATTCTTCTTGTCGGTCTAAGTCGATAGTGACGTTGAAGTATTGAAAAGAGCAGCATAATATTGGCGGGTCTGGCATGTAAATAGACAGGAACTTAGCTTGCTCCTTTTCACATATGTGCCCAGCGCAGTCTAGCGCAAAATGCTTTTAACCCTTAAGTTGGGCTTTGCATTTATTGTGAAACTTTTAAAATTCCGTTTATAGACACATGTATATATTTTTGGCACTTGGCCACTCCAAATTCCATGCAATTGTCTCGATTAAATTATGTGTGGTTTATTCCATCTATACTTAGATACGGTCAGAAGCAACGCATATCAAAGAGCTTATTCAACCGTGGAGCGACCCGAGAGATATCACACTCAAAGCAGACCTGTAACCCCTCCCCCTCCTGAAATGGAACCGCCCATGGGTGGAGGTGGCTATGGATATGGTCTGGACACCCTCACGCGAGGAGGTCCAATTGAAGATGACCGCCGGTCACATTTCTCAGTTGCAACATCTGTTGTGAGCACAGTTCCCTTATCAACTCAGCCGGCAGCCACAAAAACTATGAGTGGCCTTTATGCTTTGCTTCTTATTATGCTTGGAGTTGCAGTCACAACTGGTGATATTGTATCGCGACGAAGCTATGATCCGAAATATGCCGATTACTATGCGATGTATGTCTTCGGAGCTGGAACATTGGCAGCTTTGTACCTATGCTTGGCATGTATTTACGGCAAAAGGCGTGGCGATGCTCCGATTGACCACCACAATGGATCGATCTACATCAGAATTGGAGCGGCTGTTTTCTGCCTGGGTAGTTTGGCTCATTCGGCAATAATTCTCGCGGAGACGTTCCAGTACCAGGAGAACTGTTTCATATATGCCCGATTGGGTAGCATATCTTTGCGAGCCTTGTTCCAAGTCACTCAGCTATTTGTCGTCCTCATACACTCCAAGGTATGCATGCTGGTTTAATTAGGGCTTCTCAATTTTTATGGTTAATCTAAGTTCTCGTAAATGCTGCCAAATAATTTAGGGTGTACAGAAGTAGTGACCATCATAGCTTTATTCGGAAAATTTTGGTTCATGTATTTTCGTGAAGGCTGCAGATTGAATGATATTCGGAAGTCTCTACAAAAGTTCGCTGAAGAATTGAATGATGATTGGAAATATTTTTATCAGGTTTGTATCCAAAGTTGGAATGGCCTAGCCAGACTGGTGCTGGCACACGTGATTGCCGCCAACTTCCTCATGTGGTTCAAGATCACTCTGAAGGAGACGCTGGAGAGCATTGTGGTTAATGTGCCTAGGCACTACCACAATATCCGCATGTTCTGCGAGAGGAACTACGCCAACTCATTCACTGATATGGAAGAGGTAAATAAATTTTCAGCTATTTTCGTTCGCAGACAGGTGATGTATACTGTCATTTACTTGAGATCTGAATCTTGGGCAATTCATGTTACTAGATTACAAGATACCGACAGTGTTATCTTTTGTATCCTTTGGTTTGAGATTATGGGTCTTCTATTTTTGGACTGTAAGCAAATCAATGCTCTTTTCTGATGGCATAAAAATAATGCTATTTAATAATAATTTTAGCCTAAATTTCATGGTAATTTTGATATCAATGGACACTGTACGAGAAGGTTAGAAATAACATAATATTTTATTGGTGGGCCTATTATACTGAGACATACTTAAGATGCTTTGCGAAATGTTAGTTGCTCAACTGTGTTGCAACACAATTGCGTTTTGTAATTATACAATATTCACTATTCGAAAGTAGCGATCATTGTGATTGGCCTCCTGCAGACATGTTTGCCGGGTTTATGTTATTGAACGTTTGTAGGAATCGAATCCTATTCTGGTGCCAATGGCCGTGGCCTATTGCATAATAGCTGGCTTCACCCTCTTTGCCATGTGGAGGAACATTGGTAAGGACTACGCTATTGAACACAGAGAGGAGAGTTGCGAGGAACACGAGAAACAACTCACGTTCGAGTGCAAGTTAGTTCCTTCATCCTAAAAGAAAGGAAAAATTTGTTTCGTGGACAAATGACGGAATATTTAGACGCCACAGTTTAATTTGCTAATATAACTCAATGTGGTCAATTTACACCCCAAATATGCTGCAGAATGCGTTTTAAAAGCGAGCTTTTTCGATTTGTGACAGAATCATTGTTTTCTCACCCATTCTGAGACAATCCTGATTAAAGATGTGCATTTAGTTGACAAAACAAAGGATATAAGCAAGATAATCATTAGGTGAGTCATAAAAACTATTTGCAACATAGAAAAATCTATTTTTTATGTGACTACTTTAAAGCTAGTTTTCTTTGTCAATCCGTATTTTGTATTTGGCAATCCATATTTTGGATTTGTGTCAATACATAGGTTTTTGTGAAGAAGTATCACAGTTTTGGTTATACTCGTTTTTAAACGACCGTTAGCTTGTTTCATGATTTTGATAGTAGTTATTTCTGTCGCTATCAATGTGCTCAATATGTGGTATCTTTGTACTTACTATATCAATGTACGTATTTGACATATGGCACATTGTGCCGCGAACGGTCCGCTGTTTATCATCTTTTCAATAAAAATGAGAGATAAGTAAAGTTGTACAACTTGTTCTGTTTTGTTCAGAGAGGGAGTTACTGGGGTCATGGGAGGAGCATTCGCCATTCTGGCCAGCATCTCAGTGTTGGTGCTGTGGATCATGTTCTCAAACGACAAGTCCCTCTATGACTACCTTGTGTCCATATACCAGGCTTACAATGCCACCTGGCTCGCCATCCTCATATTTCTATTCCCAATTGCAGCCGCTGCTTTGAAGAGACATAAAAAGCAAGACCATTATCACAATTCTCTCAACCGACCCATATTGGTTGTGACAACGACAGGAACCTTCGCTTACTGCATTCTCAACATAATGTCCTCGGCAGTCTTGATCATACACAGTTTCTCATGGGTCGCGTTAGCCACACTTGTCGGATATTCTGTTCACACGGTTGAAGTCGCAATACAAACCGTATACCTTCTGGACGGACTTCGACGTTGTCCACGGAAAAAACGGAAACCACCCTCCAAGAGCTTTGTTGTCTTTTTCCTACTTGTCAATGTTTCGCTTTGGATCACAATCATTTTCGAATTGAAAGAATCGGCTTTGAATCCTCTTCAAGAGGACTTCTATGGTATCATTAATTGGAAAGTGATGTTGCATTTTGTTGGCCCAATTGCCAGCCTGTACAGATTTCATTCTGTGTGCTGTTTTCTTGACGTGTGGAAGTTTGCATATTAAATAACTATTTTGCATTCAACTTTCTATTCTTTCGCTGACTTTATGAATTATAATACACAGTTTGCACATTAATGAATGAAGTTATTTCCCTGCAGCAAATGTAATGATCAAATGAAGTTTTATTGAAAGGAAATTTGTTTGGATCTGGTAATTTTTTAGTCCTCTTGTTGTTTGGCTGACCTTGTAGAAATGGAAAGAACAATCGCGATATTCTTAGTAAGCGCAAGGGTTAAATGTGAGGCAATGCGAGTTTGAAGATTGTAGAAAGTGCGTTCGCACTTTAAATTGACATCAGATTCAAATACACAATCGTGCCATGGTAAAAAATACTTTAAAAGGGAGGTTTTCAAGAGTACCTCCTGTGCGGATTGGAGAAAGGTTAGGTTAGAAACACCGATTTAAATCAATAGTTTGAGCGGTACAAAAAAAATAACAAAAAGTTGCCTTACAAAACAAAACAATTTCACCATAAAAAGAACGCTTTTTGTTAATAGCCATCGTCAGCCTCTCAGCGGCTATTATTGCGGCGCTCTCCTTTTTTTACAATTCTAAGAATTTGATTACAATTAAAAGAATTTGAATTGTATTGGGGCACTGTCTTTTTAATTGCTCTCAAACGAAGTTTGGTTTGTCCTTTCTAATATAACAGGCTTTAATTGGAGCATATAGTGCTAATGCTCTTTCAATAATTCTTTGAAATTCTATTAACATCATATCTCCCGTTACTGCACCGTAAAAGTGTCTCCAGTCTGAATTTTCAATAAAACGCTATGGCTGAATATTTTTTTGTCAAAAATTTTTTCTTTGCTGTTTTTGATTTTATCATCACAGATTTAAGAACTGTGATTGTTGCAAAATGATCAGTTTTTAAAATTGTATCTGCTACTATGCCTGTTTCGTAATCGTCTGTTATGATGTAATCGATGTTTAAGATCATATGGAGAAATTACAGATTGTAGCCGACTTCTGTCGCGTTTTGCAAAGTAGTTTAAGTTGTAGTCGCCCGCAAGTATGACAGATTTTCCTTCAGCCATAGCAAGATCAATTCCCAGGGCCAATTTTTCCAAAAACATCTTCACAAATTTTTTTCGGGACAGTATGATAAATTTAGTAAGCATTTCTTTTTTTGTATGCTCAACTCAACTTAAAAATTTATATCCTGAAAGCAGTTGAGATCATCGCGGAGTCGAGGTTTTAAAAATTTTGTAATGTACATTATAATACCACCACCTTTTGTTCTTTTTGTTTGGATGCGATCTTTTCGAAAACAGTCAAAGTTTTGCTTATCTACATGCCAAAACTCTTCCGGATGATTTTGTGACAACCATGTTTCACTAAACGCATATATGCAGTTGTAACCAATGTCTTGAATGACTTCTTTCAACAGCAGATGTTGTCCTGCTAAACTTCTGGCGTTTTGATGTAGAATTTTAATTCTGGAATCAAATAATTCTAAGTCTTTCATCATAAGTGCATATGGCAAAATTGGTCCCGGGTTTATTTCGATATCGCCACTTTTTAGTAGAAGGTACTATATAACAACCAAAGACAGAAAGGTTGAATTTGGATGTTAAGGCAAATTGTTTGCTGTTACAGCTTCCTTTGAATGAAGGTATTCGGGATGCATATGGAAAACTGCCAAAAATTTTTTCTTTAATACTATCTGAGGACATGAGTAGTACACATAGTATAACTATGAGTCGAATACCTGCCAATTTAAGCAAAATCTGATTATAAAGCATTACACGTTGCAAAACAGCTTAAAAACAACAGAAACTGCAGCTAAAATTTTTTTGTATAACGATATGTTTGCCTCCATGGTTTGTAAGTGTTAGCCCTACTCACATATGCATTTCGAGAATATTGCAATGATTGTAAACGAACAAGATTACAAGAGGTTAAAAGAAAATGACTTAAAACTGCATTTTTAATGAACGGAATTCCCTGCTGAAAATTAAAAAGTATATCATTGTAAAAGAGAGCGTTGTAATTTGCCATTTGACACAACATGTTGCAGACAGTGTTTTCTTGTGTAATATACTCGCGCAGTTTTTCATAAATTTTGTTGTTGTTCTGTTCGTTTTTCGGCAATTTTTTTAAGGGAGGCACTTCCATCAATACCAGTGTTTCGGGGCTGAACTTTTCCTTTATTACAGAGACAAGATTTTTGTAATCTGAGAATATGTTTTCTAAATGATCACTTTTTTGTTTTAGAATAGCATTGGTCCCATCCTGTAAAATAACTGTTTTCATCTTTTTTTAATCGTAACCGTGTAATAATTGCAGTTTTTCTTTTGTTGTCGAGCCTGGGTACGCATGTATACTGCAGTCTTGAGGAAATGTCCGATCTCTTGCCAGGTGTTTGATGATACTTCTACCAATTAAAAAATTTTCTGTTTTCTCGATCTTTAATGTTTCAAACTTTCGAATAAAAACGTCATTTTTCGCTCTTGTGTTAATTGTTGGTGTTATTATAGATGAAGTAGTTGTTACCTGTGCCGATCTTTTAAGGATTTCACTCACCGTTACCACATGCTCGGCGATGAGACTGTCCTTCTCTTCTAATTTTTGATAAAGTTGGCAATAAATTTTTTAAAGATCCGCTTTTGAATAACTATTAAACTTTTCTGTAGTCATCGTCATGATTGGAATATATTACAGGAGGATATTTACAGGAATAATTTACATTTCTTGATATTTACAATTAGAACTTTGTTGCAGAATCTGTTGCTTAAAAAGAACTATTGTGCTAACGTTTAAAACTAGCAATGCATAAGAAAGTGCTTCAAACGTTTAATAATAGCGCGCAGTGATAATAATTTTTTTATTTGGGCTTTAAACTGGCTCTCTGTAAGTTTCATTTTCCCTCTATGTGTATCAAAGTTCATTTTGTAACTTCTTTCTGGCTGTAAACTCGCCTGATACAAGATCAAATTTTTGTTTTGCTGTACTGTTCTCTTCATCGCTGTCACTAAAGTATAGGGTTTCATAATGTTATTTTAACTGTTCGGATCAGGTTGTGTCATTGCTTGGAGATAATGTTGGGCCATCAAAATGTTGCAAGATGTTTGCAACTGTTTTGCGATCGGCTGATTTTTTGAAATGAGTTTATTTTTTCCTGGCTAACTGTTTTCTCCTGACCAAACCGGAGGAAGCTATTTTTTTCTTTTCTTGAGACTCATCGAAGCACACTCTCTGGCGGTATTTGCCTTTTGTCGTCTGTGAAGTGTGAACGGCGCTACTCGTCTTCTGTAGTTAACCGTTGGGTCAAGGTTACGCAATACGTAGTGTCCCAGTCCTGCCATAATTTATCGTTGCTCATTGAGTTGTCTGTGTTGAAAGACCTCTCTATCACTGTATGAGTGGTTGTGGCTCGCCTCCCCATGCTCATAAGCGGCCTTTATTTCTTATTCATGCTCGGTGTAGTTGTCTGAGGGGAAGTATAATTACAGTAACGGCTGCTTCATCCTCTGTCGGTTTCAACGTGTTGTAAACAAAATTTTGTCTCGCTGAGACTAGACGGTCTCCTCGTCGCAGAGCGTGTGGACTATTTGCTCCTAATAGTGCGCTGGTCGGTGAAAACGCGCTATTATTTGTGAAAACATCGATTCCTGTTTCTATCGATTCCGGTTTCTATCGATTCCGTTTTCTATCGATTCCGTTTTCTATCGATTCCGGTTTCTATCGATTCTGGTTTCTATCGATTCCGGTTTCTATGGATTTTGGTTTCTATCGATTCCGGTTTCTATCGATTCCGGTTTCTATCGATTCCGGTTTCTCATTTCTGGGCATATTCACTGGGCCTTCGACAAATAATGTACCGGGATCAGAAATTTGTTGGTGTTGCATCTTTTCAAAGGCTGGAGTGCTTCATCTTGCGAGAAATTTGTAGCGCGAGCATATGAGTTAAATGTTATTGATATGAAGTCAGGAGTAGCTCGTGTCAGGATATGCTGTCCTGGTTTATTTGATTTTTGCCCAAGGGTTTTAGTGAGATGTTTTATGTGTGAAAAATAAATAGTCAGCAATCGTGTACAGGACTCGAATTGGTTACGTAGCCCAATGGCAGATTTGTTCCTCCTTCGTTTTACTCCTAAAGAACAAATATCTACAAATATAATTGCAGGATCTCCTAAAAGGGTGGAGAGGCTTACGGAGTTTTGATTGGAATCGCAGTTATTCTAAAGTTTTATCATTGTGGATAAAAAACATTGAATTAGAAGCTGTCGCTGATCAGAGGTATCTCTGTATATGTGGCAACTGTGCAATCTGTTTGAGTTCGTGCAGTTTGTATATAATCACCTATTTTCACTTTTACATATCAATTAATTATAGCTGAATTATCTCTACTTCTATCCCCTTAACTCCATTACCATTAAATCTCATATTTTGTACAAACTTCAAGAGCTTCATTACCCTTTGTTGCTTTTTGCGCATTTCTTTCAGGTTAGTTGTGAAAATTGATTATTTTGCTTTCATTTCATCACATTTGCATTGTTTAATAATTTAATATTTAATTAACTGATGATTTGGATTATTTTAGTTTAATTTTTATCTGTGGTAGTCTGTTTCATTTCAAAGCCTGTAAATTTTTTTGAATATTGGGGAGTTTCATCTGCAAGGAATTTTGTCATTTTCAGATCTCAGATAGCGAAATCCAATCTGTTGAGAAACAATGATCAGCACACAGAAGAAAGTATCTGATATGTTCACGGCTGTGCAGCCCACCTGGTATGCGCATCAGCGACGATTCGGTCCTGGTTCGAGATCTTGCAGAGTTTGTGGCAACCGACATGGCTTGATAAGGAAGTATGGACTGAACATGTGCCGACAGTGCTTTCAGGAGAATGCCAGCGACATTGGCTTCAAGAAGCTCGATTAGATCGGATTCCGCAATATTTGACAGTCATGAAGATTGATTGTTGATGAGTGGAATACAGATCAATTAATGACGTCATTTGATGGGACCGTTTGGATTTTTCATGCTAAAAATGCGCAGCTGTCTGTCATCGATTAGTAATGTTATAATTGTGTGTTGATAACTGCAAGGGGAATAAAACTCTTTCATCCCAAGTTTTTGATTTGAACGAATTTAATGAGATGCAAATGAAGTGAGTTAAAGCCCTTATTGGCAACGTCGTGTGCAATTTTCAAGCCTTTATGCAATTTAAGCCAAAGTGTTTGCTTGCTTATTTCTTTAAGAGCTTATTAATTGCTCTTAAACGAAGACGGTCTTTTTTAATGCAATTTTTCGCTTGACCGATTTTTCGTCTGACCCATTTGACTTTTTGTCCTCAAATGGGATAAACATGTAGCGCCCAGCGGGCATTAAGTGCTCTTAGAGCCTTTCAGCTCACTAATCTCCAGGTATGCGATTCACAGAAACTGTTTTGGAGACACACGGTGTGAAGGGCGGGGTTCTTAGAGGTTGACACCCCCACAACCCCACCACCACTGATACCCCCCACCCCGCTGTTAAACACTTCCCACATCAGCCCTCGGTGCACCCCCTCACCCCTGCGCTCTCCTCACGCCCCCGCAGTTAAGCTAAAGCTAGCCTCATTATACAGTGGCTGGCTACTGACGAAGCCAACTGCTCGTCGGTCGTTAGTCAGTTATGTTTTTTTCATGACTTCCAAATATTTAAAGTTGCACCTGGTTTTAAGTAGTTACTATTTTTTGACGGAATTGTTTTTAATAGCCGCAAACCGATAGCTGAGGCTATTATTGGATATTTTTACAATCCAAATGATTTGGATCGTATTGGTGTGCTCTCTTTTCAGAAATTTGCACACATTTTTCCAATAATTTTTAGCGCGGGATAAACAGGTAACGCTGGGTGGCCATCAGATGCAATAGATGCTCTCAGCTGGCTTTTTGTAGTCTAGTAATTAATGTGCTTAATTTAATGAAGTTGCTGGAACGTCGAGTCAAGGTAATTTCTTTTCTAAGCAGCACTTGTTTTCATTTGCTTTCAGTTGTCATTTGCTTAAGCTCCCAGTATTCTCGCACGAGCTAGAAATGCTCTTTCTAACTGCTTTTGAGGCTTGTTTTGGTAATGTGGACTCAATAACAAAAAGTTGAAGTAATTTTTGAATTGTTTTCAAGTTTTCGAAATCGTTCCTCTTTTTTGAGTTTTTCTATCTCAGTGGGCCAATGAATCGTTTTTGGGATTCGAGAATGGGTTACTGGATAGTTTTTGGTGGCAATGAGTTGATTTTCAAAATGTTAATGTCACGAATATGTGCAATTTTTATAAATATTTGCATTTTTTTAAAAAAAAACTGGCAATTTTCAATGAGCCAGGTAACCTAATGTAGGGTTTTATAATAGGTTGGTAATGGGTTAAGTAATATATTACTGCGTAGTTTCTAGGTGAAATAGAGTGGTTCTAAACATTTTCTTATCGAGATTTTTAGTAATTTTTTTAAATCTGATTTTTCGTTTATTTTCTTTTTCTGAGTTTGATCATTGTGCCAGTGAGTATTTTTTAAGTCCTGAAATTGGGTTACTGGTTGATTTCTGGAGAAAAATGAAATTTTTCTGAAGATATCAAATTTTATTGGAAATTTTTTAGGTTGCATCTTTGGTACTGGACAGATTTAACAGACAAAAAAATTGGTTTTGTATATAGTAATATTGCAAAGTTTTGATAATTTTAAAATTTTTGCATTTCAGTTTTTTAATCTTTGTCATATTTCTTGATTTTATCTGGCTTCAGTGCCCAGTGCTCCACTTTCGTGGCTTGTGCGCGATTTAATTTGTTTTTTTAAATGAATCAAATTGGCCTTCCAGCGTAAAAGGTTCGAGTGTTTTAGCAATGGTAATTTTTTTCTTTACTTTGATTATTTTAGTTAATCAAAACTGTTGAAATTGTCTTCTTGACAGGCTCTCTTCAATTGATCTGCAATCGTTTTTGGGACTTGACAACGGGTTACTGGATAGTTTTTGGTGGCAATGAGTTGATTTTCAAAATGTTAATATCACAAATTTTTTTGCAGTTTTTATAAATATTCGCAATTTTTTTTATAAAACTCACTTTTCAATGAGCCAGGTAACCTCATCTAGGGTTTTATAATAGGTTGCTACTGGGGTTAAGTAATATATTACTTCGTAGTCTTTAGGGGAAACAGAGTGGTTCTAAACATTTTAATTTCGAGAACTTTAGCAATTTCTTAGAATTTGATTTTTTTTTTCATTTATTTCCTTTTTATCTGAGTTTATTGATCATTGTGCCAGTGAGTATTTTTTTAAGGCTTGAAATTGGGTTACTGGCTAATTTCTGGAGACAAATGAAGTTTTTTTTGAAGATATTAATTTTTATCGGAAATTTTTCAGGTTGCATCTTTGGTACTGGACAGATTTAACAGACAAAAAATTGGTTTTGTATATAGTAATATTGCAATGTTTTGATACTTTTAAAATTTTTGCATTTCAGTTTTTTAATCTTTTGTCATATTTCTTGATTTTATCTGGCTTCAGTGCCCAGTGCTCCACTTTCGTGGCTTGTGCGCGATTTAATTTGTTTATTTAAATGAATCAAATTGGCCTTCCAGCGTAAAAGGTTCGAGAGTTTTACCAATGGTAATTTTTTTTCTTTACTTTGATTATTTTAGTTAATCAAAACTGTTGAAATTGTCTTCTTGACAGGCTTTCTTCAATTGATCTGCAATCGTTTTTGGGACTTGACAATGGGTTACTGGATAGTTTTTGGTGGCAATGAGTTGATTTTCAAAATGTTAATATCACAAATTTTTTTTGCAGTTTTTATAAATATTCGCAATTTTTTTTTATAAAACTCACTTTTCAATGAGCCAGGTAATCTCATCTAGGGTTTTATAATAGGTTGCTACTGGGGTTAAGTAATATATTACTTCGTAGTTTTTAGGGGGAACAGAGTGGTTCTAAACATTTTAATTTCGAGAACTTTAGCAATTTCTTAGAATTTGAATTTTTTTTCATTTATTTCCTTTTTATCTGAGTTTATTGATCATTGTGCCAGTGAGTATTTTTTAAGGCTTGAAATTGGGTTACTGGCTAATTTCTGGAGACAGATGAAGTTTTTTTGAAGATATTAATTTTTATCGGAAATTTTTCAGGTTGCATCTTTGGTACTGGACAGATTTAACAGACAAAAATTTGGTTTTGTATATAGTAATATTGCAATGTTTTGATACTTTTAAAATTTTTGCATTTCAGTTTTTTAATCTTTTGTCATATTTCTTGATTTTATCTGGCTTCAGTGCCCAGTGCTCCACTTTCGGGGCTTGTGCGCAATTTAATTTGTTTATTTAAATTAATCAAAGTGGCCTTCCAGCGTAAAAGGTTCGAGAGTTTTACCAATGGTAATTTTTTTTCTTTACTTTGATTATTTTAGTTAATCAAAACTGTTGAAATTGTCTTCTTGACAGGCTTTCTTCAATTGATCTGCAATCGTTTTTGAGACTTGACAATGGGTTACTGGATAGTTTTTGGTGGCAATGAGTTGATTTTCAAAATGTTAATATCACAAATTTTTTTGCAGTTTTTATAAATATTCGCTATTTTTTTTATAAAACTCACTTTTCAATGAGCCAGGTAATCTCATCTAGGGTTTTATAATAGGTTGCTACTGGGGTTAAGTAATATATTACTTCGTAGTTTTTAGGGGGAACAGAGTGGTTCTAAACATTTTAATTTCGAGAACTTCAGCAATTTCTTAGAATTTGAATTTTTTTTCATTTATTTCCTTTTTATCTGAGTTTATTGATCATTGTGCCAGTGAGTATTTTTTAAGGCTTGAAATTGGGTTACTGGCTAATTTCTGGAGACAGATGAAATTTTTTTGAAGATATTAATATTTATCGGAAATTTTTCAGGTTGCATCTTTGGTACTGGACAGATTTAACAGACAAAAAATTGGTTTTGTATATAGTAATATTGCAAAGTTTTGATACTTTTAAAATTTTTGCATTTCAGTTTTTTAATCTTTTGTCATATTTCTTGATTTTATCTGGCTTCAGTGCCCAGTGCTCCACTTTCGTGGCTTGTGCGCGATTTAATTTGTTTATTTAAATGAATCAAATTGGCCTTCCAGCGTAAAAGGTTCGAGTGTTTTAGCAATGGTAATTTTTTTCTTTACTTTGATTATTTTAGTTAATCAAAACTGTTGAAATTGTCTTCTTGACAGGCTTTCTTCAATTGATCTGCAATCGTTTTTGGGACTTGACAACGGGTTACTGGATAGTTTTTGGTGGCAATGAGTTGATTTTCAAAATGTTAATATCACAAATTTTTTTGCAGTTTTTATAAATATTCGCAATTTTTTTTTTATAAAACTCACTTTTCAATGAGCCAGGTAACCTCATCTAGGGTTTTATAATAGGTTGCCACTGGGGTTAAGTAATATATTACTGCGTAGTTTCTAGGGGAAAACAGAGTGGTTCTAAACATTTTAATTTCGAGAACTTTAGCAATTTCTTAGAATTTGATTTTTTTTATTTCCTTTTTATCTGAGTTTATTGATCATTGTGCCAGTGAGTATTTTTTAAGGCTTGAAATTGGGTTACTGGCTAATTTATGGAGACAAATGAAATTTTTTTGAAGATATTAAATTTTATCGGAAGTTTTTCAGGTTGCATCTTTGGTACTGGACAGATTTAACAGACAAAAAATTGGTTTTGTATATAGTAATATTGCAAAGTTTTGATACTTTTAGAATTTTTGCATTTCAGTTTTTTAATCTTTAGTCATATTTCTTGATTTTATCTGGCTTCAGTGCCCAATGCTCCACTTTCGGGGCTTGTGCGCGGTTTAATTTGTCTATTTAAATGAATCAAATTCGCCTTTCAGCGTAAGAGATGATTATTCTAGTTAATCTAAACTATTGAGACTGTCTTCTTGACAGGCTTTGTTCAATTGATCTGCGGGTCTGATGTAGTTTTTCTGAATTTTTCTCTCATTTCTTTTGATTGTTTTTCAGGACTTGTCCTGCTATGCTTTTGATTTCGTCCATTAATTTGTTACCACCATCTGAGGTCGTTACGGCCATATTGTTGACTGTTATTCACTATCTGTTTAATTAATAGCTAAGGTAGCGAGCATTCATTTGTCTTCTGTTCAAATCCGAAGAGTTTGAATCATGTTGGTGCGCTCAGCTCGAAGAGGAGTTTTGGCGATCTATTTTAAATCGGTGACTTCTATTTTTTTATCGGTGAAGTCAAATGCCTGAGGTCAAAACAGGTGTTTAGATCAATCTTTTTCAATTTTTTAGATTTTTGCTGTCCTGTTTCTTTGTCTTATTAAAGGCAGGTTTAACTTGCTCTATAATGAGTCGTAGTTGAGGAGGGTTTTTGCTGGTTCATTTCATATCAATTATAACGATTTTCACCCTTCCTTTTTTCAGCAACAATATCAGCGATTTATTGAGTATTGTCCGTTTTTGTTGTTCTTTTGATTGTGTTGTCACTTAGTGGTGGTCCTCTTATGAAGTTTTTCAGGCTTGTGCCGTTTTAATAATAGTTTTCGTACCTTTAATGAACAAGGAGGCTCTGTAATGTGCATTTAATGTTTCAACTCCGCTCAACCACGTTTTCGACTTAATTGTTAACAAATGAGGAAGACATAGAAAAAATTCATGGGTTTATCCATTTAACAAACCGTCTAAGCTGTAACCACTATACAAAGGAAACAATAACTCACGGCGCATGAAAACTGCCATTAAGTAACCTAAGAGACAAGACAAACAACAAAATCAATTAATAACAGCAAGCCTTACTCAGACCAAAACTCAACGTCTATCCATTTTTTTGGAAAAACTAAATGAAAAAGTCAAAATAGCGTCAGACAAAAATTAAATTAAACCAAATGGGTTGAGTTTTACCAGAGAAGATATGGGAACTGTCTTTATGGAGAATAATTAACAAGTAGACAGAAAACAATATGGTGCAAATCTTACACTTTTTAGGAAAAAATTAAATTCAATGTCATGAAAAATTAGCTTTCAACTGAAATCATTCAATGATTTCATTTAGAACTTCGAACATAATAATTGAGAAATATCATTATCCAGAATCTCAAGCTACTACAAAGAGAACAAATACAAATATACAAGACAAAAATCTTTTCAGTTTTGCAAAGAAAAGGCGTCGAAACCTCTATGGTCAAAATCTATTCACTAGAAATATTGAATATAATCAATGGCGCCTTAATTCAACGCCATTAATATGACATGCCACTTGTCATTAATGTGCCATTATTATGATTACCGGACCAGGCAGGAAAATTGGAAATTGTCAAAAAAATAAATGAGAACCCGTAGTATCAACTCCAAAGGACACTTTTTAAAAATATGAAACAGTAATTAAGACATTATTCGCTCAAGAATTTATAATTTGTCTCAAAGCAGCAATTATAACAAGAAATTGCGACTTTGAGACTACGTTAAATGGTTGCAGAAGTAGGATTGAAAGTGGCAAATCTCCAAAATTCATTTAAAAAACATTTTCAAAAGTTCAGATATCACAACCGTTCATTTTCAACTGAAAAGTGGTAAATTCTTTAACTTGTAATTGCTTAGGAAGCGAATTTTCTATGTGATTAGAAAGACTTGCTCTAATGATTACACGTTAACACTGAATACAGACAGAATTCGATGTTTCACGAAAAAAATTATGCAAACTGAGTGGAAGTCATAGAAGCATATAATTGTAGCTGAAATGGTCATGTATGTCCATTGGCCTCCTTTTAAACGAAAATTTGACCTTTCAATATTTAAGGTTTAATTAGAAATCATCATGGCCTTTAACAAACATGAAAACAAGCAATCCAAAAAACTTTAAGTTCCATTTGTAGACCAAAACTGTCTTGTGATGTTTGTATTTTAAAACAAAAAAATATACTAAATGTTACCGAAACAGCTAATTTGACCAAAAAAGTCATCAAAATTGAATGATGAATCTTGGATATTTTTTGAGTTATTTTACCAAAAAAAACAACTTTTTTACCATTTGAAACACCTGAATAGTTTCTTTAATAGCTCACTAGATACCGAATTAGACAGTTGATTAATTAGACTTAGTGATAACACTAAAAAAGAACTTCAAATTCTGTCAAATCTGAAGAAATCAATTGAAATTTAGGAAAACAATTTGTCGGTGCCATTAATACTCATAAAACACCGTGTTTTTTCATTGGAACCTAAACGAACCTCTTGTTTGAGCTTTTAAGTGAAGAGAATTTCTTGTATATGGGTTGACAAAAATCTTTTAAATGTTTTAAAAAGGTTGACCTAAAATGGAATCCGAGTCTTTTTTCATTGCAAAAGTCAACTTTGAGACAAGGCTTGGCTTTGCTTACGTTGCAGGGCTGTTAAAAATACAGTTGTTCTAAAATGTTGCGTAAGCCTTTAGACAACGAAAATTTTCATGTATCACAAATAACTGTTTTAAATATCTTTATTAAATAGCGAAAGTTACTCCCAGAAAACTTTTTCATGAACCAGAGGTACAGTTAGCTCATATCTATCAGCAGTTTTTCTTTGTTTGTACGACCGGAAACACGGGGCAATTTGGACCAATTTGGCATATTTGTTGCCAGTCTTTTTTTAAAGGAAAAATAATGCTAAATTTTCTAATATTTAGCTGAAAATTTTGCCAAAACAGTTGGTTCAAAGAGTTCACCAATTCCCTTCTATCTTTAATTGTAAAATCAATAAGACTACTGTTAACAATTATATCAAATTTTGGAACAAATTGATCAAAATTTAAGCAAAATTAGGAGAAATGTGAGCAAAACAACGGAAATTAGGCTAACGTTCACAATTCCTTAAACCTCCGTAACTCGGAAAAAAACGAATTTCAAAAAAAAAATCTTTTCAATTTGAAATTCTACGCTTGAAAAGCTTCCGATTGATACCACTCACAATTCTGTAGGATGAATATTTCGATCGGCGAAAATTGGCTGGACAAAAAAACCAGTTGAGTATATAAATCCTCCCCCTAAGATAGTTGGTCGGAACGAAAACTGCATACCTATAAAGCTTTAACAAAACATTTCATACCTATATATCTAAATGGTTATAAATTTGATGAATATTATGGGAAGGTAGTTTTCTTGGAATTATTGACTGGTGTTAAGAATTTTTAATTTGTTAATATGAATTGAATGAAAAAAATTATTTTTGTTTGAGTGCTTTCCGTGAAAAAACAACGCAGTAAGAATTTTTAAGAATTTTTAATTTGTTAATATGAATTGTATGAAAAAAATTATATTTGTTTGAGTGATTTCCGTGAAAAAACAACGCAGTAAAATATGAATAAAATTTAGCGATGATTACGTAGTGCCCTTACATGGAACTTGAAAAATTTGGATGTTTTTAGGTATATTTATAAATAACAGTTAGAGAACGACAATTCTTTCAGAATGTAGAAATCTGAAATATTTCAAATGGTATTTTCTATTGCTGTCGTTGTTAGTACTTTCTTTTTGTTCAATTTAAATTTTAAGAAGACGCCGATTTAAAAGATTCAAGAAGATGCAACGTTTAAAAACTGAGCTGCAATGATAACTAAGCTTCTCCGTTGTCACTGTTGTGTAGATTTATTCTTTCAATTGTTTAATTTTCAACTAATTTTTAACTCAATGCGTTGCCGAAGAAAATAAAGGAGAATAATATAAGTGGATAAAAGCACAGCTTAATTGGAACAAAAGTGGTTTTTGTTGAAATGATAGAGTTTTTAGTGGCCGAATCTTGCGATAATCATTGTAATAAAGTAGACATCCCGGAATCATGTTAGAATACCATTCGTTCTGTCCTGCCAACGTACCAAGACAAATTTTTTATCAACAAATCTTAAGGTGATAATTAATCGAAATAACGTTCAGGTTGTCTTAGAGATGCATGCATGAATCGTTTGTTTTTTTTTTCGTTTAGCCTGATTATATCTAGCGCAGTTAAAGGTCTAATTGGATGTTGCAATAAGTTCGTAACCATGAATTTCAGTTGGATGTTTCGATACATCTCGTCTTTTTGATTAATTTCACCTTGTTTTTATTAGTGGCATAACCGTTTTATGAAGATATTTTGAAGACTAATGTTTAATTGCTGAAATTGCATTTCAGATTGATTGACGTTTGTGTGAGCCAAATACGCCAGAGGAACGAATTGAATAATGGTAAGTAAATACACGGCAACAGTTGAGATGGGAAAATTTATAAAACGGATTGCGAATTGAGTGAATGAGAGGTAATTGGTTTTCTGCTGGCCAGATCATTGCGATACATAGTAACAAATTATTTTTGAAGCATAGTTGTGGATTGTATTGATTTTCCCGGTAACTTCCTATTGACGTATATTTAGTTATCGGGACAAATTATTTTTTCTAATTGAGATGACCAGCTTCCAAATTGATTGAACACAAAGCAGTTGCTATTTTGTTACGACCGAAAGTGTCCCTTAACTGCTCATAGGCTGACTGATCTCTGATGTAACGACTTCATCTAAACTACTGTACGATCACTACTGATCATGTGACTATCTGTCTAGCCTTATGTTGGGTTATGTGCGAAGTGTTCACAATGTAGGCAAATTAGAGAATTAGTAGGCAAATTCATGCAAAATTACTCTCATCCGAATTACACCAACTTAGAATTCCGGGTTCCAAGTACACACCAGTGAAATTATCTGTTAGCAATCGACTCTTATAGTTAAATTGTTAGCCGACGATGTTTTCATTTTGTCTGTTTAATAGTCAAAACCGATAGTTCAGAAAATTCTTATGTCTGTGATCTAATCTAAGTGGAAAAAAGCGAATGCTTCCGATGGCGTTTTTGCTTTTGTTTGGGTTAAGAATATGCGTCAGCTTTATAGCTGAAAAAACTTGGGAAAGTTTAGGAAAAAACGCCACCTTGATCTGGTAATTAGAAGAGTCATAATTGTTAGTCATTTGTTGTCTAAACTTGACTGATTGACTTTCCACAAACATTCTTTGGATTTTTGTTCGAAAAAATTAATGGCGCATTTATTAGAAACACCGTAAACTTGATTGCAGAACTGGAAGCTGTAAGAATTCTGCCCTTCTGCTCCGTAAAACATGAGTGATTGCTTTTTCATGCAATTTTTGTCATCAGTCTCGGCCTTTCTCTCGGTTAATGGTCAGAACAAAGAACGTGTATTAGAGATGAGCAGTGTCCAGAACCGTCGACCACCGGTCCCCTTGATTGGTTTTGTTAACTTCGTCGATTTGCTAGCATCATTCTTGTCTTGTCTTGTTTGTGTAGTCACCCACTTAGAGGGCCACTCGCTTCGTCTTTTGCAGCTCGCAAGATGTCGAGACATAATACTGGCCGACTTAATTTCGTGGCAAAGCGGGCTCATCTTCTGCTCGGGACGTGTTTAATCGGCCAGTTTCAGCTCTACAGGTTTTCTCGCGACTCTTGATTTTGCTTTCTGGAGGAGTCGTTCACCACATCCAGGGATCTTATGTCTCACTCGCTCTTCTTGGTGACTTCTATTTACATCAATGACGAGTCCTGCCCGGGGCTTGCAAACTGTGATGCACATTTAGCAGACTCTTGATCTTTTGATCGTTGCGCCCGCCAGTCCGTTCTCATTGGTCTGTAATCAGTCCTCTCAATTTTTGCGCTTTTGAGACCGTCGAATCCCAACCTACCTCATTCGTCAGCTTGTTCCTTTTACGACGCGTGGATCGGACCACCGTCCTCTTTTATTAATTGCTCTCGAAGTTTGGCAATTATATTAGTCCTGTGGTCTTTTTATGCGGTTTTTCGCTTGACTGATTTTTCATCTGACCCTTTTGACTTTTCGACCTCGAAAATGGAATACAGGTAACGCCCGGAGGGCATTAAGTACTCTTATAGCCTTACGCCGTACTGGTCTCTGAGTATGCGATTCACCGGAACTGTTTTGAGAGGATTTGGCAGATCTTGTTTAACAAAATTTGTGTTTTGCCATTGCAATCTGCTGAAAGTTCGCGATGTTCCCTAAAAAGAACAATGATTGAACTTGTTTGGCATATTTGTTTTATCCTACCGGTATTTTTTTTGACAACGAACTCTCTGCCGATTCCTGCTATGGTATCAATTTGTGCCTCGATCAATTGCTAAAGGGGCACAGTGTCGCCAGCATAATCGATCTGATTATCAAGGCATCCACAGCACGTTGCATTGTCGGCGTTGGTGTGAATAGAGAAATGCCTGAAACCTATGTATATAATGTCCACTGTTGAGCGCAGCTCGATTGTCTTAAGCAGCTGCTTGTCAGTACATCCATCCTTTAGAATTTTGAATCCTTTGGAGTTATAGACGTGATCAACAGCTGTCGTGCAATGATTTGAATTAACTATTTCAGCAATTGATATGGCTCAGATTGCTCTTATTGTTTGTTAATGCTTCGACTGACCATTACTGCCTTCAAACGACCAGATCATCTTTGTTAAGCAATTTTAACCTGGTAGAAATACGTCGTAACTTTTTTGATTTTTAATTGCGTGATTGTTAGTTTTTTCTCGCAATTTTTTTAAAAACAAATTTCAGAAACTTAATGTTTTTGTTCAGAATTCCCCATTTTTTCGAATACTTTGTGATTTTGGGTCAACAGTTTTAATTTACAGATACGTTCCATTCAATCCACTGGAATTTAACACTATCATACTAGAAACCAAAAATAAATTTCACGATTTCCGTATTGTTTAGTAAGCAAGTATAACTGAATGATTAATAAGAATTGGTGATCGAGTTTTGTGAAGTCTTACGAGTGTTTTGTGGCACGATCTCATTAAATCAAATGGCAGTGACCAGTAGCGTGAATCTATATCAGATTGTGACTTTTGGCATTTTTTGTTCCGACCCTTCTTGAGGGGGGAGGAACTATATACTCAAATGGTTTTTTTTGCTCAGACAATTTTGACCGATCGAAATATTCATCGTAGAGTTGCGAGTGGTATCATTAAAAAGCCCCTCCAGCGTAGAATATGAAATTAAAAAGATGTTTTTTGAATTTTGTATTTTACAGGGAGTTATCCAGGTTTGAAGTTTTGTGAATAATAGACGGATTTCCGTTGTTTTTATTCACATTTTCCGGAATTTTCCCTAAAACTTCGTCAGTTAAATTTTCCGGAAGTACACACCCAAAAACAACAAACACAATCTTTGTAAACTACAAAGAGAGCTAGTTTTACTTCCACTTCCATTGAGAGTAGTCTAGAATCAAATTTTTGCCGTTTTTTGATAACTTTACGATTTTTCAAAAACGCAGCATTTACTTTTTATCTTTTATTTGGCAGATTATCGAGGTCTAAAGCCTTCGAAACAACAGAGTTTTCTATATGGACGAACAGCAACATCAGGGCTCTTTTTGGTTCAATCTTGGACTGTTACAATCCAAAAATAGTTTGGATTGTAATCAGTCGGTCTTTTTTAAAAAAGAATTCGCTCTTTTTTATGTTAACTAAAGAACAGAACAAATAGGATCAAAGCACACTGTTGAAAGGTCCAAATTTCTTCCTAAACAGTTCCAAATTAATGTATCCAGTTCATTTACTCGAAAGGTTTTGGTCGTTTTGACTTTTTAAATTGTTTGCTTTTTAAATAAACAGTACCTTATTGAAATTTGCCACTATTTTTCTCTTGGTCAACTAATTTGGTCAACTTGTAGCTTAGTGTCAGCAAAGAAAGAATGCTTCTTCTTCTTCTTCTTTCTACTGAATTAAATTTTAATCCTTTTTGTGGTTTTAAGCATAAATTATGGATTTCTGGCTTTGATACGAAGAGATTTCACGATTTTTGTTTTAATTTGTTTTGTATTGGCCCTTTTTTTCTCAATTTTTGTCGTTCTGTGTCATTATCACTTTTTTGACAGCTGACATATAACATTATTGACGTTCAAACTAAGGCACAATTAAACATATAAAAGTCTTGAAAGGCATAGATTATGGTTTTAACGGCTTCGACATGCCTTTCTCGAAGAATTCAAATGATTTTGTTTACAATTGTCTTCAGCTGTCGTTTTTTCTTAGTGGTTTAAGTTGTCTGAAATTACTTGGATAGTTACAGGTCTAATTGGCTTTCCATGGAGAAATTAAAGAGCCTTTTTTCTGATCGGAGTAGATAGCTGATGGCTTTCATGACTTTGAAAACACTGTTACCTATTTGTTATCTATTTGTTGCCTCGTCCCGTTATTTACAGGTCACATATGACATTATTGTTTGTCTAGGGAAGGTGAAAGTTTTCAAACTCTAATGTTTTTCAAAGAATTAGTTTTGATTTTACTGGCTGCTACTCGGGTTTTCCGCACGAAAAGTAAACTAATTTTTGATTTTTGTCTATTTTTAATGTTCTTTTTGTAGACGCAAGACATACTCTGAATAATTGCAGGTCTCAAGCGCTTCGTTTGGACGAATAGGTGGACCTATTTTTATTCGCATTTTGTAGCTAAAGGGCCTCATGGCTTTGAAAAGAATTGTTTTCGAAAAAAGCAAACGGATTTCTGAGTTTTGCCTTTTTCTTTTTTGGTTTACTTAATACATATTCTCATGAGAGGTCCTATGCCCATGAGAAGTGCTATACCACGTTTTTTGGCGTTCGAGTAAGGCTCAATTGTACATTTTTGAGAGGAATAATATGGCTTTACGACTTCGACAGCTTTTTCTCACAAGTTTTAATTGAATTTTTTCTTGTCTCTATTGATTGTTCTTTGTGTGACCGCATAAAAAATTGATTAATGACAGGTCTGAATGCCCTCCTTTGGAGGCGCATGTGATTATAAACATGATTGATGTTTTCAATTGCTATCTAATGGATGTCATTACTTTGGAATTAATTGTTTTCGAAATATAAGGCATTTTTTTTATCTTGGCTGTTTTTTGTTCTTTTTGTCTGCTGTTACCGAGCCTTTTTATGGCGTGTTCCCCTATCTTTTCTAGTGAAGTACATGTTATTTTGTTTAGGTTCAGTTTTATGCAACGCTATTTTGACCTTGTTAGTAAGTTTTTTTGAAATGGTCATAAAATTTTGGATGTAATTAATGTTTGTTGTTATTGTTATTTATTTTGTTGTTCGTCTGGATTTGCTTTCTTAATAATGACTGATCTCATCAATCTTTTACGGCATTTCTGATTCCACTAAGTTATTTTCTTTGGAGGCGATCTTTTTGTTCATGCACATTTTGTTCATGCAGAAAAACTTGAGTTTTTGGAGGTTTTTCTATCTGTTCATTTGGTAGACATATATGCCAAAAATGTGGATGAGTGGGGTCGGAACTTTATGTGCAAACACACCTTACCGAGCCTCCTTGTCGATACCGGTTCATTAAACAGATGATGGGTGGACCTTCGAATGCAGCGACCGGATATTGACCACTTGGATCACGAATTGAATTTCTTCGCTGTAAATTGTCTAAAGATCTCGGCTTGTCTCTGAAAGCTAAAAATATGTGCAATTCAAAAACAGTTATCGCCTATTTGAAGCAAAAAATACAGGATTCTGGTTTTAGTTTAATTTTTTTGTTGCAGTCAACAGCTGTCAAATTTGTGTCGTCGGCAAAAACAATCGAATTTAGAGATTGACGTACTTAAGGCAATGCATATTTTTAAAAAGAATTGGGCTTAGAGTAGAGCCCATTAATTAAAATTTGTTTGAAACCTTTTTTCACAATGATGATCAGACCACGTTTGTGTTTAAATTAAATTATGTTATGTTAATGGCGTCGAACGCTTTCATTTGATCCAAAAAGCAGTTTTTTGCTTTTTGATTTTTATTAGAGAAGTTCACTAAGGCGTCTAGTGAATTATATTTGCTCCTAAAGCCTTATTCTTGGATTAATAACTTTAAAAGTTCCCTAAATAATTGTGGATCGATTAATCATTGTTTTCTCGAAAACCTTATACAAACTATTAACTAAGATGCTGGAATGTATTTGATTTATTCAAGGTTAGGTCCCTGCTTAGGCATTGGAACAGTTTTAGCTTCCATTTGATTACTCGAAAACATTCCTTCTGTAAAAGGTCCGTTAATCAAGTGGGACAACCACGGAACAACTTCAGAGGCCGTGTTTTAGGTAGAGTTTTACTCAAATGATCGTCTCCTGAAGAAACCGTACTCCGGATTTTCCTGGAATCGATATCATTAAACAGCTTAGAAGTAGAAAAGTATTGTCTCTGCAAGATTTTCTTCTTGAATTTGGAGGTCAATCTGGAGTCCCTTATAACTGCTATGAAATTTTTAATTTTTTCCTTTGGATTCTTTTATGGTAAATTTTACTTCTCTCAATCTTATCTCTGACTATTTTGAATCTATATAGCTTCTGCAATTTGTCAGGTTACCTTTTCTACAGCCTATGTGCCCTGTTACTATTCACCTGCATTTTTGAATGCATTGGTGAACTCATTAGGCGCCTGACTCTTGGTTGTTTACTTTTGATTTGAAATTTGCAAACCGGTTCTTCGCACAGTTTTTGAATATATAAAATTCTGCGTCAACGTTAGAGCAATTCAAAATTTTTTAAACTACTGTGCCTAGTTCTTGTAAAAATTCTTGTTTATATCTTGCTACTTTGGTCGCATATTTGATAAAAGAGCAGTCTTTTAAGTGTACTGGTTTATGGCTTTCAAGCGCAACATAATTAAATTTCCAATTAAATATAGTAGAAAAATGTTCAGAAAAACTTGGATGCTCCGAAAAATTGACAAGAAGCTAGTGATCTAGACAAGAAGCTATTGGTATTGCTATACTACACGTGTTGTACTTGTGGCGGCTAGTTCAAAGACGTGTGCGTTAACTAAAGTGAAGTAGTTATTTACTAGCAATTTTCTCTCCGAAAAGATTAACTGTTAAAACAAAAGGTACTGATTTAGTGTTGTTGTTATATACGAAATCTAAGAAGGCAGTGTAGAAGAAAGGTCAATAAATGTGTAAGGTTTTCCAAGTGTTCATCAAAGCGTTGCTAATAGTTTCTTCCACATAAAGTTAACACAAAAGGGGTGCTGAGATATGCAATTTCAGTCTATAACGGAGTATAATGGCAGCTCCATAGTTGCTATGATGGGGGAAGGATGTGTGGCCATCGCTGCAGATACTCGTTTGGGCATACAGTTCCAAACCATCGACACAAACTTTAAAAAGATATTCCGTATGGGGCCTCGACTGTTCATTGGACTGGCTGGTCTGGCCACTGATGTGCAAACAGTGTATCAGAGATTGACATTTAGAGCCAACCTGTTCAAATTGAGAGAGGAGAGGGAGCTGAACTTTGACGTCCTACTTGCAATGATCAGAAATATCCTCTATGAACGCAGGTTAGAATCAGATGTTCTTTTTAAAATTGAGCTCACTGATAGTTGAATCAAAATGATCTGTTGTCTTGATGTAAAGTGAATTCTTTTTTATCATTCATTGAATAAATGGTGCAAAGGTATTGCACGGTTTACGTTATAGTATAAGTTTGATAGATTTCTTGTTTGTGGCATGTTCTTTCTCATTCGTTCTCATGAAAATAAAGCAAAAGCTCGTCGCCTTGCAGGCAAGGAGCCCTTAGAGACTCATTGACTACTCAACCTTTTAAATTTCTTTATTAATTGCTCTCAAACGAAGTTTGTAGCAATTATATTAGTCCTGTCGGTCTTTTTTTTTATGCGATTTTTCGCTTGACCAATTTTTCGTCTGACGCTTTTGACTTTTCGTCCTCAAAAACGGGATAAACAGGTAGCGCCCAGCAGGCATTATGTGCTCTTAGAGCCTTTCAGGTCTGTTTCAGCTCAAACTGTCTTGGAGACTTATACTTATACTTATGGTGTGAGGGGCGGTTCTTAGAGGTTGACACCCCCCCCCCCTTTGTTGACCCCCCCCCCGTGGCTAGCTACTGACCAAGCCAACCGCTCGCCGGTCGTTTGAGAGCAATTCGCCCGACGTTAGTCGGTTATGTTTAAACTTAAGTCTCAGTTTTAAGGGTAGGCTCAAATAAAAAAAAATTGTTGATAGTTTACATTTAATCACTTCGCTTTTTTAGATTCGGCCCATTCTTCGTAGATCCCATCATCGCCTATTTTGACGAAGAAACAGGTCAGCCAAAGATAGCAAATACAGACTTAATCGGAGCCGAGTGCACAGCCCAGGACTTTGCAGTAGGAGGCACTGGTAGCGATGAGTTGTACGGTATGTGTGAGGCTCTTTGGAAACCTGGACTGAAGCCAGACCAGCTATTCGAAGCTGTGTCCCAGTCACTTGTCAATGCCTTCGACCGAGATGCACTCTCTGGATGGGGAGCCGAAGTTTACCTCATGTACGTATTCTCTTTCTTAATTGATGGCTATCTTAAAGGAAGAAAAATGTTTATCTCGCAAATTCTGACAGAAGAATGATATAATTGCAAGATACTGAGTAAAAACGGTGATCTGGCAAAATCTGTCAGAAGAACTGCTATTCTGGCTGAACTACGATAACTAAAAACGTTCTTTCGACAATCGCTGGGCTTGGTTCTTCTGAAGCCAAACGTCTAAATAACAGTAGCAAACACAAAGTTAACATTGATCTCATTTTTTGCTGGACGATCTTGGCGCTCAAGCATCATCAAAAATTTTAGGCCTGCAAACGTATACATGCGTTATCCACATCAAAAATTGTCAAAACTGCTGCATGTGTTCCCTTGCCAGTTGGTTTTCATTCTTGAATCTTTATTAATAGCCGCACATCGATTGCTGGGGCTATTATCGGCCTTCTCTTGGTTTTATTATTTCGTCATCAATATTTTTGTTACGACCATATCACATCACAAGCACTTCAAGTCTGCTTTTTGTTAACTCGTTTATACAATTTCAACTGAACTGCGTGCGTGACGTTTTTTTTCAATCTTATTGGAGCGAGTTTTTTGTTCATTCGTGTCACCAAATTTTTGGTCACTGGTGACTTACCTCACTCTCAAAAACTACTTCCTCACTTTGAAATTGACTTTTCTTTACTTTAATTCAAAGAGATAAGGTCAAGTGAATGTGTGTCATTTTATTTGAAGGCTAATTGATAGCAGCTAATAGAGGCAGCAATAGTTTATACAGATTATTAATCAAAATATGACGTATCAGCCTTCAATGAAAAGACGAATTTTTCGGTCAAATTGTGAGAAATCAAAGATTTTGGGATTAGACGCTGCAGAAAATGATCAGAACAACAAATACAAAGGAAACCGAAGAAACCACGAAAAAAAAAATTCAAAAGCTGATATTTTTTGGGACATTGTTTTCGCGATTTTTGGCTACTGTGCAATTTTTCTGCGGTTGTTTTTTAAATCTTTTACGATACGGTCTCTCCGTGATGGTTAAACCCGCGAAAAACAGCAATGAAACAGAATTTCCCTTGAAAATCACAGTTTTTGTTTTATCAGTATCAACAGGCCCATCGATCATTTGATTGTTTCTTCCTAGTATCAAAAGCAAAAGATCATTTCAAAACAGGCAATGAAATATGAAAAAGTTCAAAATTGCTCTAAAATCTGGAGAGAGTCAGAAAATTGTCACAATTAGCAAAAACACCTGGAAATTGGATTTAATGTTTGTTTTACTAGCTGCGAAATTGTAAGCTGAGCGGAGCTATATTGCGGTGCTCTTGATTTTTTTGATTTGTCGTCTGAATCTGCTTTTTGTTTCAAATTTTGTCCTAGTACATTCTGTTGCTTCACGTTTTCAGTCATTTTTTACATTTGATTTCTTGCTTTTCGCGTGAACTGAGTTGCTCGCATTCAGAATTTGTTTTGTTTGGTTCTAAAACAAATCTGTTTGTAATTTAGGAGCCAATAAGGGAAGTGTAACCTAGTGGTTAATGCATGGGGTTCTTAAGCTGGGGTTGGAGGCTCGGAACTCTGCGTCGTCAGAATTTTTTGCACCAAAATTTATTCTCAAATGTACACCCCCTTTGAGTAAAAGTTGGCCGCGATAAATTTTCAACTTTTTTCTGTATCTTTTTCTATCTGTATTTTATGGCACACAAGTCTATTTCGCAGCTCTTCCGGCAGTCTGCCGGCTATGTTAATATAAATAACTGATTATTGATACTAAAGGATATTTAAATCCACCAGCAACGTTGTTGCAACTTGAAAAAAGTCTGAACTATGAGAACTTGACAGAGAAAAATGTCAGAGAACTATCTTAAACGCAAAAGTTTTTCAAATAGATCAAAATTGTCTTTAAAAGTACAATATACCATGAAATTGTTCAATCAAAATTACTCCCTAAGGTACAGCTGCTTGTTGATAATTGTCCTAATAACCATTTGGGCAAATAATACCCAGGTTAAAACTAAAAGCTTTATTTGAACGTGAACAAAATATACAAATGGCATAGCGAAATGTTTTAACGTTTTTTGTTTGCTCTAATGCAGTTTAATGCATCAAAGAAAACCACACCAACTCTCTGTTCTGTTCAGCAGATTGACCTAAAGACTTGTGAGCTAAACACACTGTGAGGAATGCTATACATGTAGATCTTTTCCGTTTGTGACCTCCCCACCAACGTAGTGGGTGCATTTTATATGCACTCCCTGAGGCAACTGACAATTTTTTGAATAACGATCCATGTAATGGCACCTGCTCTGTAACTTGGGGGTGCATAACGTACTGGGGGAGGGGGGCACAAACGGAAAAGATCACAATCAGAATTTAAAAGGTGCGTTAGCAAGCATAGTTATTATTGTCCCTCCCTTGACTTTCTAAATTGGTTGACAAATTTTTTGTTGCAACCATATAACTTCATGCTCTCTGCAAGTCTGCTGTTTGGGCATTCATGAAATTTTGACAGAATTGTGTGTGTGTGGTTGGGTTAAGTTTCTGGTGAAGCGACTTTAAAAATAATTTCATAAGAAGACTTTGCTCACTTGCATTTAAATTAAGGTCCACTGAGTGGATTTCAATCTAATTAAACTTTATTTGGGGGAAGCAAATCATAATATATACAATTTTTTCTAGATCAAAATTTTACATTTCAACAATAAGTAAAGAATGATTTTTTTGTCTTTGGTCTTTATTTTTGATACTGTGCAGAACTACAAAGCTATTGCAAATGTTTTTGTGCAATCTGGTTGCTTTGTTTATCTTTGCAGAAGTTTTTGCACCCAGATTTATTCTCAAATGTACACGCCCTTTGAATAAAAGTTGGCAGCGGAAAATTTTTTCCAACTCTTTTCTGTATCTATTTCTGTATTTTATGGCACACAAGTCTATTTCGCAGCTATTCCGGCAGTCTGCCGGCTATGTTTATATAAATAACTGATTATTGATACCAAAAGATATTTACATCTACATGCAACATTGTTGCAACTTGCAAAAAGTCTGAACTATGAGAACTTGACAGAGAATAAAAATGCCAGAGAACTATCTTAAACGCAAAAGTTACTGAAATAAATCAAAATTGCCTTTAAAAGTACAATATACCCTGAAATTGTTCTATCAAAATTACTCCCTAAGGTACAGTTACTTGTTGATAATTGTCCTAAAAACCATTTGGGCAAATAATACCCAGGTTAAAACTAAAAGCTTGATTTGAAAATACCGCCCGTGAACAAAATATACAAATCGCATAGAGAAATGTTTTAACGTTTTTTGTTTGCTCTAATGCAGTTTAATGCATCAAAGAAAACCACAGCAACTCTCTGTTCTGTTCAGCAGATTTACCTAAAGACTTGTGAGCTAAACACACTGTGAGGAATGCTATAAATGTGGGGGATCTTTTTTCGTTTGCGACCTCCCCCCAACGTAGTGGGTGCATTTTATTTGACCCCCTGAGGCACCTGACATTTTTTTGAATAACGATCCAATTAATGGCACGTGCTCTGTATTTTGGGGGTGCATAACTTAGTGGGGGGAGGGGACACAAACGGAAAAGATCCCAATCAGGTTTTTGAAGGTGCGTTAGCAATCATAGTTATTGTTGTCCGTCCCTTGATTTTCTAAATTGGTTGTCAAAATTTTCCTTGCAACCATATGACTTCATGCTCTGCAAATCTGCTGCTTGAGCATTCATGAAATTTTACAGAATTTTGTGAGTAGTTAAGTTAAGTTTCTGGTCAAGCGACTTTCAAAAAAAGATTTCATAAATTTCATTTTGCTCACTTGAATTTAAATAAAGGTCCACTGAGTGTGTTAAAATCTAATTAAACTTTATTTGGGGGAAGTAAATCATAATATATACACTTCCTTCTAAATCAAAATTTTACATTTCAGCAATAAGTAAAAAATGATTTTTTTGTCTTTGGTCTTTATTTTTGATACTGCAGAACTACAAAGCTGTTGCAACTGTTTTTGTGCAATCTGGTTGCTATGTTTGTCTTTGCAGAAGTTTTTAAACCCAGATTTATTCTCAAATGTACACGCCCTTTGAATAAAAGTTGGCCGCGGAAATTTTTTCCAAGTCTTTTATTTCTTTCTGTATTTTATGGCACACAAGTCTATTTCGCAGCTATTCCGGCAGTCTGCCGGCTATGTTTATATAAATAACTGATTATTGATACCAAAAGATATTTACATCTACATGCAACATTGTTGCAACTTGCAAAAAGTCTGAACTATGAGAACTTGACAGAGAATAAAAATGCCAGAGAACTATCTTAAACGCAAAAGTTACTCAAATAAATCAAAATTGCCTTTAAAAGTACAATATACCCTGAAATTGTTCTATCAAAATTACTCCCTAAGGTACAGTTACTTGTTGATAATTGTCCTAATAACCATTTGGGCAAGTAATACCCAGGTTAAAACTAAAAGCTTGATTTGAAAATACCGCCCGTGAACAAAATATACAAATCGCATAGAGAAATGTTTTAACGTTTTTTGTTTGCTCTAATGCAGTTTAATGCATCAAAGAAAACCACACCAACTCTCTGTTCTGTTCAGCAGATTTACCTAAAGACTTGTGAGCTAAACACACTGTGAGGAATGCTATACATGTAGATCTTTTCCGTTTGTGACCTCCCCACCAACGTAGTGGGTGCATTTTATATGCACTCCCTGAGGCAACTGACAATTTTTTGAATAACGATCCATGTAATGGCACCTGCTCTGTAACTTGGGGGTGCATAACGTACTGGGGGGAGGGGGCACAAACGGAAAAGATCACAATCAGAATTTAAAAGGTGCGTTAGCAAGCATAGTTATTATTGTCCCTCCCTTGACTTTCTAAATTGGTTGACAAATTTTTTGTTGCAACCATATAACTTCATGCTCTCTGCAAATCTGCTGTTTGGGCATTCATGAAATTTTGACAGAATTGTGTGTGTGTGGTTGGGTTAAGTTTCTGGTGAAGCGACTTTAAAAATAATTTCATAAGAAGACTTTGCTCACTTGCATTTAAGTTAAGGTCCACTGAGTGGATTTCAATCTAATTAAACTTTATTTGGGGGAAGCAAATCATAATATATACAATTTTTTCTAGATCAAAATTTTACATTCCAGCAATAAGTAAAGAATGATTTTTTTGTCTTTGGTCTTTATTTTTGATACTGCAGAACTACAAAGCTATTGCAAATGTTTTTGTGCCATCTGGTTGCTTTGTTTATCTTTGCAGAAGTTTTTGCACCCTGATTTATTCTCAAATGTACACGCCCTTTGAATAAAAGTTGGCAGCGGAAAATTTTTTCCAACTCTTTTCTGTATCTATTTCTGTATTTTATGGCACACAAATCTATTTCGCAGCTATTCCGGCAGTCTGCCGGCTATGTTTATATAAATAACTGATTATTGATACCAAAAGATATTTACATCTACATGCAACATTGTTGCAACTTGCAAAAAGTCTGAACTATGAGAACTTAACAGAGAATAAAAATGCCAGAGAACTATCTTAAACGCAAAAGTTACGCAAATAAATCAAAATTGCCTTTAAAAGTACAATATACCCTGAAATTGTTCTATCAAAATTACTCCCTAAGGTACAGTTACTTGTTGATAATTGTCCTAATAACCATTTGGGCAAATAATACCCAGGTTAAAACTAAAAGCTTGATTTGAAAATACCGCCCGTGAACAAAATATACAAATCGCATAGAGAAATGTTTTAACGTTTTTTGTTTGCTCTAATGCAGTTTAATGCATCAAAGAAAACCACACCAACTCTCTGTTCTGTTCAGCAGATTTACCTAAAGACTTGTGAGCTAAACACACTGTGAGGAATGCTATACATGTAGGGGATCTTTTTTCGTTTGCGACCTCCCCCCAACGTAGTGGGTGCATTTTATTTGACCCCCTGAGGCACCTGACATTTTTTGAATAACGATCCATTTAATGGCACCAGCTTTGTATTTTGGGGTTGCATAACTTAGTGGGGGGGGGGAGGGGACACAAACGGAAAAGATCCCAATCAGTTTTTTGAAGGTGCGTTAGCAATCATAGTTATTGTTGTCCGTCCCTTGATTTTCTAAATTGGTTGTCAAAATTTTCCTTGCAACCATATGACTTCATGCTCTGCAAATCTGCTGTTTGAGCATTCATGAAATTTTAAAGAATTTTGTGAGTAGTTAAGTTTCTGGTCAAGCGACTTTAAAAATGATTTCATAAATTTCATTTTGCTCACTTGAATTTAAATAAAGGTCCACTGAGTGTTTTAAAATCTAATTAAACTTTATTTGGGGGAAGTAAATCATAATATATACACTTCCTTCTAAATCAAAATTTTACATTTCAGCAATAAGTAAAAAATGATATTTTTGTCTTTGGTCTTTATTTTTGATACTGCAGAACTACAAAGCTGTTGCAACTGTTTTTGTGCAATCTGGTTGCTATGTTTGTCTTTGCAGAAGTTTTTACACCCAGATTTATTCTCAGATGTACACGCCCTTTGAATAAAATTTGGCCGCGGAAAATTTTTCCAACTCTTTTCTGTATCTATTTCTGTATTTTATGGCACACAAGTCTATTTCGCAGCTATTCCGGCAGTCTGCCGGCTATGTTTATATAAATAACTGATTATTGATACCAAAAGATATTTACATCTACATGCAACATTGTTGCAACTTGCAAAAAGTCTGAACTATGAGAACTTGACAGAGAATAAAAATGCCAGAGAACTATCTTAAACGCAAAAGTTACTCAAATAAATCAAAATTGCCTTTAAAAGTACAATATACCCTGAAATTGTTCTATCAAAATTACTCCCTAAGGTACAGTTACTTGTTGATAATTGTCCTAATAACCATTTGGGCAAATAATACCCAGGTTAAAACTAAAAGCTTGATTTGAAAATACCGCCCGTGAACAAAATATACAAATCGCATAGAGAAATGTTTTAACGTTTTTTGTTTGCTCTAATGCAGTTTAATGCATCAAAGAAAACCACACCAACTCTCTGTTCTGTTCAGCAGATTAACCGAAAGACTTGTGAGCTAAACACACTGTGAGGAATGCTATACATGTAGGGGATCTTTTTTCGTTTGCGACCTCCCCCCAACGTAGTGGGTGCATTTTATTTGCACTCCCTGAGGCAATTGAAATTTTTTTGTATAACGATCCATGTAATGGCACCTGCTCTGTAACTTGGGGGTGCAAGTTACAGAGCAGGTGCCGTTACTTGGGGGTGCAGTTACAGAGCTTATAAATAACTGATTATTGATACCAAAAGATATTTACATCTACATGCAACATTGTTGCAACTTGCAAAAAG
Organism: Convolutriloba macropyga; assembly: GCF_964194025.1. Lineage (NCBI taxonomy): Eukaryota > Metazoa > Xenacoelomorpha > Acoela > Convolutidae > Convolutriloba > Convolutriloba macropyga. The sequence continues at coordinate 25,831,022 of NC_134469.1, read as the reverse complement.
TCTGAACTATGAGAACTTGACAGAGAATAAAAATGCCAGAGAACTATCTTAAACGCAAAAGTTACTCAAAAGATCAAAACTGCCTGTAAAAGAACAATATACCCTGAAATTGTTCAATCAAAATTACTCCCTAAGGTACCGTTACTTGTTGATAATTGTCTTAATAACCAGTTGGGCAAATGATACCCAGGTTAAAACTAAAAGCTTGATTTGAAAATACCGCCCGTGAACAAAATATACAAATCGCATAGAGAAATGTTTTAACGTTTTTTGTTTGCTCTAATGCAGTTTAATGCATCAAAGAAAACCACACCAACTCTCTGTTCTGTTCAGCAGATTGACCGAAAGACTTTTGAGCTAAACACACTGTGAGGAATGCTATACATGTAGAAGATCTTTTCCGTTTGTGACCTCCCCCCAACGTAGAGGGTGCATTTTATTTGCACTCCCTGAGGCAATTGAAATTTTTTTGAATAACGATCCATGTAATGGCACCTGCTCTGTAACTTTGGGGTGCTTAACGTACTGGGGGGGGGGGAGGGCACAAACCGAAAAGATCACAATCAGAATTTAAAAGGTGCGTTAGCAAGTATAGTTATTATTGTCCCTCCCTTGACTTTCTAAATTGGTTGACAAAATTTTTGTTGCAACCATATAACTTCATGCTCTCTGCAAGTCTGCTGTTTGGGCATTCATGAAAATTTGACAGAATTGTGTGTGTGTGGTTGGGTCAAGTTTCTGGTGAAGCGACTTTAAAAATAATTTCATAAAATGACTTTTGCTCACTTGCATTTAAATTAAGGTCCACTGAGTGGATTTCAGTCTAATTAAACTTTATTTGCTTTATTTGGGGGAAGCAAATCATAATATATACAATTTTTTCTAGATCAAAATTTTACATTTCAGCGATAAGTAAAGAATGATTTTTTTGTCTTTGGTCTTTATTTTTGATACTGCAGAACTACAAAGCTGTTGCAACTGTTTTTGTGCAATCTGGTTGCTATGTTTGTCTTTGCAGAAGTTTTTACACCCAGATTTATTCTCAAATGTACACGCCCTTTGAATAAAAGTTGGCCTCGGAAAATTTTTCCAAGTCTTTTATTTATTTCTGTATTTTATGGCACACAAGTCTATTCCGCAGCTATTCCGGCAGTCTGCCGGCTATGTTTATATAAATAACTGAGTATTGATACCAAAAGATATTTACATCTAAATGCAACATTGTTGCAACTTGCAAAAAGTCTAAACTATGAGAACTTGACAGAGAATAAAAATGCCAGAGAACTATCTTAAACGCAAAAGTTACTCAAAAGATCAAAACTGCCTGTAAAAGAACAATATACCCTGAAATTATTCTATCAAAATTACTCCCTAAGGTACAGTTACTTGTTGATAATTGTCCTAATAACCATTTGGGCAAGTAATACCCAGGTTAAAACTAAAAGCTTGATTTGAAAATACCGCCCGTGAACAAAATATACAAATCGCATAGAGAAATGTTTTAACGTTTTTTGTTTGCTCTAATGCAGTTTAATGCATCAAAGAAAACCACACCAACTCTCTGTTCTGTTCAGCAGATTTACCTAAAGACTTGTTAGCTAAACACACTGTGAGGAATGCTATACATGTAGGGGATCTTTTTTCGTTTGCGACCTCCCCCCAACGTAGTGGGTGCATTTTATTTGACCCCCTGAGGCACCTGAAATTTTTTTGAATAACGATCCATGTAATGGCACCTGCTCTGTAACTTGGGGGTGCATAACGTACTGGGGGGAGGAGGGCACAAACGGAAAAGATCACAATCAGTATTTAAAAGGTGCGTTAGCAAGTATAGTTATTATTGTCCCTCCCTTGACTTTCTAAATTGGTTGACAAAATTTTTGTTGCAACCATATAACTTCATGCTCTCTGCAAGTCTGCTGTTTGGGCATTCATGAAATTTTGACAGAATTGTGTGTGTGTGGTTGGGTTAAGTTTCTGGTGAAGCGACTTTAAAAATAATTTCATAAAATGACTTTTGCTCACTTGCATTTAAATTAAGGTCCACTGAGTGGATTTCAATCTAATTAAACTTTATTTGCTTTATTTGGGGGAAGCAAATCATAATATATACAATTTTTTCTAGATCAAAATTTTACATTTCAGCAATAAGTAAAGAATGATTTTTTTGTCTTTGGTCTTTATTTTTGATACTGCAGAACTACAAAGCTGTTGCAACTGTTTTTGTGCAATCTGGTTGCTATGTTTGTCTTTGCAGAAGTTTTTACACCCAGATTTATTCTCAAATGTACACGCCCTTTGAATAAAAGTTGGCCGCGGAAGTTTTTTCCAAGTCTTTTATTTTTTTCTGTATTTTATGGCACACAAGTCTATTTCGCAGCTATTCCGGCAGTCTGCCGGCTATGTTTATATAAATAACTGAGTATTGATACCAAAAGATATTTACATCTAAATGCAACATTGTTGCAACTTGCAAAAAGTCTAAACTATGAGAACTTGACAGAGAATAAAAATGCCAGAGAACTATCTTAAACGCAAAAGTTACTCAAAAGATCAAAACTGCCTGTAAAAGAACAATATACCCTGAAATTATTCTATCAAAATTACTCCCTAAGGTACAGTTACTTGTTGATAATTGTCCTAATAACCATTTGGGCAAGTAATACCCAGGTTAAAACTAAAAGCTTGATTTGAAAATACCGCCCGTGAACAAAATATACAAATCGCATAGAGAAATGTTTTAACGTTTTTTGTTTGCTCTAATGCAGTTTAATGCATCAAAGAAAACCACACCAACTCTCTGTTCTGTTCAGCAGATTTACCTAAAGACTTGTGAGCTAAACACACTGTGAGGAATGCTATACATGTAGGGTATCTTTTTTCGTTTGCGACCTCCCCCCAACGTAGTGGGTGCATTTTATTTGACCCCCTGAGGCACCTGAAATTTTTTTGAATAACGATCCATGTAATGGCACCTGCTCTGTAACTTGGGGGTGCATAACGTACTGGGGGGAGGAGGGCACAAACGGAAAAGATCACAATCAGTATTTAAAAGGTGCGTTAGCAAGTATAGTTATTATTGTCCCTCCCTTGACTTTCTAAATTGGTTGACAAAATTTTTGTTGCAACCATATAACTTCATGCTCTCTGCAAGTCTGCTGTTTGGGCATTCATGAAATTTTGACAGAATTGTGTGTGTGTGGTTGGGTTAAGTTTCTGGTGAAGCGACTTTAAAAATAATTTCATAAAATGACTTTTGCTCACTTGCATTTAAATTAAGGTCCACTGAGTGGATTTCAATCTAATTAAACTTTATTTGGGGCAAGCAAATCATAATATATACAATTTTTTCTAGATCAAAATTTTACATTTCAGCAATAAGTAAAGAATGATTTTTTTGTCTTTGGTCTTTATTTTTGATACCGCAGAACTACAAAGCTGTTGCAACGGTTTTTGTGCAATCTGGTTGCTATGTTTGTCTTTGCAGAAGTTTTTACACCCAGATTTATTCTCAAATGTACACGCCCTTTGAATAAAAGTTGGCCGCGGAAAATTTTTCCAATTCTTTCATTTCTTTCTGTATTTTATGCCACACAAGTCTATTTCGCAGCTATTTCGGCAGTCTGCCGGCTATGTTTATATAAATAACTGATTATTGATACCAAAAGATATTTACTTCTACATGCAACATTGTTGCAACTTGCAAAAAGTCTGAACTATGAGAACTTGACAGAGAATAAAAATGCCAGAGAACTATCTTAAACGCAAAAGTTACTCAAAAGATCAAAACTGCCTATAAAAGAACAATATACCCTGAAATTGTTCAATCAAAATTACTCCCTAAGGTACCGTTACTTGTTGATAATTGTCTTAATAATCATTTGGGCAAATGATACCCAGGTTAAAACTAAAAGCTTGATTTGAAAATACCGCCCGTGAACAAAATATACAAATCGCATAGAGAAATGTTTTAACGTTTTTTGTTTGCTCTAATGCAGTTTAATGCATCAAAGAAAACCACACCAACTCTGTTCTGTTCAGCAGATTGACCTAAAGACTTGTGAGCTAAACACACTGTGGGGAATGCTATACATGTAGAAGATCTTTTCCGTTTGTGACCTCCCCCCAACGTAGAGGGTGCATTTTCTTTGCACTCCCTGAGGCACCTGAAATTTTTTTGAATAACGATCCATTTAATGGCACGTGCTCTGTATTTTGGGGGTACATAAATTAGTGGGGGGAGGGGACACAAACGGAAAAGATCCCAATCAGGTTTTAGAAGGTGCGTTATCAATCATAGTTATTGTTGTCCGTCCCTTGATTTTCTAAATTGGTTGTCAAAATTTTCCTTGCTACCATATGACCTCATGCTCTGCAAATCTGCTGTTTGAGCAGTCATGAAATTTTACAGAATTTTGTGAGTGGTTAAGTTAAGTTTCTGGTCAAGCGACTTTAAAAATGATTTCATAAATTTCATTTTGCTCACTTGAATTTAAATAAAGGTCCACTGAGTGTGTTAAAATCTAATTGAACTTTATTTGGGGGAAGTAAATCATAATATATACAATTCCTTCTAAATCAAAATTTTACATTTCACCAATAAGTAAAAAATGATTTTTTTGTCTTTGGTCTTTATTTTTGATACTGCAGAACTACAAACCTGTTGCAACTGTTTTTGTGCAATCTGGTTGCTATGTTTGTCTTTGCAGAAGTTTTTACACCCAGATTTATTCTCAAATGTACACGCCCTTTGAATAAAAGTTGGCCGCGGAAAATTTTTCCAAGTCTTTCATTTCTTTCTGTATTTTATGCCACACAAGTCTATTTCGCAGCTATTTCGGCAGTCTGCCGGCTATGTTTATATAAATAACTGATTATTGATACCAAAAGATATTTACTTCTACATGCAACATTGTTGCCACTTGCAAAAAGTCTGAACTATGAGAACTTGACAGAGAATAAAAATGCCAGAGAACTATCTTAAACGCAAAAGTTACTCAAAGGATCAAAACTGCCTATAAAAGAACAATATACCCTGAAATTGTTCAATCAAAATTACTCCCTAAGGTACCGTTAGTTGTTGATAATTGTCTTAATAACCATTTGGGCAAATGATACCCAGGTTAAAACTAAAAGCTTGATTTGAAAATACCGCCCGTGAACAAAATATACAAATCGCATAGAGAAATGTTTTAACGTTTTTTGTTTGCTCTAATGCAGTTTAATGCAACAAAGAAAACCACACCAACTCTCTGTTCTGTTCAGCAGATTGACCTAAAGACTTGTGAGCTAAACACACTGTGGGGAATGCTATACATGTAGAAGATCTTTTTCGTTTGTGACCTCCCCCCAACGTAGAGGGTGCATTTTATTTGCACTCCCTGAGGCACCTGAAATTTTTTTGAATAACGATCCATTTAATGGCACGTGCTCTGTATTTTGGGGGTACATAACTTAGTGGGGGGAGGGGACACAAACGGAAAAGATCCCAATCAGGTTTTAGAAGGTGCGTTAGCAATCATAGTTATTGTTGTCCGTCCCTTGATTTTCTAAATTGGTTGTCAAAATTTTCCTTGCTACCATATGACCTCATGCTCTGCAGATCTGCTGTTTGAGCATTCATGAAATTTTACAGAATTTTGTGAGTGTCTAAGTTAAGTTTCTGGTCAAGCGACTTTAAAAATGATTTCATAAATTTCATTTTGCTCACTTGAATTTAAATAAAGGTCCACTGAGTGTGTTAAAATCTAATTAAACTTTATTTGGTGGAAGTAAATCATAATATATACAATTCCTTCTAAATCAAAATTTTACATTTCACCAATAAGTAAAAAATGATTTTTTTGTCTTTGGTCTTTATTTTTGATACTGTAGAACTACAAAGCTGTTGCAACTGTTTTTTTGCAATCTGGTTGCTATGTTTGTCTTTGCAGAAGTTTTTACACCCAGATTTATTCTCAAATGTACACGCCCTTTGAATAAATTTTGGCCGCGGAAAATTTTTTCCAACTCTTTTCTGTATCTATTTGTATTTTGTGGCACACAAGTCTATTTCGCAGCTATTCCGGCAGTCTGACGGCTATGTTTAAATAAATAACTGATTATTGATACCAAAAGATTTTTACATCTACATGCAACATTGTTGCAACTTGCAAAAAGTCTGAACTATGAGAACTTGACAGAGAATAAAAATGCCAGAGAACTATCTTAAACGCAAAAGTTACTCAAAAGATCAAAACTGCCTTTAAAAGTACAATATACCCTGAAATTGTTCTATCAAATTTACTCCCTAAGGTACAGTTACTTGTTGATAATTGTCCTAATAACCATTTGGGCAAATAATACCCAGGTTAAAACTAAAAGCTTGATTTGAAAATACCGCCCGTGAACAAAATATACAAATCGCATAGAGAAATGTTTTAACGTTTTTTGTTTGCTCTAATGCAGTTTAATGCAACAAAGAAAACCACACCAACTCTCTGTTCTGTTCAGCAGATTGACCTAAAGACTTGTGAGCTAAACACACTGTGGGGAATGCTATACATGTAGAAGATCTTTTTCGTTTGTGACCTCCCCCCAACGTAGAGGGTGCATTTTATTTGCACTCCCTGAGGCACCTGAAATTTTTTTGAATAACGATCCATTTAATGGCACGTGCTCTGTATTTTGGGGGTACATAACTTAGTGGGGGGAGGGGACACAAACGGAAAAGATCCCAATCAGGTTTTAGAAGGTGCGTTAGCAATCATAGTTATTGTTGTCCGTCCCTTGATTTTCTAAATTGGTTGTCAAAATTTTCCTTGCAACCATATGACCTCATGCTCTGCAAATCTGCTGTTTGAGCATTCATGAAATTTTACAGAATTTTGTGAGTGGTTAAGTTAAGTTTCTGGTCAAGCGACTTTAAAAATGATTTCATAAATTTCATTTTGCTCACTTGAATTTAAATAAAGGTCCACTGAGTGTGTTAAAATCTAATTAAACTTTATTTGGGGGAAGTAAATCATAATATATACAATTCCTTCTAAATCAAAATTTTACATTTCACCAATAAGTAAAAAATGATTTTTTTGTCTTTGGTCTTTATTTTTGATACTGCAGAACTACAAACCTGTTGCAACTGTTTTTGTGCAATCTGGTTGCTATGTTTGTCTTTGCAGAAGTTTTTACACCCAGATTTATTCTCAAATGTACACGCCCTTTGAATAAATTTTGGCCGCGGAAAATTTTTTCCAACTCTTTTCTGTATCTATTTGTATTTTGTGGCACACAAGTCTATTTCGCAGCTATTCCGGCAGTCTGACGGCTATGTTTATATGAATAACTGATTATTGATACCAAAAGATTTTTACATCTACATGCAACATTGTTGCAACTTGCAAAAAGTCTGAACTATGAGAACTTGACAGAGAATAAAAATGCCAGAGAACTATCTTAAACGCAAAAGTTACTCAAAAGATCAAAACTGCCTTTAAAAGTACAATATACCCTGAAATTGTTCTATCAAAATTACTCCCTAAGGTACAGTTACTTGTTGATAATTGTCCTAATAACCATTTGGGCAAATAATACCCAGGTTAAAACTAAAAGCTTGATTTGAAAATACCGCCCGTGAACAAATTATACAAATCGCATAGAGAAATGTTTTAACGTTTTTTGTTTGCTCTAATGCAGTTTAATGCATCAAAGAAAACCACACCAACTCTCTGTTCTGTTCAGTAGATTTACCTAAAGACTTGTGAGCTAAACACACTGTGAGGAATGCTATACATGTAGGGGATCTTTTTTCGTTTGCGACCTCCCCCCAACGTAGTGGGTGCATTTTATTTGACCCCCTGAGGCACCTGACATTTTTTGAATAACGATCCATTTAATGGCACGTGCTCTGTATTTTGGGGGTGCATAACTTAGTGGGGGGAGGGGACATAAACGGAAAAGATCCCAATCAGGTTTTAGAAGGTGCGTTAGCAATCATAGTTATTGTTGTCCGTCCCTTGATTTTCGAAATTGGTTGTCAAAATTTTCCTTGCAACCATATGACTTCATGCTCTGCAAATCTGCTGTTTGAGCATTCATGAAATTTTTGCAGAATTTTGTGAGTGGTTAAGTTAAGTTTCTGGTCAAGCGACTTTAAAAATGATTTCAAAAAATTCATTTTTCTCACTTGAATTTAAATAAAGGTCCACTGAGTGTATTAAAATCTAATTAAAATTTATTTGGGGGAAGTAAATCATAATATATACACTTCCTTCTAAATCAAAATTTTACATTTCAGCAATAAGTAAAAAATGATTTTTTTTGTCTTTGGTCTTTATTTTTGATACTGCAGAACTACAAAGCTGTTGCAACTGTTTTTGTGCAATCTGGTTGCTATGTTTGTCTTTGCAGAAGTTTTTACACCCAGATTTATTCTCAAATGTACACGCCCTTTGAATAAAAGTTGGCCGCGGAAGTTTTTTCCAAGTCTTTTATTTTTTTCTGTATTTTATGGCACACAAGTCTATTTCGCAGCTATTCCGGCAGTCTGCCGGCTATGTTTATATAAATAACTGAGTATTGATACCAAAAGATATTTACATCTAAATGCAACATTGTTGCAACTTGCAAAAAGTCTGAACTATGAGAACTTGACAGAGAATAAAAATGCCAGAGAACTATCTTAAACGCAAAAGTTACTCAAAAGATCAAAACTGCCTGTAAAAGAACAATATACCCTGAAATTGTTCAATCAAAATTACTCCCTAAGGTACCGTTACTTGTTGATAATTGTCCTAATAACCATTTGGGCAAATAATACCCAGGTTAAAACTAAAAGCTTGATTTGAAAATACCGCCCGTGAACAAAATATACAAATCGCATAGAGAAATGTTTTAACGTTTTTTGTTTGCTCTAATGCAGTTTAATGCCTCAAAGAAAACCACACCAACTCTCTGTTCTGTTCAGCAGATTGACCTAAAGACTTGTGAGCTAAACACACTGTGAGGAATGCTATACATGTAGAAGATCTTTTCCGTTTGTGACCTCCCCCCCAACGTAGAGGGTGCATTTTATTTGCACTCCCTGAGGCACCTTAAATTTTTTTGAATAACGATCCATGTAATGGCACCTGCTCCGTAACTTGGGGGTGCATAACGTACTGGGGGGAGGAGGGCACAAACGGAAAAAATCACAATCAGAATTTAAAAGGTGCGTTAGCAAGTATAGTTATTATTGTCCCTCCCTTGACTTTCTAAATTGGTTGACAAAATTTTTGTTGCAACCATATAACTTCATGCTCTCTGCAAGTCTGCTGTTTGGGAATTCATGAAATTTTGACAGAATTGTGTGTGTGTGGTTGGGTTAAGTTTCTGGTGAAGCGACTTTAAAAATAATTTCATAAAATGACTTTTGCTCACTTGCATTTAAATTAAGGTCCACTGAGTGGATTTCAATCTAATTAAACTTTATTTGGGGGAAGCAAATCATAATATATACATTTTTTTCTAAATCAAAATTTTACATTTCAGCAATAAGGAAAGAATGATTTTTTGTCTTTGGTCTTCATTCTTGATACTGCAGAACTACAAAGCTGTTGCAACTGTTTTTGTGCAATATGGTTGCTATGTTTGTCTTTGCAGAAGTTTTTACACCCAGATTTATTCTCAAATGTACACGCCCTTTGAATAAAAGTTGGCGGCGGAAAATTTTTCCAACTCTTTTTTGTATCTGTTTCTGTCTGTATTTTAGGGCACACAAGTGTATTTCGCAGCTATTCCGGCAGTCTGCCGGCTATGTTTATATAAATAACTGATAATTGATACCAAAAGATATTTACATCTACATGCAACATTGTTGCAACTTGCAAAAAGTCTGAACTATGAGAACTTGACAGAGAATAAAAATGCCAGAGAACTATCTTAAACGCAAAAGTTACTCAAATAAATCAAAATTGCCTTTAAAAGTACAATATACCCTGAAATTACTCCCTAAGGTACAGTTACTTGTTAATAATTGTCTTAATAACCGTTTGGGCAAATGGTACGCAGGTTAAAACTAAAAGCTTGATTTGAAAATACCGCCCGTGAACAAAATATACAAATCGCATAGCAAAATGTTTTAACGTTTTTTGTTTGCTCTAATGCAGTTTAATGCATCAAAGAAAACCACACCAACTCTTTTCTGTTCAGCAGATTTACCTAAAGACTTGTGAGCTATACACACTGTGAGGAATGCTATACATGTAGGGGATCTTTTTTCGTTTGCGACCTCCCCCCAACGTAGCGGGTGCATTTTATTTGACCCCCTGAGGCACCTGACATTTTTTGAATAACGATCCATTTAATGGCACGTGCTCTGTATTTTGGGGGTGCATAACTTAGTGGGGGGAGGGGACACAAACGGAAAAGATCCCAATCAGCTTTTAGAAGGTGCGTTAGCAATCATAGTTATTGTTGTCCGTCCCTTGATTTTCTAAATTGGTTGTCAAAATTTTCCTTGCAACCATATGACTTCATGCTCTGCAAATCTGCTGTTTGAGCATTAATGAAATTTTACAGAATTTTGCGAGTGGTTAAGTTAAGTTTCTGGTCAAGCGACTTTAAAAATGATTTCATAAAATTAATTTGCTCACTTGAATTTAAATAAAGGTCCACTGAGTGTGTTAAAATCTAATTAAACTTTATTTGGGGGAAGTAAATCATAATATATACAATTCCTTCTAAATCAAAATTTTACATTTCGGCAATAAGTAAAAAATGATTTTTTTGTCTTTGGTCTTTATTTCTGATACTGCAGAACTACAAAGCTGTTGCAACTGTTTTTGTGCAATCTGGTTGCTATGTTTGTCTTTGCAGAAGTTTTTACACCCAGATTTATTCTCAAATGTACACGCCCTTTGAATAAAAGTTGGCCTCGGAAAATTTTTCCAAGTCTTTTATTTATTTCTGTATTTTATGGCACACAAGTCTATTCCGCAGCTATTCCGGAAGTCTGCCGGCTATGTTTATATAAATAACTGATTATTGATACCAAAAGATATTTACATCTACATGCAACATTGTTGCAACTTGCAAAAAGTCTGAACTATGAGAACTTGACAGAGAATAAAAATGCCAGAGAACTATCTTAAACGCAAAAGTTACTCAAAAGATCAAAACTGCCTGTAAAAGAAGAATAAACCTTGAAATTGTTCAATCAAAATTACTCTCTAAGGTACCGTTACTTGTTGATAATGTCTTAATAACCATTTGGGCAAATGATACCCAGGTTAAAACTAAAAGCTTGATTTGAAAATACCGCCCGTGAACAAAATATACAAATCGCATAGAGAAATGTTTTAACGTTTTTTGTTTGCTCTAATGCAGTTTAATGCCTCAAAGAAAACCACACCAACTCTCTGTTCTGTTCAGCAGATTGACCTAAAGACTTGTGAGCTAAACACACTGTGAGGAATGCTATACATGTAGAAGATCTTTTCCGTTTGTGACCTCCCCCCCAACGTAGAGGGTGCATTTTCTTTGCACTCCCTGAGGCATCTGAAATTTTTTTTGAATAACGATCCATGTAATGGCACCTGCTCTGTAACTTGGGGTGTATAATGTTCTGGTGGGGAGGAGGATACAAACGGAAAAGATCACAATCAGAATTTAAAAGGTGCGTTAGCAAGTATAGTTATTATTGTCCCTCCCTTGACTTTCTAAATTGGTTGACAAAATTTTTGTTGCAACCATATAACTTCAAGCTCTCTGCAAGTCTGCTGTTTGGGCACTCATGAATATTTGACAGAATTGTGTGTGTGTGGTTGGGTTAAGTTTCTGGTGAAGCGACTTTAAAAATAATTTAATAAAATGACTTTTGCTCACTTGCATTTAAGTTAAGGTCCACTGAGTGGATTTCAATCTAATTAAACTTTATTTCGGGCAAGCAAATCATAATATATACAAATTTTTCTAGATCAAAATTTTACATTTCAGCAATAAGTAAAGAATGATTTTTTTGTCTTTGGTCTTTTTTTTGATACTGCAGAACTACAAAGCTATTGCAACTGTTTTTGTGCAATCTGGTTGCTTTGTTTATCTTTGCAGAAGATTTTGCACCCAGATTTATTCTCAAATGTACACGCCCTTTGAATAAAAGTTGGCAGCGGAAAATTTTTTCCAACTCTTTTCTGTATCTATTTCTGTATTTTATGGCACACAAGTCTATTTCGCAGCTATTCCGGCAGTCTGCCGGCTATGTTTATATAAATAACTGATTATTGATACCAAAAGATATTTACATCTACATGCAACATTGTTGCAACTTGCAAAAAGTCTGAACTATGAGAACTTGACAGAGAATAAAAATGCCAGAGAACTATCTTAAACGCAAAAGTTACTCAAAAGATCAAAACTGCCTGTAAAAGAAGAATAAACCTTGAAATTGTTCAATCAAAATTACTCTCTAAGGTACCGTTACTTGTTGATAATTGTCTTAATAACCATTTGGGCAAATGATACCCAGGTTAAAACTAAAAGCTTGATTTGAAAATACCGCCCGTGAACAAAATATACAAATCGCATAGAGAAATGTTTTAACGTTTTTTGTTTGCTCTAATGCAGTTTAATGCCTCAAAGAAAACCACACCAACTCTCTGTTCTGTTCAGCAGATTGACCTAAAGACTTGTGAGCTAAACACACTGTGAGGAATGCTATACATGTAGAAGATCTTTTCCGTTTGTGACCTCCCCCCCAACGTAGAGGGTGCATTTTCTTTGCACTCCCTGAGGCATCTGAAATTTTTTTTGAATAACGATCCATGTAATGGCACCTGCTCTGTAACTTGGGGTGTATAATGTTCTGGTGGGGAGGAGGATACAAACGGAAAAGATCACAATCAGAATTTAAAAGGTGCGTTAGCAAGTATAGTTATTATTGTCCCTCCCTTGACTTTCTAAATTGGTTGACAAAATTTTTGTTGCAACCATATAACTTCAAGCTCTCTGCAAGTCTGCTGTTTGGGCACTCATGAATATTTGACAGAATTGTGTGTGTGTGGTTGGGTTAAGTTTCTGGTGAAGCGACTTTAAAAATAATTTAATAAAATGACTTTTGCTCACTTGCATTTAAGTTAAGGTCCACTGAGTGGATTTCAATCTAATTAAACTTTATTTCGGGCAAGCAAATCATAATATATACAAATTTTTCTAGATCAAAATTTTACATTTCAGCAATAAGTAAAGAATGATTTTTTTGTCTTTGGTCTTTTTTTTGATACTGCAGAACTACAAAGCTATTGCAACTGTTTTTGTGCAATCTGGTTGCTTTGTTTATCTTTGCAGAAGATTTTGCACCCAGATTTATTCTCAAATGTACACGCCCTTTGAATAAAAGTTGGCAGCGGAAAATTTTTTCCAACTCTTTTCTGTATCTATTTCTGTATTTTATGGCACACAAGTCTATTTCGCAGCTATTCCGGCAGTCTGCCGGCTATGTTTATATAAATAACTGATTATTGATACCAAAAGATATTTACATCTACATGCAACATTGTTGCAACTTGCAAAAAGTCTGAACTATGAGAACTTGACAGAGAATAAAAATGCCAGAGAACTATCTTAAACGCAAAAGTTACTCAAAAGATCAAAACTGCCTGTAAAAGAAGAATAAACCTTGAAATTGTTCAATCAAAATTACTCTCTAAGGTACCGTTACTTGTTGATAATTGTCTTAATAACCATTTGGGCAAATGATACCCAGGTTAAAACTAAAAGCTTGATTTGAAAATACCGCCCGTGAACAAAATATACAAATCGCATAGAGAAATGTTTTAACGTTTTTTGTTTGCTCTAATGCAGTTTAATGCCTCAAAGAAAACCACACCAACTCTCTGTTCTGTTCAGCAGATTGACCGAAAGACTTGTGAGCTAAACACACTGTGAGGAATGCTATACATGTAGAAGATCTTTTCCGTTTGTGACCTCCCCCCCAACGTAGAGGGTGCATTTTCTTTGCACTCCCTGAGGCACCTGAAATTTTTTTTGAATAACGATCCATGTAATGGCACCTGCTCTGTAACTTGGGGTGTATAATGTTCTGGTGGGGAGGAGGATACAAACGGAAAAGATCACAATCAGAATTTAAAAGGTGCGTTAGCAAGTATAGTTATTATTGTCCCTCCCTTGACTTTCTAAATTGGTTGACAAAATTTTTGTTGCAACCATATAACTTCAAGCTCTCTGCAAGTCTGCTGTTTGGGCACTCATGAATATTTGACAGAATTGTGTGTGTGTGGTTGGGTTAAGTTTCTGGTGAAGCGACTTTAAAAATAATTTCATAAAATGACTTTTGCTCACTTGCATTTAAGTTAAGGTCCACTGAGTGGATTTCAATCTAATTAAACTTTATTTCGGGCAGGCAAATCATAATATATACAATTTTTTCTAGATCAAAATTTTACATTTCAGCAATAAGTAAAGAATGATTTTTTTGTCTTTGGTCTTTTTTTTTGATACTGCAGAACTACAAAGCTATTGCAACTGTTTTTGTGCAATCTGGTTGCTTTGTTTATCTTTGCAGAAGATTTTGCACCCAGATTTATTCTCAAATGTACACGCCCTTTGAGTAAAAGTCGGCAGCGGAAAATTTTTTCCAACTCTTTTCTGTATCTATTTCTGTTTTTTATGGCACACAAGTCTATTTCGCAGCTATTCCGGCAGTCTGCCGGCTATGTTTATATAAATAACTGATTATTGATACCAAAAGATATTTACATCTACATGCAACATTGTTGCAACTTGCAAAAAGTCTGAACTATGAGAACTTGACAGAGAATAAAAATGCCAGAGAACTATCTTAAACGCAAAAGTTACTCAAATAAATCAAAATTGCCTTTAAAAGTACAATATACCCTGAAATTTTTCTATCAAAATTACTCCCTAAGGTACAGTTACTTGTTGATAATTGTCCTAATAACCATTTGGGCAAATAATACCCAGGTTAAAACTAAAAGCTTGATTTGAAAATACCGCCCGTGAACAAAATATACAAATCGCATAGAGAAATGTTTTAACGTTTTTTGTTTGCTCTAAGGCAGTTTAATGCATCAAAGAAAACCACACCAACTCTCTGTTCTGTTCAGCAGATTGACCTAAAGACTTGTGAACTAAACACACTGTGAGGAATGCTATACATGTAGAAGATCTTTTCCGTTTGTGACCTCCCCCCCAACGTAGAGGGTGCATTTTATTTGCACTCCCTGAGGCACCTGAAATTTTTTTTGAATAACGATCCATGTAATGGCACCTGCTCTGTAACTTGGGGTGCATAACGTACTGGGGGGAGGAGGGCACAAACGGAAAAGATCACAATCAGAATTTAAAAGGTGCGTTAGCAAGTATAGTTATTATTGTCCCTTCCTTGACTTTCTAAATTGGTTGACAAAATTTTTGTTGCAACCATATAACTTCATGCTCTCTGCAAGTCTGCTGTTTGGGCATTCATGAAATTTTGACAGAATTGTGTGTGTGTGGTTGGGTTAAGTTTCTGGTGAAGCGACTTTAAAAATAATTTCATAAAATGACTTTTGCTCACTTGCATTTAAATTAAGGTCCACTGAGTGGATTTCAATCTAATTAAACTTTATTTGGGGGAGGCAAATCATAATATATACAATTTTTTCTAAATCAAAATTTTACATTTCAGCAATAAGTAAAGAATGATTTTTTTGTCTTTGGTCTTTATTTTTGATACTGCAGAACTACAAAGCTATTGCAACTGTTTTTGTGCAATCTGGTTGCTTTGTTTATCTTTGCAGAAGGTTTTGCACCCAGATTTATTCTCAAATGTACACGCCCTTTGAATAAAATTTGGCCGCGGAAAATTTTTTCCAACTCTTTTCTGTATCTATTTGTATTTTGTGGCACACAAGTGTATTTCGCAGCTATTCCGGCAGTCTGCCGGCTATGTTTATATAAATAACTGATTATTGATACCAAAAGATATTTACATCTACATGCAACATTGTTGCAACTTGCAAAAAGTCTGGAATATGAGAACTTGACAGAGAATAAAAATGCCAGAAAACTATCTTAAACGCAAAAGTTACTCAAATAGATCAAAATTGTCTTTAAAAGTACAATATACCATGAAATTGTTCAATCAAAATTACTCCCTTAGGTACAGTTACTTGTTAATAATTGTCTTAATAACCGTTTGGGCAAATGGTACGCAGGTTAAAACTAAAAGCTTGATTTGAAATACAAATCGCATAGCGAAATGTTTTAACGTTTTTTGTTGGCTCTAATGCATTTTAATGCATCAAAGAAAACCACTCCAAGTCTCTGTTCAGTTCAGCAGATTGACCTAAAGACTTGTGAGCTAAACACACTGTGAGAAATGCTATAAATGTAGGGGATCTTTTTTCTTTTGCGACCTCCCCCCAACGTATTGGGTGCATTTTATTTGACCCCCTGAGCCACCTGACATTTTTTGAATAACGATCCATTTAATGGCACGTGCTCTGTATTTTGGGGGTGCATAACTTAGTGGGGGGAGGGGGCACAAACGGAAAAGATCCCAATCAGGTTTTAGAAGGTGCGTTAGCAATCATAATTATTGTTGTCCGTCCCTTGACTTTCTAAATTGGTTGACAAAATTTTTGTTGCAACCATATAACTTCATGCTCTCTGCAAGTCTGCTGTTTGGGCATTCTTGAAATTTTGACAGAATTGTGTGTGTGTGGTTGGGTTAAGTTTCTGGTGAAGCGACTTTAAAAATAATTTCATAAAATGACTTTTGCTCACTTGCATTTAAATTAAGGTCCACTGAGTGGATTTCAATCTAATTAAACTTTATTTGGGGGAAGGAAATCATAATATATACAATTTTTTCTAAATCAAAATTTTACATTTCAGCAATAAGTAAAGAATGATTTTTTTGTCTTTGGTCTTTATTTTTGATACTGCAGAACTACAAAGCTATTGCAACTGTTTTTGTGCAATGTGGTTGCTTTGTTTATCTTTGCAGAAGTTTTTGCACCCAGATTTATTCTCAAATGTACACGCCCTTTGAATAAAATTTGGCCGCGGAAAATTTTTTCCAACTCTCTTCTGTATCTATTTCTGTATTTTGTGGCACACAAGTCTATTTCGCAGCTATTCCGGCAGTCTGCCGGCTATGTTTATATAAATAACTGATTATTGATACCAAAAGATTTTTACATCTACATGCAACATTGTTGCAACTTGCAAAAAGTCTGAAATATGAGAACTTGACAGAGAATAAAAATGCCAGAGAACTATCTTAAACGCAAGAGTTACTCAAATAGATCAAAATTGTCTTTAAAAGTACAATATACCATGAAATTGTTCAATCAAAATTACTCCCTAAGGTACAGTTACTTGTTAATAATTGTCTTAATAACCGTTTGGGCAAATGTTACGCAGGTTAAAACTAAAAGCTTGATTTGAAAATACCGCCCGTGAACAAAATATACAAATCGCATAGCGAAATGTTTTAACGTTTTTTGTTGGCTCTAATGCAGTTTTATGCATCAAAGAAAAACACTCTGAGTCTCTGTTCAGTTCAGCAGATTGACCTAAAGACTTGTGAGCTAAACACACTGTGAGGAATGCTATAAATGTAGGGGATCTTTTTTCGTTTGCGACCTCCCCCCAACGTAGTGGGTGCATTTTATTTGACCCCCTGAGGCACCTGACATTTTTTTGAATAACGATCCAATTAATGGCACGTGCTCTGTATTTTGGGGGTGCATAACTTAGTGGGGGGAGGGGGCACAAACGGAAAAGATCCCAATCAGGTTTTAGAAGGTGCGTTAGCAATCATAGTTATTGTTGTCCGTCCCTTGATTTTCTAAATTGGTTATCAAAATTTTCCTTGCAAACATATGACTTCATGTTTTGCAAATCTGCTGAAATTTTACAGAATTTTGTGAGTGGTTAGGTTAAGTTTCTGGTCAAGCGACTTTAAAAATGATTTCATAAAATTCATTTTGGTCACTTGAATTTAAATAAAGGTCCACTGAGTGTGTTAAAATCTAATTAAACTTTATTTGGGGGAAGTAAATCATAATATATACAATTCCTTCTAAATCAAAATTTTACATTTCACCAATAAGTAAAAAGTGATTTTTTTGTCTTTGGTCTTTATTTTTGATACTGCAGAACTACAAAGCTGTTGCAACTGTTTTTGTGCAATCTGGTTGCTATGTTTGTCTTTGCAGAAGTTTTTACACCCAGATTTATTCTCAAATGTACACGCCCTTTGAATAAATTCTGGCCGCGGAAAATTTTTTCCAACTCTTTTCTGTATCTATTTGTGTTTTGTGGCACACAAGTCTATTTCGCAGCTATTCCGGCAGTCTGCTGGCTATGTTTATATTAATAACTGATTACTGATACCGAAAAGATATTTACATCTACACGCAACATTGTTGCAACTTGCAAAAAGTCTGAACTATGAGAACTTGACAGAGAATAAAAATGCCAGAGAACTATCTTAAACGCAAAAGTTACTCAAATAGATCAAAATTGTCTTTAAAAGTACAATATACCCTGAAATTGTTCTATCAAAATTACTCCCTAAGGTACAGTTACTTGTTAATAATTGTCTTAATAACCGTTTGGGCAAATGGTACGCAGGTTAAAACTAAAAGCTTGATTTAAAAATACCGCCCGTGAACAAAATATATAAATCGCATAGCGAAATGTTTTAACGTTTTTTGTTGGCTCTAATGCAGTTTAATGCATCAAAGAAAACCACTCCAAGTCTCTGTTCAGTTCAGCAGATTGACCTAAAGACTTGTGAGCTAAACACACTGTGAGGAATGCTATAAATGTAGGGATCTTCTCCGTTTGTGACCTCCCCCCAACGTAGAGGGTGCATTTTATTTGCACTCCCTGAGGCACCTGAAATTTTTTTGAATAACGATCCTTGTAATGGCACCTGCTCTGTAACTTGGGGGTGCATAACGTACTGGGGGGAGGAGGGCACAAACGGAAATGATCAAAATCAGAATTTAAAAGGTGCGTTAGCAAGTATAGTTATTATTGTCCCTCCCTTGACTTTCTAAATTGGTTGACAAAATTTTTGTTGCAACCATATAACTTCATGCTCTCTGCAAGTCTGCTGTTTGGGCATTCATGAAATTTTGACAGAATTGTGTGTGTGGTTGGGTTAAGTTTCTGGTGAAGCGACTTTAAAAATAATTTCATAAAATGACTTTTGCTCACTTGCATTTAAATTAAGGTCCACTGAGTGGATTTCAATCTAATTAAACTTTATTTGGGGGAAGCAAATCATAATATATACAATTTTTTCTAAATCAAAATTTTACTTTTCAGCAATAAGTAAAGAATGATTTTTTTGTCTTTGGTCTTTATTTTTGATACTGCAGAACTACAAAGCTATTGCAACTGTTTTTGTGCAATCTGGTTGCTTTGTTTATCTTTGCAAAAGTTTTTGCACCCAGATTTATTCTCAAATGTACACGCCCTTTGAATAAAATTTGGCCGCGGAAAATTTTTTCCAACTCTTTTCTGTATCTATTTCTGTATTTTGTGGCACACAAGTCTATTTCGCAGCTATTCCGGCAGTCTGCCGGCTATGTTTATATAAATAACTGATTATTGATACCAAAAGATATTTACATCTACATGCAACATTTTTGCAACTTGCAAAAAGTCTGAACTATGAGAACTTGACAGAGAATAAAAATGCCAGAGAACTATCTTAAACGCAAAAGTTACTCAAATAGATCAAAATTGTCTTTAAAAGTACAATATACCATGAAATTGTTCAATCAAAATTACTCCCTAAGGTACAGTTAATTGTTCATAATTGTCTTAATAACCATTTGGGCAAATGGTACCCAGGTTAAAACTAAAAGCTTGATTTGAAAACACCGCCCGTGAACAAAATATACAAATCGCATAGCGAAATGTTTTAACGTTTTTTCTTTGCTCTAATGCTGTTTAATGCATCAAAGAAAACCACTCCAAGTCTCTGTTCATTTCAGCAGATTGACCTAAAGACTTGTGAGCTAAACACACTGTGAGGAATGCTATGCATGTAGGGGATCTTTTTTCGTTTGCGACTTCCCCCCAACGTAGTGGGTGCATTTTATTTGACCCCCTGAGGCACCTGACATTTTTTGAATAACGGTCCATTTAATGACACGTGCTCTGTATTTTGGGGGTGCATAACTTAGTGGGGGGAGGGGGCACAAACGGAAAAGATCCCAATCAGGTTTTAGAAGGTGCGTTAGTAATTGTTGTCCGTCCCTTGATTTTCTAAATTGGTTGTCAAAATTTTCCTTGCAACCATATGACTTCATGCTCTGCAAATCTGCTGTTTGAGCATTCAAGGAATTTTTACAGAATTTTGTGAGTGGTTAGGTTAAGTTTCTGGTCAAGCGACTTTAAAAATGCTTTCATAAAATTCATTTTGCTCACTTGAATTTAAATAAAGGTCCACTGAGTGTGTTAAAATCTAATTAAACTTTATTTGGAAGAAGCAAATCATAATGTATACAATTCCTTTTAAATCAAAATTTAACATTTCAGCAATAAGTAAAAAATGATTTTATTTTCTTTGTTCTTCATTCTTGATACTGCAGAACTACAAAGCTGTTGCAACTGTGTTTGTGCAATATGGTTGCTATGTTTGTCTTTGCAGAAGTTTTTACACCCAGATTTATTCTCAAATGTACACGCCCTTTGAATAAAAGTTGGCGGCGGAAAATTTTTCCAACTCTTTTTTGTATCTGTTTCTGTCTGTATTTTATGGCACACAAGTGTATTTCGCAGCTATTCCGGCAGTCTGCCGGCTATGTTTATATAAATAACTGATTATTGATACCAAAAGATATTTACATCTACATGCAACATTGTTGCAACTTGCAAAAAGTCTGAACTATGAGAACTTGACAGAGAATAAAAATGCCAGAGAACTATCTTAAACGCAAAAGTTACTCAAATAAATCAAAATTGCCTTTAAAAGTACAATATACCATGAAATTGTTCAATCAAAATTACTCCCTAAGGTACAGTTAATTGTTCATAATTGTCTTAATAACCATTTGGGCAAATGATACCCAGGTTAAAACTAAAAGCTTGATTTGAAAATACCGCCCGTGAACAAAATATACAAATCGCATAGCGAAATTTTTTAACGTTTTTTGTTTGCTCTAATGCAGTTTAATGCATCAAAGAAAACCACTCCAAGTCTCTGTTCAGTTCAGCAGATTGACCTAAAGACTTGTGAGCTAAACACAGTGAGGAATGCTATACATGTAGGGGATCTTTTTCGTTTGCGACGTCCCCCAACGTAGTGGGTGCATTTTATTTACACCCCCTGAGGCACCTGACTTTTTTTGAATAACGATCCATTTAATGGCACGTGCTCTGTGTTTTGGGGGTGCATAACTTAGTGGGGGGAGGGGGGCACAAATGGAAAAAATCCCAATCAAGTTTTAGAAGGTGCGTTAGCAATCATAGTTATTGTTGTCCGCCCTTGATTTTCTAATTCGGTTCTCAAAATTTTCGTTGCAACCATGTGACTTCATGCTCTCTGCAAATCTACTTTTTGAGCATTCGTGAAATTTTAACAGGATTGTGTGAGTGTTTAAGTTAAGTTTCTGGTCAAGCGACTTTAAAAATAATTTCATAAAATGACTTTTGCCCAGTTGCATTTAAATTAAGGACCACTGAGTGGATTTCAATCTATTTAAACATTATTTGGGGGAAGCAAATCATAATATATACAATTTCTTCTAAACCAAAATTTGACGTTTCAGCAATAAGTAAAAAATGAATATACTTGTTTTTGGTCTTTATTTTTGAAACTGCAGAACTACAAAGCTATTGCAACTGTTTTTGTGCACTCTGGTAGCTATGTTTATCTTGCAATCTGGTTGCTATATCTAATTTTTATGTGGGTACTAACGGTCATATATTTCTCATTTTTGAGTTAATACTGTTAAATTTATGGCACTGATCTATTGCGTTGATAGCCTTTTCAAACCTATTTTGTTGCAATTATTCCTAATTCGTTTTTGGTCAACTTTTTACTTGATAAGTGGACTGCTTTTTTGAAAATTTAGATTGCTATCATGAACGTATTTTATTTTTTGTAGTTGGTTTATTTCATTATAAAAAATCAGTTTTCATGATATGACTATCAAAACTTATCTATGCGTTATCTATGAATATCTTTTTGTTTCCAATACAATAAATATCCAATAGAGTGGATACAGCTTGGTAAATGATTTAATTGCCCTCAAATATAGCGTTCGTTGTGTTAAATCTGAGTGACCTGCACAGTCTTTTTTCAACCATCACATTGTTTTTGCGCGATTTAAATCACCCTTATTTTCTGTAATACAATTACAATTCAATACAATTAATTAATTTCAATTTTTCCGCGTTGTTCTTGTACAAGAAATGGAAATTTCGATTTCCGGACACACCGAATCATTTATTTGTTAAAAAATTGTTATCAATTCAGTCTTGTCATAATGCAACATTGCAGTGACTGGGTTGTTAGTATTGTATACTAATGACCCAGTCATTACAATTGGGCATTAAGACAAGATTGAAACGATTACATTTTTTGAACAATTAAATGATTTGAGTCGCCATATTTGAACAAGGCTCAACAAAGGGAGGACGCCATCTTCAAAAATAAAGATTTTCGAAAAGGTTAGGACGTTGAAGATTTGATATGAGCGCTGCTCAGAAAAGATATTGAAAATGCGGTAATTGAGTGAGCTATTATTGGACGTCTTTTTATACGATTTGAAGAGGAGCATTGGTTTTCTTGAGATTTTTTGTAACTGGAAGCACTATTCGTTCAAACCGCATTTTGACCTAAAAGCGAAAGTGAGAAAATTGCAGTTTGAGCTATTCTGAGTTCTATCATGCGCTGCTTTTAGTTAATGACGACGTTTCGAGTGTTTTTTTTACAGAATGGCGCATATAGATAACTGTTTTTTTTGTCAAATTGGCTCTGTTTTGTTTATAATTCGTTTTTTTTTTTGTGAAAATAATTAAACTTCTGAAATTGACACCGAAATGTTTTAACGTTTTTTGTTTGCTCTAATGCAGTTTAATGCATCAAAGAAAACCACTCCAAGTCTCTGTTCAGTTCAGCAGATTGACCTAAAGACTTGTGAGCTAAACACAGTGAGGAATGCTATACATGTAGGGGATCTTTTTTCGTTTGCGACGTCCCCCCAACGTAGTGGGTGCATTTTATTTACACCCCCTGAGGCACCTGACTTTTTTTGAATAACGATCCATTTAATGGCACGTGCTCTGAATTTTGGGGGTGCATAACTTAGTGGGGGGAGGGGGCACAAACGGAAAAGATCCCAATCAGGTTTTAGAAGGTGCGTTAGCAATCATAGTTATTGTTGTCCGTCCCTTGATTTTCTAAATTGGTTGTCAAAATTTTCCTTGCAACCATATGACTTCATGCTCTGCAAATCTGCTGTTTGAGCATTCATGAAATTTTTACAGAATTTTGTGAGTGGTTAGGTTAAGTTTCTGGTCAAGCGACTTTAAAAATGCTTTCATAAAATTCATTTTGCTCACTTGAATTTAAATAAAGGTCCACTGAGTGTGTTAAAATCTAATTAAACTTTATTTGGAAGAAGCAAATCATAATGTATACAATTCCTTTTAAATCAAAATTTAACATTTCAGCAATAAGTAAAAAATGATTTTATTTTCGTTGTTCTTTATTCTTGATACTGCAGAACTACAAAGCTGTTGCAACTGTTTTTGTGCAATATGGTTGCTATGTTTGTCTTTGCAGAAGTTTTTACACCCAGATTTATTCTCAAATGTACACGCCCTTTGAATAAAAGTTGGCCGCGGAAGTTTTTTCCAAGTCTTTTATTTTTTTCTGTATTTTATGGCACACAAGTCTATTTCGCAGCTATTCCGGCAGTCTGCCGGCTATGTTTATATAAATAACTGATTATTGATACCAAAAGATATTTACATCTACATGCAACATTGTTGCAACTTGCAAAAAGTCTGAACTATGAGAACTTGACAGAGAATAAAAATGCCTGAGAACTATCTTAAACGCAAAAGTTACTCAAATAAATCAAAATTGCCTTTAAAAGTACAATATACCATGAAATTGTTCAATCAAAATTACTCCCTAAGGTACAGTTAATTGTTCATAATTGTCTTAATAACCATTTGGGCAAATGATACCCAGGTTAAAACTAAAAGCTTGATTTGAAAATACCGCCCGTGAACAAAATATACAAATCGCATAGCGAAATGTTTTAACGTTTTTTGTTTGCTCTAATGCAGTTTAATGCATCAAAGAAAACCACTCCAAGTCTCTGTTCAGTTCAGCAGATTGACCTAAAGACTTTTGAGCTAAACACAGTGAGGAATGCTATACATGTAGGGGATCTTTTTTCGTTTGCGACGTCCCCCCAACGTAGTGGGTGCATTTTATTTACACCCCCTGAGGCACCTGACTTTTTTTGAATAACGATCCATTTAATGGCACGTGCTCTGTGTTTTGGGGGTGCATAACTTAGTGGGGGGAGGGGGGCACAAATGGAAAAAATCCCAATCAAGTTTTAGAAGGTGCGTTAGCAATCATAGTTATTGTTGTCCGCCCTTGATTTTCTAATTTGGTTCTCAAAATTTTCGTTGCAACCATGTGACTTCATGCTCTCTGCAAATCTACTTTTTGAGCATTCGTGAAATTTTAACAGGATTGTGTGAGTGTTTAGGTTAAGTTTCTGGTCAAGCGACTTTAAAAATAATTTCATAAAATGACTTTTGCTCAGTTGCATTTAAATTAAGGACCACTGAGTGGATTTCAATCTATTTAAACATTATTTGGGGGAAGCAAATCATAATATATACAATTTCTTCTAAACCAAAATTTGACGTTTCAGCAATAAGTAAAAAATGAATATACTTGTTTTTGGTCTTTATTTTTGAAACTGCAGAACTACAAAGCTATTGCAACTGTTTTTGTGCACTCTGGTAGCTATGTTTATCTTGCAATCTGGTTGCTATATCTAATTTTTATGTGGGTACTAACGGTCATATATTTCTCATTTTTGAGTTAATACTGTTAAATTTATGGCACTGATCTATTGCGTTGATAGCCTTTTCAAACCTATTTTGTTGCAATTATTCCTAATTCGTTTTTGGTCAACTTTTTACTTGATAAGTGGACTGCTTTTTTGAAAATTTAGATTGCTATCATGAACGTATTTTATTTTTTGTAGTTGGTTTATTTCATTATAAAAAATCAGTTTTCATGATATGACTATCAAAACTTATCTATGCGTTATCTATGAATATCTTTTTGTTTCCAATACAATAAATATCCAATAGAGTGGATACAGCTTGGTAAATGATTTAATTGCCCTCAAATATAGCGTTCGTTGTGTTAAATCTGAGTGACCTGCACAGTCTTTTTTCAACCATCACATTGTTTTTGCGCGATTTAAATCACCCTTATTTTCTGTAATACAATTACAATTCAATACAATTAATTAAATTCAATTGTTCCGCGTTGTTCTTGTACAAGAAATGGAAATTTCGATTTCCGGACACACCGAATCATTTATTTGTTAAAAAATTGTTATCAATTCAGTCTTGTCATAATGCAACATTGCAGTGACTGGGTTGTTAGTATTGTATACTAATGACCCAGTCATTACAATTGGGCATTAAGACAAGATTGAAACGATTACATTTTTTGAACAATTAAATGATTTGAGTCGCCATATTTGAACAAGGCTCAACAAAGGGAGGACGCCATCTTCAAAAATAAAGATTTTCGAAAAGGTTAGGACGTTGAAGATTTGATATGAGCGCTGCTCAGAAAAGATATTGAAAATGCGGTAATTGAGTGAGCTATTATTGGACGTCTTTTTATACGATTTGAAGAGGAGCATTGGTTTTCTTGAGATTTTTTGTAACTGGAAGCACTATTCGTTCAAACCGCATTTTGACCTAAAAGCGAAAGTGAGAAAATTGCAGTTTGAGCTATTCTGAGTTCTATCATGCGCTGCTTTTAGTTAATGACGACGTTTCGAGTGTTTTTTTTACAGAATGGCGCATATAGATAACTGTTCTTTTTGTCAATTTGGCTCTGTTTTGTTTATAATTCGTTTTTTTTTTGTGAAAATAATTAAACTTCTGAAATTGACACCATAGTGTTATTGACAGCATAATAATTCGTTTCAAGTGTAAATTGGGCACATACTTCTCAATTTTTTGGTAATTTTTTCTAATTCTTCATTTTTTCTCTTGGATCTTCAATCGGACTGACTTTCAGGAATCCGTGCATATGGCAACTGCTTTTTGATATCTCATACATTGAACGCCTCCTTATAACGTGAGGTTTTCAAAAAGTGTGCACATGCTAACCCGATTATGGCAGTCTTTGTGCAATTTTTTTTTAGTTTATTGTTTGTTTTGTTTTAATTGCACCTGTTGACAAACAAAAGTTCTGGTTACCTCAAATTTTGACTTCACTCACCCTTACTTAGTTTTTGTTATGCCTCTAATCAGTTGAAACATTCAAAATCTTACTCTGAAGTGGTATCCAATTCCTTGAAAAATGCGCAGCATATTCGAGTAGCGTTGTTTGCTGAGATTGTTTGCGGGACACAATCCTGTAAAGATGCGAATAGAGTGAACTCAATAATATAAGTGGACAAAGCCGATGCTGCTTTGTCCCTTTTACTATTATTATGATTTTGGCGGAAAACATTACAAATCAAATTGATTTCTCTATGATTCATCTGATGGTCAACGTAAACGGGTTAGAAATCCACTTCGTGATACATGAAATCACGTTTTTAAAACGAAACTAACTTCTTTCTGTAGCATTGAGGAATTGCGAGAACTTTAAAATGTGCGTCACTGGAATCAACTAAAGCTCAGAGAGTACAGGAGTACAATTTTTTTTTGCGAAAATGTTAACTTGAAAGTCAAAATATAGGAAACACAAAATTTGCCGAGCGCTTTTACAGCAAGACAATTGACTGACATCCTACTCCCAATATTCTTCCATAAACTTTAGAGTATTCTTTCGATTAACATGAGACTAAACTTGTGCCAGCTCCTAAGCCTATTGTCGCTTGAAATTGTTTTTTGCTTGGATTTCGGTCATTGATAATGCAGTTTTTTGCGAATCAGTCTTGTACAAGAGTTGTACTTTCGTATCAAACAAATGGTCATCACGGAGGACTCCTAGTTGCAATGGGTAACGATTTCTTGCGTGCTGTTAATCTGATTTATTTTTTGAAGATTGAGCAGTTTTCTCCGAAGTAACCAGTTGCATTGTTCCTGCTTATCAACCTCCATATTTTGTGTGAAACCTGGTTTCACAGAATACTATTTGCAGTCAAATGATGTGGAGACAATCTTGAGCTCTGAGAAACGCAAATCTGTCCAGATTCTTCTTGTTGATTTTAGTTTGCCCAGATTACGTTGGGAGTCGATCTCTTCGCCTCATTTTGATTTCTCATGCAGTGATTTACTGGTCTCCCAAACCGTTTATTTGCCTACTCATAAGCTTGGACGTGTTGTGGATTTGTTTTTTTTCTCCCATCCTGACAAATGGGGACTTGAGTATTGTAGAACAGTTAAACTCGGATGTTTAGTCTATTCCTTCAACGAATGATGACTTCAATCACCAATGTGCAAATGCGGACGCCTATACAATCAGCCCTCTTAACGAGGCTATTTTCATCTCATCTAACACGGTCAAGTTATTTTGCTCATGAGTGCCATAACTTGCAGCCTGATCAAGGTTCTATCACAAAGTATTTTGTGCTATTAACCAGGAGCAACAAAAAACGGAGAAAGCGCTTAGAAGCCCTCTTTTATTATTCCTCGCAGACTATGCATTGTGTAAATATTTAATTAATCTGGGAAGCTTCAAAAGAATTCTGTTGAATGTCTCTAAAAGGAACTAATGATTTTGATGGACAGAGACAAGCAAGTCCTGTTGAACGATGTACAGAAGTGTAACACAAATGAAGTCTTTGTTGAAAAATTTGAATGGTAGAAGTTGCTTTTCCAAAAAATGTTTCTTCAAAAATATGGCGTCTTTTGAAGGCTCAGGGAAAGCGTATTTTGATTTTTCAATTAGTTGTTTTTAGCAAACACTCAAATACGATTAAATGATTGTATTTGACAATGAGATCAAATTATCTGGTGTTCAATTCATCCTTGAATAATTTCAATTTTTTTTTTGTGATCAAGGTAGCCCGATTCCTGCCTTTCCTGATACACCTCCGACTATTTTATAGCTCTGTCTTTTTATTATCACCTTTCAACCGACTTGCTCATTTTTAGTTCATAAATTTGAGCTGAAAATTTTTTCCTGTTGAAAAAAAGTAACCCAAGCAGACGTCAAAAACTATCGGCCAGTTTCAGTATATGCAAAGTTTCCTTTCATTTTAGAGTATATTTTTGTTTATATACCTAAAGATCAGATATCAACTGAATTCCAGACTTGGACTCCGTGCGAAGCGTTCAACAATTACAATTGCTCACATTTTTTAATAAGCTATATTTTAATTATGACAAAAACCTCAAGCAAGTTGAGTTATTGGATTTCAGCAACGCTTTTGACTCGGTGTGTCGTCGATTTTCGCAAATTATTATTTAGTTTTGGCAACGATTTTGTGAAATATTTCAACATCTAGACGGCAATGTGTTAATTTGAATGGTGATCTGTCAAATAATCTGCCAGTTACTGGTTGTGTTACTTACGGAAGTGTTAGGACCGGTTTTGTTTTGGTTTTCTGATATGATCGATGTACCAGTGGTATCAAGTTCTTTGCTACGCTAAGAGTCAAAATTGCTCTGCCAAGGCAGCAGCTGCGTAAATAGGGCTCAAATTGACCTATGCTTGCTGCGGATATGGTAACTATTGCCTTTTAATTCATGCTGAAGCGGGTTCTTACTTATTGTAGATTTTCATTGGATAATGTTTCTTGGTAATGACGAGATACCTTTGCTGAATTATTTTAGGGATCTGGGAATTGAGTTATCGAAGACATTCAAGTGCATTGTTCTTGTATGAATAAAAATATTACCAGTTCGTCCGTTATTCATTGACTTAAAACAGAGTGCCGTTGAACGCGCAATCAGGAGTTAAATTTAAGTTATTCAAGGAATGTTTATTTGATTTTTCCATAAATATCCGGCTTGGTTTCCTGAATCTCTTATCTACGAGGATCATAGCAAACCCACTGCTTACGATGGTACTTTGGCTACGATGATTTCTTCAAACTATCAAAAATATACTATCAAACCCCGCTGTTATGCTATCAACTTATCGAGCGTCACTTAGTGTTTTTATAAAAATCGTTTTGAATGAAAGCTTATCTTTTGGCATTTCTGTGAAGTAAGACCCAAAGTCCTAAACCTACAGATTTTTGAGCGTCTGGCACTCACACGAGCTATGACTAGATATACGGAAAAATGTTCAACGTATTATAAATGAGGCGTTGGATATACCTAATGTCAGCATCAAATTTTTTCCGATATTATTACAAATGAAAAATTGCAACACCGAATCTTTGAATGGCCATGAGAAACGATAATTATGAATATGAATTATCTGGCGCATTGTGTCTTAGATGTTAACGCAGCTTTTGTATGGAATGATTTTTGTTGAATTGTTGCTCCTGTTTTTCTAGCTTTTACCTGATTTGTGTCTTTTTATGGTTAGTCTACCCTTTTGTCAATATCTTTTATACTCTTAAAGGTCATTAACGTTTTATTTTAATACTAAATTTTTTTCACAAGTGCAACTTTTGATCTTTTTCAAATGTTGGTTTCCAATCTATGAAATGTTTTCACTTTTAAATCTATGCAGGTGGGTGGCCTGAGTTTTTTTTCAAGCATCAAATGGTAAATATTTTCAATTATGTGTTTTTCTTTTTTTTCTTTTTGATTTCCAGCTTCCAAGTTCCGAAGTACTTTTTTGTTGTCTGTTTTACAATGTGTCTGTGTTGTCCTCGTTCTAGCATATATCCTAGCATCCGCTTAAAACCCTAATTTGTTTTCATTTTGCTTTATAAATAGTTTTAAGATTAGTGGTTCTAGAAATTTCCTCGAAATTTTCAATTTTGTTTGAATCTAATATTCAACTTAATGCAGCGCTGAGAATTTGCTGGACTTTCCTTTAAAAGTTCGAGAGCTAGGTTTGGTACTAAACTATTTTTTAATCTCTGAGGTGTTCTCTTTTTCCATTTACCTTTTCATGATTATTAAATTATCGCAAGGGTCTGAATTTTTACAAGAACTTTTGTCTCAATTTTGTGATTACAATTAGAAAAAAATCAGTTTTTGATTCCAAAATTTTAGTTTTCTTTTTTTGTTGTCAATTTCTATTCTACGAATATTATTTGCCTTATGCTCTCCCAATGTGCCTTCTGGGCAAACGAGTTAATTGCGGGGTTCTATTTTTGCAGGTCCATTATCATTATTTATTTCATGAAAATATTTAGCTCGCTCAGTTTTGTGATCCTATTCTTCTGTCCTAAGAATTAGGAACCTTTTTTCAACGTTAGTAGATATTCTGTAATAATTATAAATTTGGTGGTATCAGGATTTCCAGCAGGTTTTAATGTAAGAGTTAAATATATGCTCCTTTATTATGGTTTCTGAACGATGCCTTAATTATTTTGTTAGCTTGTGTCAAGGATGTCTGCTCAAAATCTTTCTGGGTATGGCAAGTGTAATTTGTGGCCAAAGATTTCAAAGTCCCTTGAGGCGCAGAACAAATCTTGACAAAATTTAACTGTTTTGGGCTGTAGTTACGATGTTCTCTCTGAAGTTTCGAAGCTTTTGAAATTGTTCCGGTTGTTTTATCACAATTTAGACAGTTGGAATTGATTTGGGTTACTGTCTTTTCTGCAAGATTGCTCACAAATTTGGCGATTTTAATAGTTACCTCGAAGCAGTGAAGGACGCGAGAATAAGGGAGCACGCACTTATTTTCATTTTTGCATGCAATTTTCCAATGGATATTGTGTACTGTTTTTTTGCTATATTATTTTGCTTTTATTTTATTCGCTTGAATGTTTTTGTCGCACTGACTTATCGAGTTCTCAAAATGACTTCTGCGTGCGTTAATTGGAAAAGTTAACAGGATATATCACTAAAGCTTATTCGATCATTAATTCTTGAGCCAAACGTTGAGACCATTTTAGTTGGTAGAAAAGCGAATGTTCAGTTCTTTTAACTATGAATTAATTGGCGTTCTGGGACTACAGATCTACGAAACAATCGCGACTATTTTCTGGCAATCTTGGGGTTACGTTTTTTGTGGGAGTATTTACTATCAATGATAAACAGTCAGTCAGTCAGTTCAGCGGGTTTTTGCCCTAAATTCTATAACATAATATTATTTCAAAGAACTTGAAGAAACTTGAAGATATGATTGTCCCATAAAATAAACGAGTCTTGTCTGAATCTGATTTGATTTGAATTTTTTTCAGCGTCTGACTTCAATGTGTGGGTTCAATGCGCTGTTGATTCTCTGTTTTCTTACTTCTGACCACATTCAACAACATGAGCGTATCCAGCTGTACTCTAAATAGATTTTGGTGCTCTAAATAGTTTTTGGGCAGCTTTACAATCTAACCTCAACTCTCCAGGGGCTATTATAGTGAACAACAGCAATAACACACAGTAGATATGTTTATGCTACGAGTGGAAGTAGATGTGAATTTCAATTCATTGACTATGTTTTAAGCATTTAGAGCTGATTTTATCCCACTTACCACTCAAATATTTTTTGTAAATGAATTCGATGCAAAGTTTAAACCTGTGCGTGTCGTGTATGACTTTATGGTACATAATAGACTATATAAATTGTCTGTCTCTCTTGCTTTGCTTTTTTAATTATTTATTACAACAGTAGGAAACCATCTATTTAGATCCTTTTGTGCATGAAATGCTCCTTTCATAAAAATACAGCTCAGTGCGTAAAATAGAAGGAAAATCAGGTTCAGCTTCAATTCATTTGAGCAGTTTCTTTTTCAGTGAAAAGGACAAAGTAACGAAAAGTACGTTGAAGACAAGAATGGACTAAAGTATCAATTGTGGGGAGCTGAATTGTGTTCAATGACTGACGGAAGGAAGACAATATTTTCAATCAGAGCAATGTGAACAAAGGAAGAAATGCTGAACTATTTTTAGACACACTTTGTGTAGTGTATCATACTTGAGAAGACTGTCTCAACCTCGCCGCCATTTTGTATTGCTTTGTTCAAAGGTTAAGATAGCTCCATAATGAAGAAAATTTTTGCGATACAATTGAATGCATTTTTCGTTCTTTACTGTTCTGGGTTGTCCTATGTATAAGTTGAGCATTTAGTTGGTTATTCCTTATGTGCTGATTTAAAATTGATTATTATTGACCATTTGTCCTGTTTTGAGGAGCCTTCTTATCTCTAGTTTCCCTCAGGCTCTCTAAGGATAGATATCTTTTTACTTCCATTCAGACGTCCCCTTATTATTCAATATATTGTATGTATGTATTACATGTCGACCTTTTTTGCGGCCAGACTGAAGTTTCCGTTGTTAAAGATAGTGACATAACTTTGTGATCATCGTTTCCTTTCAGTTAGTTGTGATTAACTTTATTGTATTAACCAATGGAGCGTCTCCAGGAAATGACCAAATGCGACACTGAATTCCTGGCATAAATTTCACGAATATGTGCGCCAATCAGCATACTCGCAACTACAGTGCCTGAAATGATGTGGACTTGAGTGTTTTGCCAATCAAAGTTGACTAGTTTAAACAATAGTTGGTTCATAGTGCATAGTCTTTGTCGAGTAATTCGTGCTTTTGGATCGCCCCCTGAAGTTTTATCGACTAGAACGCAGTTAGTGTGGAAAACTGACACGATGGTCGAGGATAGTGGTCTGGACAAGGACGAAAACGAACCCCCATATGCAGGCAGTGGAACAAATAGCAGAAAACTCAGCACTACGTGAGTAAATGTTGTTATAGTCACCCACTATCAAAAACATTAATTATAAGAGAACACAAAACATTGAGTTTTTACTTGGATCGCTTTAGAATTTACCAATAGGATACTTTGAGTTCAGCTTTACTGTTGAGGAATAGTTTGAGTCAGTAAAGTACAAGTAATTTTTGGCTTTGATTTAATTACGTGATTCAATCGCAGTTCAATTTTCAATGTTTTAGAGGTGAAAGCTTGTACAAACTCCTCAATGTTGAAAAAGGTGCTTCCAATGATGAAATCAAGAAGAGTTACCGCAAGGTAAGTAACGGTTTGAATGGATGCGTTCTAACAAAATTGTTGCGCGTTAAGAAGAATTTCTGAGATTGGAATCTATCTGGGCTTCAGTTTTAATAGCTACAGGGATAGCGACAGCGCTTTTAAGTAGCGACAGCTATGGCGGTGCGCTATTCTAGGACTTTCTGCGGTGCATTTATTTGACTTTTGCATAAATGCTGCATGTCCCTCATTTGCCTAATTGTTGTGATAAACTTATTAAATAGTTTAAGGTGAGCTATGACCAAACCGTCAATGACGTCAATGGACAACCACCTGCTCTCTGGTACATGGATCGCACCCCCATGATGAAGGCAAGTGCAAGCAAAAGAGGTTGCTCGGAATTGAGTCCGCTTGAAGAAAGATCGATGGAAGAAGTCATTCAAAGCGCACTTGCAGCTCAAATGCCAAGTATTATTGCAGGCATTCAAGCAGAAGTTCCGAATTCGGTATCAGCAGCCATCAACGATGCAATTGCCAAGTTGAAAGATGAGTTCGCTCAAAAATTAACTGTGCAAGAACAAAGATGTAACTTGAAGTCCCTATCCGAAGCGGAGCTACTGGAAAGCTACAACAGGCGTGATAACATCAAGGTGATTGGACTGCCTGAGGTTATCAAGGATGATGGAAAACCTGAAGCGTACGCGGAGACTATCAAGGAAATTGTTAAACTTGCGAACAAAATAGAAGTTAACGTGGATGAGCAGGACGTTTGAATTGCACACAGGCTACCAAGTGCTCAGAGAGGCAAGCGACCAATAATTGCCCGCTTCAACAGGCGAGTTTCAAAAATTGAGATGCTGAAGAAGAAGAAAAGTTGGGAGAATCTCGTCGGATACGCCAATGTTAGTGTTTAATTGCTCTCAAACGATGTTTGTAGCAATTATATTAGTCCTGTTGGTCTTTTTTAATGCGATTTTTCGCTTGACCGATTTTTCGTCTGACGCTTTTGGCTTTTCGTCCTCAAAAACGAGATAAACAGAGAGCCCAGAGGGCATTAAGTGCTCTTAGAGCCTTTTAGCTCTGTTTCAGCTCAAACAGTTTTGGAGTCTTATACTTGTGGTGTGAACAGCGGTTCTTAGAGTTTGAAGACCCACCCCCCCCACTGCTGACCCCCCCCCCCACCCCCCACCCGACTGTCGCCACCCCAATCGGCACCCCCGTGCACCCTCCCCCCACCCGTGGCTAGCTACTGACGAACAACCGCTAGCTAAAAACGCAAATTTATACTAATTGTCACAATTTTTTTCAAGATTTTTGAAAATTTTTGTCAGTTTATTAAGTTTTTTCAGCCCTAGCAGCCCTAGGTGTCAAGGAATCCACTCTAGGATTTGATAATGGGTTATTGAATAGTTTCTAGTGGTAATAGAGAATGGTTTCAACATCTCAACACTGCGAATTTTTTGCATTTTTTTGATAAATTTTGCAAATTTTTTCAATGTTTTTGAAAGTTTTTGTCGTTTTTTAGGTTTATCCAGCCTCAAGAGCCAAGGAACTTCCTCGAGGGTTTAATAATAGGTTACTATGTAGTTTCTAGAAGTAATGGAATCCTTTTCATGATTTAAACATCACGAATTTTAGCAATTTTTTGACAAAAATTGCTATATTTTTTAAAATTTTTTGACATATATTTTCATTATTCAAAATTTTTCAGCCTCAGGGTTCAGACAACCTCCTGAAGGGTTTGATAATACGTTGCTGCATAGTTTCTATTGGTAATAGAATGTTTTTCAACATTTGAACATCACGATTTTTAGCAATTGTTGGATAAAACTTGAATTTTTTTTCCAAATTTTTCAAAATTTGTCATTATCTAAGTTCTTCCAGCCCCAAGAAACCTCGTATAGGCTTTGATAATAGGTTACTGAACAATTTTTATTGCGATAGAATAGTTTTGAACTTTTTAATATCACAAATTTTGTCGATTTTTTAATAAAACTTATGATTTTTTCAATTTTTTTTTTGAAATTTTGTCATTTTATTTGCAGTTTTTGAGTCCTTTTTTGAGTTTAACGATTAGTACTGGCCAACGAAGCTTTTTAAGTCTTGCAGATGGGTTACATGACAAAAATCCAGAGGCAAAAATGTTCTTTGAATATTTTTGTCACTGCGAAATGTGGAAAGTTTTCTTCTGAATTTTGCACTTTCAGTTTTTTTATATGATTTAGTTACTAACAAGGCTAGAATCTCATGGAAAAAATTTCTAGCTCTCTCTCTCTCTCTTTCTCTCTGTGTGTGTTGGTTGGCGTTTCTTTCCTTCTCTTTCTCGCTCACGTTTTACCTCGCACTCTCTCTCTCTCTCTCTCTCTCTCCTTAACTCTTTTGTTGACTTCAGCGGCTGTTATGTGGCGTGATAATATCGTCTATTACCCTAGCCTCACGCCTCTTCAATCAAGCGAAATCTAACCTCACTAAACAGTGGCTAGGTGATGACAACCGCCCGCCGGTCGTTTGAGAGCAATTCGCCCGACGTTAGTCGGTTATGTACCAGGGAAACTACCAGGGAATCTTGAAACTACCAGGGAAACTTTTACCTCCGCAACTTGTCTAGATCATTTTATCTATCAAAATTTTGCCAGCCCTGAGTTCAGTGTTTTATCTCTTGACAACTTTTCATATCTTTATCCGATCTTAATGAAGTGGCTAATTAATGTTGATACTGAACAAAACTATTTGCCATTTAGAGACATAATCTTTATAAAATATCAAGAAAAACGGTCGAATTATTTAACTGACTCAGACTCGAACCTAAGGAATCGATGTCACTTTTTCGAATCTGATATTAACAATGAGTTGTTCAAAAATTTAACAGCCTTTTCCTGGAAATCACTAACAAGTGTGCCCCGCTTAAATGCTTGGCTGCTAAAAAATTAAAAGCACCGAAATGGTTTGCAAACACCCTTAAAAATTTGCGCTTCAAAAAAAACAGCACATCGAAGAAACAAAGATTCAAAAGAAACAAAGCGCATAACAATGAAGCAGCAAAAAAATCAAATTGTTACGCGACAAGTTTGGAAAAAGTGTTAAAAAAGCTGAAAAAGATTTCTATGCACAAAAATTCAAATCATGTATTGGAGACTCAAGGCAAACTTAAGTTACTCAATGATATTAAAGGAACAACTGGAGAAAGTTCACATGTTCCTGCGTTGAATACATGCAATGCACGTTGCGCTGATCCAAGCAGCGCTTACATTAATGAGGAATTTAACACATTCTTCGCCAATGCTGGTCCGAAGCTGAAATATAACAATAAACACGTTCCTTTAACTAAGATGGACGTAGTTAATCACCCAATGTATCTAAAGCCAATAACCTGTGGCGAGGTTAGGGAAATCATTGATAATCTAGATAATAAATTCTCATCTGGTGATGATGATTTCTCAAATGTCATAGTCAAGTTATCATCAAATGTTACGATTCCATACCTAACCCAGATAATCAATAAATCTTTTGAAGCAGGAATATTTCCCGATGATCTGAAAAAGGCCAAAGTCATTCCGCTTCAAAAGGATGGAGCAAAACCAGATGAAAATAACTACAGACCAATTTCTACTAATTGTATGGAGTAAAATTATAGAACGTGCTTTGTTCATTCGCATATATGCTTACATGGAATATCATAATTCGCTTTTCAATAGGCAATTTGGGTTTCGTACCAAACACAGCACACTTGACGCTCTAGTTGAATTAGTTGAAAAAATAAGATTGGACTGCCAAAATTTAAAAGCTATCAGTTTCTCTCTTGATCTTAAAAAAGGTTTTGATACCATTGAGCATAATATCTTATTGAAAAAGATCGAAAATACTGGCATCAGGGGCCCAACTCTAAATGGGGCAACAACATAGTTAAAAGGGAGTCAACAGCGGGTTATTGTAAATGGAGCTTGTTCCTCGTGGAATTCTATAGTTTGTGGGGTTCCACAAGGGTCAATTCTGGGTCCGTTCATAATCCTCATTTATATCAATGATCTGCCATTAGTTCGCAAATCTCTTAATTTTATATTGTTTGCGGATGATACAAACCTCACCGCAATTACAAAGACGATAATTCAGTGCAAGAAGATCTGCAAAACATCAATAATTGTTTGATTGCTAATAAGTTAATACTAAATATGGATAAAACAGTACAAATGAATATATGGAATAAAAATAGTGCTTCCAAATCAGCGTTTAAGTTTGATGTTTTTACTGAAGTTCGTAATGTCTGTAAGAATCTCGGAATCTATGTAGATAGTAAATTAAGTTTTCAATCATATATAGAATATATTAAGAAAAGACTCTCAAAACAGTGTTGTATTATATGTAGGCTGCATCACTATGTACCCCGTAAACAGCTAATTTATTACTGTCGAAGAAATGTTAACCCAATAATTCAATACGGTGTTTTGGTAAAAGGCTGTTGCAGTTACTCGTCGCTTCGACCTATCTACATTCTGCAGAAAAAAATTTTAAAATTCATTTACTTCAGGAAAAGGTCAGATAGTTCTAGGGACATTTTTATCTCTAATAAATTACTAACAGTATTCGAGTTCCATGTTTTTGAGCTGCTGAATTGTGTCCTGAAATCATTGAAAAAGATGCATAGCGAAACTTATCTAAATGAACTATTTGAGTATGAGCATAGTACCAGAAAAACCAGATCTACCAAAAACTACCTAAAGATACACTCCTTTAGAACGCCTCTATTTCATATCGTTGTGCAAAGCTATTTAACACACTAAGAAAAAATGAAGTTCTAGCACCAAACATTGAAACCGAAAATTGGCAAAAAATATCGGTATTCTATCATAAATATAAAGTTATTTGCTAAACAATGAGGAGCTGGTATCCTATATTCTTAAATAGTTTATTCCGTACATTTTTTAAAATATTTTTTCCGTACACCCTCAAAACATTTTTAAATTATTTTTTCCCTTTTTCTTTTCCATAAATTGTTGTCAAAAATTGTTGCGGCACTTACTTCAAAACATTTTTTAAATATTTTTTCCCTTTTTCTTTTCCTTAAATTGCTGTCAAAAATTGTTTTGGCACTTACCTCAAAACATTTTTTTAAATATTTTTTCCCTTTTTCTTTTCCATAAATTGTTGTCTAAATTTGTTCTCAAAAATTGAGGCCTCAAAAATGGTATTATTTTAGCAAAATAACAAAGTCTACACATAGAAAATCGACGATGAAAATCGAATTGCAGAAAAAAAATTACTTTAGCCAGGGCAGATACTAGGTGGGCTTAATAGCCCCGTTTATCTGTCCTCTCCGAGATACCTTTGATATGTAAATAATTTTAATTCATATATATGAATTATTTAATGCATTATGTAATTTATTAAATTGTTGATAATTTTCATGATATAGGAGAAATTTATTCTTTCTTTCTTTCTTATTTGTGAATTTTTATTGTTCAATAGAAGTACCAGTTAAATCATTTCCTTGATGTGATGTCACTTGCTCTCGGTTGATAATTGCAGCGATCGCTGTAGTCGTGTTTCTCTTAATGCAACTTTTTGCTAGGTTGATTGTGTTCTTGACTGTTCTTGCGCTTGCTTGAGTGATTTAGCTTACCGAATTACTTTTTTACGCTTATCTGCTTGCATTTTGCTCTAAGTTGCTTTCTGGTTTATTATTTTAAACAGCTGATTGCTAAAAGTTGAAGGAAAAGTGCTCAGCAATTGATTTTATATCATTTTCAATTGCTCTCAAACGAAGTCTGTAGCAACTGTGTGAGACCTGTGGCCTTTTAGGCGATTTTTTGTCTGATTCTTTTAACTTTTCGTCCTCAAAAAAGGTTAAATAGGTAGAGTCGGGAGGGCATTAACTGACTGAGCAGCTCTGTTAGAGCCTTATGCCTTATTAGTCTCTAAGTATGCTGTTCAGCGAACCTGCTTTCAGGAGACATTTTCATTGCGTGAAGTGTGGCTCTTAGTTTTAAAAGTTTGACACCCCTCAGTCGACCCCCCCCCCCACCCAACACACCCCCTTGTCGACCCTCCCCCATCTGAGAATTTAACCCCCTCCCCTCTCGTCCAGACCTTGCAACCATGCCCCCGATTGCTTCATCCCCCCTTCAACGCTTGAGCCCCCCCCCGCAATCCGGTTAACAACTACCCCCCCCCCCCAATGCTAACATCCCAGCTGACTGCCACCGAAGGCAACCGTTCGCCGGTTGTTTGAGAACAATTCACCGATGTTAGTCGGATATGTTTTCTTTTTATATCAGTGAAATGGTTTATAATGAGCCGCGCTTTTATCATATCATGTGAAATCGAACCCCCGCCTTCTATTGCCTTTTTCGCTGAATAGATACAAATGGCCATTTACATAAAGACATTTACATTTGTCGTTTCACGTATTGCTTAGTTTTGAGTTGACGTTAATTGTGCTGAACATTTGAAATCGAGGGAAAACTATTTTTGAGATTTGTTTTCTCTCAACAAGAAGTTTCACCAACTGCACTGCTGCGCTTATAGTTATAACATCACTTAGGGCTGTTTTCATTTCCTTGATCAGTAATAATCAAGGAACCCTTCTGTAATGGTTTTTTTAGAAGTTTTTTTAATTGCTTTCGAACGAAGTTTGATGCAATTATTTTAAACGTTTGTCTTTTTATGCAAAATTTCGATTCACTGCTTTAACGTTCTGTTCAAGAGCATTCCATGAATTGAGTGACTTTTTCACGCTTTTTTTTCGTTTTTGTGGGATCTAAATTGCGCTTTCTGAAATAAAGTTTGTTGCTGATATTAAAGCGATGGTGAGCGAAAAAGAATCAACATCTTGTAGCTAAATGGTTAGTAGTAGTAGTAAAAGACTTCCATTTACCAAACTGACGAAATTTTAACATTAAAAAATTAAGATATGTACATAAATCTGAGTAGAAAAAAGCTGTACAAAAGAAGGGATACTAAGATACACATATAGGACATCGACACTTTATTGACCACGTACAGGTTTGATTGAATTCAAATCTGCAGTCTCGCAGATCACTAAAGAATTTTCGTAATCTAATGGAGGGTAGAGTTAATCGAAATCACTCACATCATTAAAATCATTTACAACAGTTTGAATGCGGTTAATGTACGACTTGGCGGTCAGCTTCTTGGCGCGAATATCATGTGAAATCGAACCCCCGCCTTCTATTGCCTTTTTCGCTGAATAGATACAAATGGCCATTTACATAAAGACATTTACATTTGTCGTTTCACGTATTGCTTAGTTTTGAGTTGACGTTAATTGTGCTGAACATTTGAAATCGAGGGAAAACTATTTTTGGGATTTGTTTTTCTCTCAACAAGAAGTTTCACCAACTGCACTGCTGCGCTTATAGTTATAACATCACTTAGGGCTGTTTTCATTTCCTTGATCAGTAATAATCAAGGAACCCTTCTGTAATGATTTTTTTAGAAGTTTTTTTAATTGCTTTCGAACAAAGTTTGATGCAATTATTTTAAACGTTTGTCTTTTTATGCAAAATTTCGATTCACTGCTTTAACGCTTCTGTTCAAGAGCATTCCTTGAATTGAGTGACTTTTTCACGCTTTTGTTTTTCGTTTTTGTGGGATCTAAATTGCGCTTTCTGAAATAAAGTTTGTTGCTGATATTAAAGCGATTGTGAGCGAAAAAGAATTAACATCTTGTAGCTAAATGGTTAGTAGTAGTAGTAGTAGTAGTAGTAAAAGACTTCCATTTACCAAACTGACGAAATTTTAACATTAACAAATTAAGATATGTACATAAATCTGAGTAGAAAAAAGCTGTACAAAAGAAGGGATACTAAGATACACATATAGGACATCGACACTTTATTGACCACGTACAGGTTTGATTGAATTCAAATCTGCAGTCTCGCAGATCACTAAAGAATTTTCGTAATCTAATGGAGGGTAGAGTTAATCGAAATCACTCACATCATTAAAATCATTTATAACAGATTGAATGCGGTTAAAGTACGACTTGGCGGTCAGCTTCTTGGCGCATGCATTGACAACGAGATGAACTGTTTGACCGCTGCGGAGACATCTGTTAGATCGTGCACGACTGAAATACTGAATGAAGGGAATACAACTTTTGCCTTGAACAATGCTGATGAAGAACTTCAAATCACGATCAATAAGTTGGTAGGCAATAGGGAGGCTCTCTGAGAGAGACAAAATAGATTTATACTCACTATAACCAAAACACCAGCATAGCCCCTTCCAATGGAATTTCTCAAAGAGTCGCAAATGGGTAGCGTCAACATGCCAGACTGGAGAAGCGATGACATCACGCACGCGGAGAACAGGTTGAATTTTACTTTAGAAGGAAGGCAATAGGGCACAGAGTGTCGGAGATAATTAAAATTCTGTCGCGCTTTCAGGAGTTTACCACGTATGTGAGCTTTCCATTTGAGTGTTGTTGATACTTGTAATCCAAGATCGCATATTGAATCAACTCTCTGGAGCTGGTAATTGTCAATAAAAAGACTGCCAGTTGTCTTCTCTGAGATGTAAAAAGACGCTTTTGTTTAAATTGAACATTATGCTATTGTCTCTGCACCACTGTGAGAGACGCTTAATATATTGTTGCAAATTAAAAAAGATATTTTCAGAGGAGCATATCATCGTCGGCATAACAAAAACAAGTTGAAAAAGAAGGCAAAGCCAGCATGTCATCAATATAGATTAAAATGAGGAGAGGGCCAAGAACGCTCCCTTGGGGAACACCGCTTGAGATAGACTCGCAGTCAAACAGACATCCATCGATCTGAACTCTTTGAGTTCTGTTAGTGAGATAAGTTTTCATCAGTTTTAAAAAATTTTCGCCTAGTCCAAAGTATTCCAATTTGCAAAGTAATATGTTATGATTCACAGTATCGAAAGCCTTAGAGAAGTCAAGGTAAACTATTATTTGCTCGGAATTACTATCAAAATTCTCATAGATATCGTGGAGGCATACT
Source organism: Convolutriloba macropyga (assembly GCF_964194025.1). Classification (NCBI taxonomy): domain Eukaryota; kingdom Metazoa; phylum Xenacoelomorpha; order Acoela; family Convolutidae; genus Convolutriloba; species Convolutriloba macropyga. The sequence goes on along the minus strand of NC_134469.1, from coordinate 25,788,791 downwards.
AAAAGTTGTGTGATAGTTGAATGCCCAGTACGAAACCCGTGCTGCCGAGCGCTCAGCTGTGAGCGAAGAACGCAATATAAGTAATCAAAAATTATTTTTTTCAATACAAGAGAAAGTCGTGGCAGGATAGAGATCGGTCTATAGTTTTCTACATCGCTTTAGGAGCCTTTTTAAAAAATCGGAGTAACGTATGCGCACTTCTAAAAGTTCTGCCATTCATTGGTATTAATATTATATGAGAAGAGGGAGCATACATATCCGGACAGTGTACTGGGACAGCTGTTCCAAACAAACGATGGTATACCATTACAAGCCACATTTGTGCTAGAAGGCACAATCTCGAGGAGCTTAGTTATTTGGTTCACTGAAAATGTAACTTCTGACAGAACTGCCACAGGATTTGCCATTTGCGGTAGCGTGCCAGCTGAACAAGTTGACTCGATGAAAACTGATTGAAAATAGTTGTTTAACAGATTCGCTTTCTCTGTATTAGTAGATGTATGTGAATCTCGCCAAAACATTTCCTTGGGTAAGGTGTTTCGTCCATTCAATCTCTTGAGAATCTTGAAGGCCCCGTTTGTAGTAAAATGTTTGCAAGAGTCAAGGAAGCAGGCTTTATCCAGCTCAATGAAGTCAGACACCTCCTTTTCAATCTTTAATTGAGCTGAAACCGATGCTCTACGACCCCTGGCCGACTCCAGCTTGTTCAAGTAGTGCACTGTTATAGAGCTGTAGAAAAAAGGCATCGTTTGTCTTCGTTTACGTTTTTTCTGACAACTTGCAGAGAGGGCAATTGTTATATTACTCAGCCAAAAAGCCGGATAATCAATAAAGGTGCACAGTCAGCCAAACTAGAGCAAACATGGAGTTCAAAAGCTTCGCAATCAAAACCGCTTAGACTAAAGTCCGATTGGGACTCAAAACGGAAGAAGTTATCCATTTCGTAATTTAGAATAAGAGGAAAGTGATCCGACAATTTGGCTTCTAATACTTCACATTCCCATGCTTCTGGCTGTGACACAAAAGCCAGGTCGAGAATATTACCAATTTTGTGTGTAGGAATGCGAACGATTTGATCAAGTAGGTAATCTAGTGTAAGGCAGTCGATTAATCGTTGATGGAGAGTTTGAAGCGATGGGAGAGTCCCAGCTGATATTGGGAAAATTGAAGTCACCGAGAATTAATATCTCGAGCTTATCCGTTGAGCAGTGCTCCAAGTACCTTGGAATAATGCGCGTAACTAATGATTGAAATAATGAAGGAGAAACAAAGAATTTAGAGCTTTTTGGAGGAAGGTACGTAAGTAATATAGCGAGGTAGGTTGATGGCAATCTAATCAGACAGCTCAAGTAGAAGTCTCCTACCTCAGTGTCTAGAATATCAGCGTTGTTTCGGAAATTGTTGTGCAAAGCTATCAAGAGACCACCGTGTTGCTTTACGCCTCTATCGGCTCTTGCAATAACGGAGTACGGCAAGCCGGAGAAGATACTGGAGTCAGTGACAGAAAAGTCAAGCCACGTTTCAACAAGTGCTATAATACTTGGTATTTTCTGAGCGAAGAGCGTTGATAAAGATAAACGCTTCTCAATTGAGAGCATGCTCTGCACGTTAAAACGTAATACACTAACAATTGTTTTTTCGATGGCTTTGGGAAGATTTAGTCATTTCTTTTCCTCCACTCGTCCTCTCCTGATCACAAAGGGTTTCCCAGGTTATTTGTTCTGAAGTGTTCTTCTTTCTTTACGTACTTGAAATTGTGCCTCTCTTTCTGACTTTGTTAAATCAGGATCAACATAAATCAGAAAAATCGTTGGAGGATCGCAGGTTCTTAGACTTCAAAAACTTTTTTCTTTTTATGTCGGACTGAAACTTAACGAGTAGGAGCTGTCGACCGGTGGACTCGTTAATACTACCTATACGCTTCGGCTCGAAATCAGTTTGGCTCAGGGTGACGTCGATATGTTAGGCAATTTGTTTAACAAGATCAAGGTCATTGCTGTCGTTTGATGGTACGGAGCCTTTGATTATAACATTCATTTTCTTGCTGTCTTGTTGAAGCTGTTGATGTCAAATTTCTCGAGCTATGCAGGACCTGGCTTTATTCTCATTTGTAAGGTTATCAACTAGAATGTTGGCATAACTTTTGGGCTCGGTTATTTTACGGCACTGCAAAATCCGCTACAGAAGGATTGACTAACGTCAAAACTCTTGGGTAACAGCACCTTTGTAACAACAGGGCAATCTTCACTGGAGCAAGGTATTTCACTTTCCATTACTTCCTTTGATAACTGAGATCGAGTAGGCATTGTTGTTAATAAGTAAGCTTCAGGAACCTAACCACTGTAAAAAGGAGCCACTTAAATCAGACCTTACTCACCGAACCACTGTCCAGTGTGACCCAGACCGAAAAACGGGAAATAAGAATATCGCTGAGAAGATATAATCGTTAAAAAGGCTGATGCAACTCAAGTTGGTTGTGCGGCTCAATAAGAATATTGTTCATACAGCGAAATACGTTAGCCAAGTCTATCATTAGCCAGATCAATAAAATCCCTTTGCAGACAAGGGCTACCCAGAAATATAAAAATTTGGCTCGTCGAATCAAGAAACCACTGAAACACTAACTTATTAAATAGCAAAGCTATTTAATAAGTTTATCACAACAATTAGGCTATTTAATAAGTTTATCACAACAAGTAGTCCAGAAGGTCCGGTTTTCAATTTTTCCAGAAGGTCCCTCGGTTTTAGCACCTATAAAGCGTTTCTAAGCCTCACCGCCTCTCAATTAAATGCAAACTTCTTGCTTGACCGGTTTTCCTGGCAATGCCGTTTCTTGAGTGAGTTTTTCACGCTTGACTTTTTGATTTGTTGAGTGGTTTGAGTCGCTCGCCTTCAGAGATTGAGCTGTCCTCATAATAAAACCTATTGTAAGCAATGATAGTCCATAGCCCGTGTAATGTAAAGATTAATGTCCTGAATTCTTATCAGAGAATTCCGGGGTTAAAACCTCTCGTCATTTAGAAGTTTTTGCAGCATATAATGTCTCTTAACTATACCTCTCCAGTCGTTCGAGAGCAATTCATCTGACGTTCGTCAGTTTCGTTTTTGAAATCAAAGATGAATCATTTTAATTGCTTTTTTGCCACTTCTAGAGAACTTTCAATATTTCTATGGAAAATTCTTGCTTCAACGCTACTTCTGGAATGTTCCATCGATCGTTTGAGTATTTTGATTTTGAAAGTGATAAATTGGCAAAGCTCGGGGCATGAATTTACTTGGAAATTCCTCGGACGGACGGTAGTAGGGTATTCATTGCCCTCAAACAAAATTTGTAGCAATTATATTAGACTTGAGTTGTTTGAGCATTTTTCCCTTGACCGATTTTTGGTCTAACCCTTTTGAAATTTCGTCCTCAAAAACGGGATAAACAGTTAAAGCCCGCAGTGAAATAAGCGGATGCGCACATCTCTTAGAGCCTCTCGCCTTTCGGGTTTTTAAGTAAGTATTTCGTCGAAACTTTTGCGGAGACATAAACTCACGGTTTGAAGATTGATTGCCGTTCTTAAAGTTTAAATTACTGTTGCAATAGGCAGTTTTTGAGTTGTTATGCCACCCTTGAAATATATCCCCTGCGAGGCTAGCCTCCGCTAAAGCATCGTAAGCTATATTAGTATCTGTATTAGGAGCGTCGTCTCAGAGCTTTACGCCTTACTAAGTATGCGATTCAACGAATTTGCTTTCAGGAAACATTTCATGGTGTGAACGGCTGCTCGTAGTCACCCCCCCCCCCCCACCAACAATCCCCACGTCCGCCCTTCTACCTGGCAATTTGCACTCCTCTTCAGCCCTCCCAACCCCCTCTCGACTCAGCTCAATCCCTCCCTGCCTCCCTAATGCTAGCATCTGTAAGCTCTAGCTGGTGATTACCAAAGCCAACCAATCGCCGGATGTTTGAGAGCAATTCGTCCGGTGTTTGTCGGTTAATTATTAAAACGGTATCGGTTACCATAATAGGTTTTAATGCGTGAATGTGAAGCTGTTTTAGCTGGCTCTCAAATATCACCCAGACAAAAATCAGGGAAACCCAGAAGCAGCTGAAACTGTAAGTTTGTTTTAGCTTCCTGAAACGTCTGGTATTGGTTTTTTGCATCGTTCCTAACGTATAAAAATGTAGCAATACAAATGCGTTACACATAAAAAGTGTCTCAAATTGATGTTTTCGGTCTAAGAGCGCAGCTTAATTGTTCTATGTTTTCCGCGCCCCCTTGAAAGCAACAGTACTGGCAAATATTTTAAAACAGCGTTAAAAGTGGACCTTATGGTAATTACAATACGATCTGAAAATATATTGGCCCGTATAATAAATAAAAAAATAATGAATAAAAATAAAAATGATGACGGTCTGTGTTCAGTTTAAGGAGATCAATCGGGCGCATGCGGTTCTAACAGATGAGCAGAAGAGAGAAATCTATGACAAATATGGCAGTCGAGGTCTTCACCTCTTGGACCAAATGGGACCAGAGGTAAGATGTCAAATGCTGCAAACATTTAACAGGAATTAGAACACTACACATATTACAACTTGAGTGATCATGATCATGTTACAAAGTAAAAAATAATAGCAATTATTTACTGTAATAAAGCACTGCAGTTACTGCAATAAAGCAGTAATGATCCAGGGACTTTCTATAGGGTTACAGACAGGAGTTAATAAAATAGAAGTCGATTCCGTGCTTATCTAAAAGTCCGTTGAAACCCTGGTCAATTACTTGCGCCCAGTATGGTGATTCGGGTGCGCCCAGTATGGTCAATCAATTCTGTTTCATTAGAACTCGAGTTTTCAGGACTGAACGTAACAGTTCAGAATAAACGTATCGAGGGTGATATTGCTGTTTCAGGCCGCCAAAGTGTACTTCGCATTGAGCAACCCAGTATCAAAGGTACGATTTTATCACTTTTTTAAATTTTCAGAGATTTGAAATCTTCGTTTAAAAGTGAAATTTTTGTACTGTGGCTATTATAGCACTCCTATTTTTGTATCAGTTCAATGTTACTTTTGCCGAACTTTGATTTAAATTGAAACAACCGGAAAGGTTTTCCGGAGTAGGAAATTGCTTTTCTTGTTTCTATCTGGGAACGTGCTAATTGGTTCTTCAAGATCTGTTACTGGCTCACTGTTACTTTTTAAAACAAATTTTAAGATATATAAGACTCCTTAACGGCCGCCAAGCCATAGCTGAGTCTATTTTTGAGCTTCTAATTTTTGTGCGACTCGAAGAGAAAATTGTTCCGTTTTTGTGCCGTTCCACGTTAATTCGACTACTTTTTGACAACGAAATTTGTATCAAGTTTTTACCATCTGATCTTTTTTTGCTACTCGAAACGGGATTTTCAATTCTTGTACTTGATGATTAATTTTGGTTGTTTATTTAATATCAAGATTTTGATATTAAATGAATATGGTCCAAATTGCAGTATTATCTTGTAAGAGTTTTCACGTTGTTCAGATTCGTTATATTGCATCATAAATAGCTCCAGAGAGATGATCCGGATATTTGTTTTTGTCGTTTCCTCAGCAATTTCAACAGTGATTTTGTAATGATAAAAAGGAGGCTCGTTAATGTTCGTTTGCACATGAGGTTCCGACACGAGCTGATCTACATCTTTGACTTAATTGTCTACCAAATGAAGAGATAACCAAAAATAGATGTTTGAGTTTTAAAAAACGTTTCATGCCCAAACTACTAATTGAATTACACAATGCCATGCCTCATTACAGCGCTCACAAGATCTGCCAATAAAAAGACTACGTGAAAAAAGCAAACAAAATAATTAAAACTAAAAAAATTAACGGCAAAAACTCAATATCTAAATGTAAAAGCACCTAGTAAACAACGTCAAAATGCAATCAGATAAAACCTAAACTGAAAAAATTTTCTTTTACCTTAAGTATACAGCAGATGGGACATTATCTAAATAAGACTAGGTAAGAACTAAACAGAAAAAATAATGAGGCGAAATTGAAAAATCTATCAACATTTTTTAAACCAAATAATTTCAAGCGTCTTAAAAATCCTTAGCTTTTAGCAAAATAATTCTCGATAGTATTACTCTAAAGTCATTACGCACCTGATAGGACCTGTCTTTGGTTAGACTAAGCCACAGAAATGGACTAAAGATACAGAAAAGCTCAAGAAATTACATAAAATCTGCGAAAACACAAATCATTGAGGCCATTAAAGTCATTAGCTATTATCTAAATGTTGTTTTTTTTATTTCAATTGTTATCTATAATATTTGAGCTAAAATTATTCTGAACGGTTAAATAAGTTTACATGGGAAACAATTAGTTTCATTTGAAACTAATTGGGCTCTGATAATACGTGAACGTGGTAAAAGAAGAGAAAAGAAACACATAATAACCACTCGCAAAACATGTATGAAAACGCATATTTTCCCAGAAACAAAACATCAGTTACAACATAAGATCAATAGAATGTTTAATGCTTGAATTACAAGGAGTTGGATGGAATCTCACAATGATGAGAATGAGTTCCAAGTTGACGAAAAGAACAACAAAAACTACAAAAAACAAAAAAAATAACAAAAAACGAAAAAATAAAAATAATTTGAAAAAAATGTCATAAACTGCAAGACTATGCGCTATGATTTTACTGCTTAGAGTAATATCATTCATTCAATTCTCAATTAGAAGTATATGAGACATATCAGCACTTAACGACTACATAAAGAATACAAAACAGCGAATTCTAAAAAAAATGAGACAAAAGGGTGAAAGCCATTAAAAATGATTTTTTTTTCCGTGGGAACAATTCTATCTTCAATTAATTTTTTAACAACAATAGGATTCCTCTTCCTTTAACAATCAGACTTCAAAAAATCAACAAATATGAACAAATATTTTGAAACCACGAAATCTTTGAGAAAACCCGCATTATCAATAGCTTCAATAGCTTTCAACGGTAGTAAAATATTACGCTACGTTATGCCTCGATGGGATGAAAATGCTGTCTGTCGTTGACCAGTCAGCAAGAAGACATCAGAATAAGTCTTCTAACTATGAAAACAATCACGATTACAGCCGAAAACCAAAAATTCATTGCAAAGTACGAGAAGTATGTTTCGAAGCCATTTAATCCAAAAGCTTTTCTCTGACACCTTTATCCGTGATTCTTTCAAAAGGAAAGAAAATTACGGCAAAAATTTAAAAAATATATATGGAAGATCGTCACATTGAAGTCATAAAGTTAAAAATTGAAGACTAAACAACTAGCCACATTAATTTTGGTTGCAGTACAAATAACGGGGGTCCAGTACAAATTACTGAGACTGACTTAGATTTCGCAAAAATAAGTTTAAGATTGGCTAACGTTAAAAAATTCAAAAAAATGTCTTAACAACCATTAGCTGAACAACCATTAGATGTCCGCTCAAAGCACTAGATAGGTTCACTTAATGCTCATTAGGAGGACTATTGAACTTTTAGTCAACGTGTCTATGACATAGGACTTCAAAAATTCAGTAAAACCTCAAAAAGAATCAAATTTTCATTAAAAATTACGAACACTGTCGAAGCCAAAACAATATGAGCAATTCCTTGAAAGCTATTTTTGTGTTCATTGGGTATCATTGGAATGTAAATGTTGTCTGTCATTAAGAGAACCTTGATATGAAAGTTGACTATTCTCTTAGTGACTTAAAAACAAAAAAATTCATAAAAATATTTTCAAAAAAAAACAGCTGAAAAATAGGGTTTTTTGATAGTAAATTTCCCAGTGAGACCAGAACTAGTCTTTTTAACAGAGATATGTCATTAACAGAACCTCGATATGAAAGGTGACTATTCTCTCAGTGACTTAAAATCAAAAAATTTAAAATTTTTTTCTAAAAAAACAGCTCAATTAGAATTCGAATTTTTTTTATTGTACATTTCCCTGTGAGACCAGAACTAGTCTTTTTAACAGAGGTCTGTAATCAACAGAACTTCGATATGAAAGGTGACTATTCTCTTACTGGCCTAAAAACAAAAATTAGATAAAATTTTTTCTAATAAAAACAGCTCTCAAATAGATTTCGAATTTTTTTTATGGTAAATTTCCCTGTGAGACCAGAACTAGTCTTTTTAATCGCTTTTCGTCTATTAGGAACAGCAAACTGATGCATTTTGTAGCGTGAAAAAAAATTTTGAAATAAATTATGGAAAAAATGTTAATTCGAAAAAAAATTACGCTAAAAGTGAACAAAAGTGAACCAAATATCCGGTGTTCACGTGAAACTTTAAACCTCGATAACTCCTCGAAAAAAAGAGAAATTCAAAAAAATCTTTTTAATTTCGAATTCTACAAAATAGATAGTATAATGAAAGGTACAGGAAGTCGGTTTGTATCCTTTTCAATGGCAGCGATAGCGAGCTTTATTGGCCTTCGCTTGGTTTTTTTTCAACTTGGAGAGGTGTTGGCAGAGCGAGCGTCAAATATCCGGTGTTCACGTGAAACTCTAAACCTCGATAACTCCACGAAAAAAAGCGAAATTCAAAAAATTTTTTTGAATTTCGAATTCTACACTGAACGAGCTTCTTATTGATACCACTCACGTTTCTCTACGATGAATATATCGATCGGCCAAAATTGTCTGAACAAAAAAACCCATTTGATTATATAGTTCCTCCCTTCAGAAGTGGGTTCGGAACAATTATTTGACAATTCTTAACTGAATATCAATGCTCGCACGTATGTTTCTTTTTGTAGTTTGTTCTACATTTTTTCGTTTTTAGGTTGTTGTAACTTAGTTTTATATTAGAAAATATCTGGCTTTGCTTTCCTCGACTGACTCTCTATGTCTCTAAATCAACTAAGACGTCTGGCTTCCTTGGCACAATTAGTAGGCCAGTGTTTTTTTTGTTTATATTGAAGGTATCGTTCACTCCGAATAATGCTGTACTTTACCAGATAGTATATTTTGAGTAAAACACAACGCTATTGTCACAAAACTTCACGAGTTTGTCACTGAATTTACAAAGAATAATTCGATATCGATGGAATTAAACGTGTTTGCAGTTTTTGACATAGTAGCTCACAAAGTCTGTTTAGACTTCATCTGTTCTTCAATATATTGACTTAGAGTCAGATAACAAAATTGGTCTTAATTTTAAATGTTTTCTGGTTTTTTTTCACATTCGGTTATTACTCGCTCCTTTTTTCCATTATTCTGTTAGATTTAAAAAAAATTGTCTTGTATCTTGTGCGGATGCTTCTTATTGTATCCGGAATGGATTGTCCTTTGTATGTTTAAATCGCCGTCTCCCTAGATTTTTCTTGCGAGCATTTGATATCGCTTCAAAAGCTCAAAATAATTTTCATCGGGGATTTTTCGCTAATCAATTTATTTTATTTGCAGGACATCTTCTATAATGATTTTGAGTTCTCAGGTCATTGATGTGATCTGTAATCTTGCATTACTTTAATCTCTCAAAAACTGAGTTTTTGATTTGAGAAATAAGGTTTTAGTTTTATGATTTTAACTGCAAATGGAATTTAACAGTCAAGTAACGTCATTCAAAAGTCCGAAGTCCGAAAAAATCTATAGTTTGTGAGAAAATTGTTAATCATTTCAAAACAGATAGTATAATGAAAAGTACAGGAAGTCGGTTTGTATCCTTTTGAATGGCAGCGATAGCGAGCTTTATTGGCCTTCGCTTGGTTTTTTTTCAACTCGGAGAGGAGTGTTGACAGAGCGAGCGTCTTTTTTGTTCGGCAATTTTATTGTGGTTTATTTTCAGGAAATGAAGCGAGTGAAAAAGTGTATAGATCAAACGACTGAACGAGTTGAAGAGCTGAGAAAAGAGGGTATTTTTCTGTTGATGCTGCAATTTTCAAAGAGCGAGAAAAGTCGTCTAAAAATTTCTCTGAGATTGGAATTTTTTTGATCGCTAACGGTTTTTTTTTATTTTGAACTCAACCCTTTTCAATCAAAGGTGCAGTCTTTCATATTAATTAGTTGCAGTAAGTCTGGAGGCGTTTTGGAGCATTTCAAACAAATTTTGCAATTATCAATTCAATTTTGAGTCTTTTTTGCTATTTTGAGAACACATTTTTGCAGTTTTTTTTATATCAGTAAATTTTGTTATTCGCAAGTTTTATAGTGCTTGGAGAGTTGTGCGGTTAAAATTAGTTGTTATAGCAGTTTTGGTTGTTCGATTTCCTTGATGTTAATTTTAAGTTGTTCTGTTAAAAACCGAAGTTTTAATCTTCTGTTAAAAACCGAAGATTAAAAACCGAAGTTGTTAAAAACCGAAGTTTTTCAGATATTTTCATATTCTGATTTTAGCTACTATTATAGCTAAAAGTGGGGAACTTTACTGAAATTTATCGTTTCACTGGAGTTTATCGTAAATTTTTTTTCTAGTTTTTGTTATTCTCAGGTTTTAATTGTTGTTTAACGATTCTACCGGGTATTGTTGGGTGGGTGTCTGTTCTACGATAAGTTATAAAAGTTTTTCAGAATGATAGTAAGAATGTAGTCTTTTATTATTCTAAAGAGAACTTTATAAAAATAAAACTTTTATTTTTTTGAATTTAACGATCATTTCCCTTCCCTTTCATCGATTTTCTTATCATGAACCGTTTTAGTTGGTTTTTCTGTCAATTGGAATCCTTTTTGGAAATAACCGTATTTCAATGTTTTGCGAATACTTGATTTGGAGTCGCAACTTTTAAAGAAATTTTGTCGCCTGTTTTTTATTGTTTAAAAGTCGTTTCCGAAAATATTACGGCTGATTTTTTAAGATCTTTTTACTCGTCCTCAATTTTTAGTATTTTTTTGTCATGTCAACGCAGAAGTGGAGCGAGAAGTCGAGTGGCTGTGCCAATAGTGGGTCTTTGTTCAGATGCGGCAGAATATCTTTTTTTTACTGTTCTTGGATTTTCTTTCTTAATGATTTCCCAAATCCAGTACTTTGTTTTTTGGTCGTTTTCCATGAAAGTTCTTTGAATTGTAGTTAGGGACTTGTGTTTGAATTTGAACTTTAATGGGGCCTTGTCTTTTTTACGAATCAGATGGAGCGTCTTTTTTGTCCAAATTTTTTCGAATGTATTTAAAACCTTGAAACAGGATGCAAAAGTCAATTCCGCATGTGAAAACTAAGTGTTTAAATCAAACGGATGAACGAATTGAAGAGAAGAGAGAATGGTTTTCTGGTCATCACAAGAAAAAAGGGCGTGCAAAATTTTTTGCTAAGCGATCGAATTTTTTGATCAATTGCTGCTCGTTTTTAGTTTCAACTATGCAGTCGAAGTTGTTTCTCTCAATTGTCTAAATTAGTAATAGTGCGTCTTTAGCATTTTTGAGCTTCTGAATAAATATTACACTGTAAGATTCAAAATTCAGCTTTTTTAAAACCATTTTTCCGTTTTTAAACTTTTTTCAAAAAATTTTTTTATATTCCTTTTTTCTAGAATTTGGGTAGTTTTGTGGCTGACATTAGGTGGCCGATTTTTATATGTTTTTTAAAGCTTTTTTAATTCATGCTGCTTGCTGTAGTTTTTTTGATGTTTTTAACTATAAATTGTTCTATGGTTGTTGATATCATAAAGTGATGCTTGGTGCCTGGACATGACAATTTTCACTCAAATTATACATTGTCAATTTTTTTCAGGTTTTCTTTTCTGTGCGTTTTTAACAGTAGTTTTGTTTTTCTCTGTCGCGTTTTAGGAGAGTGACTGATCTAGTAGGTGTAACATTTTTTTTAAAGTTTCTTAGAATAATGGTTGGGAACTTGAAATTTTGTCTTTTGTAAAGAAAAAATAAAAATTTTTTCCTTCTTTTAGTCATCTCTTTTACTTTCCTCGTTTTTCTCTTCATTAACCGATTTTAGTAGATTTTCTGTCATTGTTTTTCTTGCAAACTACTTGTATTACAAGTCTCTTGTAAATAATTTTTTTGGAGTCTTGTTTAAATTTTTATCAGATTCTATGTCAGTTTTTCCTGTTGTTTTCCGTTTTGGCTGAGAATTTTTAGTATTAATATGTAGGATGTGCATTTCATTAGTGAGAATTGACCTTTTCCTCATTGGAGTTGTTTCCGGAAATCTTCGGGATGAGTTTTAAACAACTGTTCACACTCTTTGAATGCAAATTTGAGAAGTTATTTTAACCACGCCGCGTGAACACAAATTCGCTTTCTCGGTCGTAATGTTTTGTTCACATGCTGCAATTGACTTTGATTTTTGCTATTTTTCAATTTTTTTGTCGGATGTTTTTTCTAAGTGGCTTTTCCAATTCGTTTATTGTCCATTTTAGGTCTAGTTTTTCTTAAGTCGATGAAAATTCTTTGAATTGTGCTATCTTTTGTCCTATGTTTTTATTTCGTCAGAATTTTCGTTGCAATCATACGGCGACACGCTTACTTCTAGTCTGCTTTTTGTTCATTTTTTCATTGCATTTCAACTGAATTGCGCCCGTGAAGTCATTTTTCACTCAATGGAGCGAGTTTTTAGGTTAGTCGCGTGATTTTCTTTGGTCGCACGTGACCTAACTCACTCTTGAAATTAGTTTCCCTCTCTCAAATTGATTTTTGCCTACTTTAACCGAAGAAATTAACAGCGTAGATCAGTCTAATTGAAGGTTATTTAAGCCGAGCATTAGCTGCGCCTAAATAACCTTTAATTAGAATTAGCAATATGTTAAACATTCATAATCATAACAACTTAGTAATTAGTTTTAAGAATTTAAATTTCTCTTCTTGGTCTTTTTTTCATCTTTTTGACTGCAGATCTGCGAAGCCATTGCACCTATTTGTTGGCAATTTGCCAGCTATGTTTTTGATGGTGCAATACCTATGAAGGTTTATGAAAGCCAATCGCTCTTTTTGAAAAGTCAAAAGGGTTTGTTTAGATTTCTTCTTCAAGGCTGCATTGGGTTTCTGCTGGGTATATAGGTTATGAACATGTCCTAAAAACTCTCTTGATCATGCGACATGTCCGTAAGTGTTTTTTATTTACTGAACCAGTTGATGTGTTGGAAGGTATAGATAGTTTTATGGAGGTAGTGTGTAGTCTCATAATGACTTTTTCTGGTTTGCCGGCAGTTGTATCTTGTCCAGCAATCATTTGAACATTTTTTTTATTTCTTGCCTCTCTCTCAGATTGATTTTCACAATCTGGCTATACCTTTTATTCTATGTTTCAGGCAATCTTCATCTTCTGCACAATTATCACTGGGTGCTGGTGTTGCTGTTGTTGCTGCTGCTGTTGCAACTGCTGCTGTGGCAAATGTAAACCGGACATGAGTGAGGAGGAAGCGAATCTGTTTGGCACTGGACAGGAGGGAGAGAATGATGGAGTGGCCGCCAATGGCACCTCAGAGAAACCTCCCGTCACTACTCAACCTCACGCAACTACAGGTGGGAATATTTTCAAATCAGATCATCGAAAAAGTAGATTGTTGGTCGAAGTGAGATCTACTGTGTTTTAGTTGTGTTGCTTCGAACACGAATGATAAATTTTTCGGTTAAGGGGAAGTTTGTTTTTTATGGTAGTGGGAAAGTAATTCTTTATAGTCACTAACTTGATGATGAATCAAAAATGTGCTGAAATATAATTAACGGGTATGTTGCCTGCATGTGAAAGGCAAAGGCCAGATGAAATAAGCATCTATTATAGTATGCGTTGTATGTATCTGTTTTGGATGATGGTGCATACGCGAAATCGTTCTTCATTGTAAAGCATTCCTGATCAAGTTTAATTGGTATTCAATCGCCTATTTTTACAAGCAACTCCAACTATAGTGATTGTGGATGCATCTGTCGCATCCTCCGAGGGCATTCAAGCCGAAGCCTGCGTCGATGACGGTTCTGAGGAGACTAAATGCCACTCTAATGGCATCAGCCATGATCACACAGAACCAAATGACGTGAAGGAAGACCTTCAAAATGGTGCAGAAAAGAACCAAATGCCTCAAATTGCTGATGATAAATCATCGAAGAGTGAAGTGAAAACCACGGCAGAAGACTCAGCAGCACGACGTTTTGAATCAAACGCTTGAAATTTCGGCTATCGGGAAATATTTCAGCATTCCGTTTAATGGTAAATCATAGGCATGACATCTTGGACAATGCACGCTTTCTGTGGACTCTCAATTTTTGATATTATCAGCATGAATCGCATATATCTAGTATTTTGCCATATTTAGGTTCTGTGTTCAACCTTGTCTTAGAAATTTTGTAATGCATGCTCATAGTTTCTATAACTTGTTAATAGCCGCCCTCATCTTCTCAGCCGGCTATTATTGCGCTCGTATTTTTTACAATTCAAAGAGTTTGAATTGTATTGGGGCGCTGTCTTTTTTTTAAGATCTGTTCACACATTTTCATGATTTTTGAAGTCAAATTGGAGTAGTGATTTTGGTCACGCCGAAACAGGAAGTGGAGCGAAAAAGCTAGTGGTTTTGCGGCGTGAATTTTTTTCTCTCTAATTAATAGCCGCCCTCATCTTCTCAGCCGGCTAATATTGCGCTCGTATTTTTTTTTTTTACTTCGTCAAACTTTTTTTCGCTTTACCATTTTGCCGCTTTTTCGACATTTTGCGTGAAATCTTTTTGACTTCTCTAGGCTAGTTTCTCTCTTCTCTCATTCTGCTAAAAGTGAATTTGAACATCAGTTGCTAAGCAAAGCAATTCAAAATGAACAGAGTCGGTATAAAAAATTGAAGTCAGAAATAGAAACGGGATAAACCCATAGAGCCCAATTTTAGATGCCCGCTATTTGAACGTCGTTCCTATAAGTTACCACCTCTAATGGTTATTGGTGTTGATAGTAGCCCCTGTAGCCTCTCTCTAAGAATTTGAAGTATGTTCAACTACGAAATAAATCGGACTTAAAAAATATTTTTGTACAAAAATTTTTTTTTTCAATATATTCTATTCGTTCAATCCCAATCATGCTTATTGGAATCAACGGCGGCTATTTTCCGGTAATCTGCCGGGTATGTTTTTGAAGTAGAGTGAGAAAACGGTGTTTGAACAAAAAATCGCTTTCTCGCTATTGTTTTTTTGTTCACATGCGGCAATTTCACTTTGATTTTTACAGTTTTTTAGATTTTTGTATCGGATTTTTTTCTAAACGGTTTTGCCAATCCATTCAGTGTCCGTTCTTGGTCTAGTTTTCTGTTTAGTCAATGAAAATTCTTTGAATTCTACGTCAGGACTGGTCCTGCTATGTTTTTTTACTTCGTCAAACTTTTTTTCGCTTTACCATTTTGCCGCTTTTTTGACATTTTGCGTGAAATCTTTTTGACTTCTCTAGGCTAGTTTCTCTCTTCTCTCATTCTGCTAGAAGTTAATTTGAACTTAAGTTGCTAAGCAAAGCAATTCAAAATGAACAGAGTCGGTATAAAAAATTGAAGTCAGAAATAGAAACGGGATAATATTGCCGGCTAATATTGCGCTCGTATTTTTTTTTTTACTTCGTCAAACTTTTTTTCGCTTTACCATTTTGCCGCTTTTTCGACATTTTGCGTGAAATCTTTTTGACTTCTCTAGGCTAGTTTCTCTCTTCTCTCATTCTGCTAAAAGTGAATTTGAACATAAGTTGCTAAGCAAAGCAATTCAAAATGAACAGAGTCGGTATAAAAAATTGAAGTCAGAAATAGAAACGGGATAAACCCATAGAGCCCAATTTTAGATGCCCGCTATTTGAACGTCGTTCCTATAAGTTACCACCTCTAATGGTTATTGGTGTTGATAGTAGCCCCTGTAGCCTCTCTCTAAGAATTAGAAGTATGTTCAACTACGAAATGCCATCAAAATAAATCGGACTTAAAAAATATTTTTGTACAAAAATCTTTTTTTTTTCAATATATTCTATTCGTTCAATCCCAATCATGCTTATTGGAATCAACGGCGGCTATTTTCCGGCAATCTGCCGGGTATGTTTTTGAAGTAGAGTGAGAAAACGGTGTTTGAACAAAAAATCGCTTTCTCGCTATTGTTTTTTTGTTCACATGCGGCAATTTCACTTTGCTTTTTACAGTTTTTTAGATTTTTGTATCGGATTTTTTTCTAAACGGTTTTGCCAATCCATTCAGTGTCCGTTCTTGGTCTAGTTTTCTGTTTAGTCAATGAAAATTCTTTGAATTGTACGTCAGGACTGGTCCTGCTATGTTTTTTTACTTCGTCAAACTTTTTTTCGCTTTACCATTTTGCCGCTTTTTTGACATTTTGCGTGAAATCTTTTTGACTTCTCTAGGCTAGTTTCTCTCTTCTCTCATTCTGCTAGAAGTTAATTTGAACATAAGTTGCTAAGCAAAGCAATTCAAAATGAACAGAGTCGGTATAAAAAATTGAAGTCAGAAATAGAAACGGGATAAACCCATAAAGCCCAATTTTCGCTATTTGAATGTCGTTCCTATAAGTCTTAGTTACCACCTCTAATGCTTATTGGTGTTGATAGTAGCCCCTGTAGCTTCTCTCTAAGAAACAGAAGTATGTTCAACTACGAAATGCCATCAAAATAAAAACTACGAAATGCCATCAAAATAAATCGGACTTAAAAAATATTTTTGTACAAAAATCTTTTTTTTTCAATATATTCTATTCGTTCAATCCCAATCATGCTTATTGGAATCAACGGCGGCTATTTTCCGGCAATCTGCCGGGTATGTTTTAGAACTTGAGACAAAAATCAGATCATTAAGATGTGATATAAACTTTCTCAGCGAAGTTTTCAGCAATTATACTAGTTCTGTGGTCTCTTGTAATGCGTTTTTTCCCTCGACCGATTATTGGTCCAACCCCTTTTGAGGTTCCGTTCTCACAAACGGGATGAACAGTCAAATCCCGCAGAGAAATAAGCATCTGAGCAGCTCTCGTGAAGCCTCACGCCTTACCAGTCTCTAAATGCGATTCAACAAAACTTCTTTGAGGAGACAATTAATGTTCTTACTTAATAATTAGTTAATCTTAAAATTTTGACGCCCTCCTTGAGCTTTACGAGGGCATTATGTGGCTGAGCTGCTCTCTTAAAGCCTTACCCGTCTCCAAATAATTCGCCAAAATTGTTTTGAGGAGATAATTTCGTGTTGTGAAGAGCGTTTCTTAAAAGTTTGACTCCCCGCGGGCAGCCCCCTTCCCCCAACACTCACCCATCCACCCTCCTCCACCTGGCTATTTGAAGCCCTCTCGTCAAGCCCTCCCAACCATACCCCTCCTCACCTGGCTATTTGAAGCCATCTCGTCAAGCCAGCCCAACCATACCCCTCCTCCCCTCCTCCACCAACGCTTGAACCCCCTCCCTTCAATGCTAGCATCCCTAAGACCCAGCTTGCTGCTGCCAAAGCTAACCGCTCGCCGGTGGTTTAAGAACAATTTTGTAGGATTTATTAATTGCTCTCAAACAAATTTCAATCAATTATCGTAAACCTGTGTATTTTTATGCAAAATTTTTGCGCTTTTGCTCTAGAATATTCTTTCTTCTTGATTGACTTTTTGACGCTTGAATTCGTCATTTTATGAATGATTTAACTTGGCAATCATTTATTAGTGAATCTATGTCATTGTAGCTTAGTGGTTAAGATGTTGGACTTGCATACTGGAGTTCCGGGGCTTCCTAGTCTCTAACTTTGCGAAACAGTTTAGAAGTAGTAAATTCGTACATTCATCATGTGAAGGGTAGTCTCCTTCTCGTCGTCGTCGTCGTCCTCCTCCTCGTTCTCCTCCTCCTCCTCCTCCTCCTCCTCCTCCTCCTCCTCCTCCTCCTCCTCCTCCTCCTCCTCCTCCTCCTCCTCCTCCTCCTCCTCCTCCTCCTCCTCCTCCTCCTCCTCATCCTCATCCTTTTCTTGCTCCTGTCCCTCCTCCTTCCCCACTTACCACTCCCCACCCGCCTGCACCTCATTCCACCCGTAACCCAGCACGTTCGAACCCTCTCCCCCTCCCACCGCGTTCACCACAAGCATTTGCTCACCGCACTGACGACGACAACCGCTCGTCAGTAGTTTGAGAGCAATTCGACCGGTAGTAGGTTATATTCTTCTTTTCTGTTCAATTAATTTTGGTTAAGTTTTAATAGCCGCGAAGCGATAGCGGCTATTATTGGGGACATCGTGGTTTTTTTTAATTCGATGATTCGTCTCCATCGATGATTCTTACGACCTGACTTCTTGGAATTGACTTTTTCACTAACTTCTATTGCTTTGCAGTTACAATTTGTGTGCGTGACGTCATTTCTGCTTTTAGGCCAACTGCGTGACTTGCCTCACTAAAAAAAATGACTTCTGAACTCACTTATGGAACTTTAAATTCTATGAACATTTTAGTTAAAGATAAATAGTGTGCATCTAAGTAGTGCCAAACTTATGCGCCCTAATTCTTGAGTATTAGTCTTGAGTTTTTGATTTCGAATATCAATTTTGAAAAAGCTCTCTGAGCACTTTTTCCTTATAGGCCGTATGTGTCATAAAATTGACAGTCCGAACCTATCCCTAGTGGTCTATTAAAGGACTGGTGGTCGATCTATCTCTTATTTCTTTGATTGTTTCAAGGCCACAAGCGTCTATCGCGGCTATTTTCCGGCATTCTGCCGGCTATGTTTAGCTTGTGTACAGCTTTTGCTAATAGTGTCCTTTTAATAAGTGTTAATCGTGTTGAAGGTAATTCAAATCTTTTACTGCTGTTACTGCTACTCTTAGTTATCGTTTGAAGTAGGTTGAAAATTTTAAATTTTGATACTGTTAGTTGTGCTCAAATGTTTTAAAATATTTCAGTGCTCCTCAAATCATAAATTCGAAAACCCATATCATTTTACGTCCGAGGTCACTAATTGTTGCACACTGGTTATCAATAAATAGTTTGGTACAGTTTAGTTACCGCACTCATAGAATACTATTTTCCCTCTTCCATCAGACTCGTTATAGTTTGAATGTTGTATAGTTTGAATGTTATTCATATGCACATGCGTGATAATGTGAAATGTGGAATTGTTGCAATTACTTTGTGAGTGCAGCAGAGTGAACGTGTATAATTAAATCGTGCTGGAAAATAGCGAATTTGTTTCAGAAAGCACACCTTTGTCGGCAGATGGGGCTTACTATGGTAGTGGACACGAAGAGGATTGATCGAGCGTACAAATAAAACGAAACCAAATTCACAATAAAAGGCGCAGAAGGCACCTATCCTGCAAGTGACACCTTAGATGTTCATCTCATAAAAAGCGACATTCTTGCATTGCAACTACTGCCCATACCCACTCTCACGTACACACAATCCAATCGCCTTGTCATTTCTCTTCCCATTACGAAATGAAATATTGTTTTATTTTCTCACAGCAAGCATGCGATTTATTTTTTCACCAGCTTTATGCAAAGTTCATATAAAGTGCTAGCTTATTAATTGTAATTTGGTTTCGGCTTTCATTTACAAAGTTTTTCGACATAAGTTTGACGGTTTTTATAGTAAGTCTATATATCCTTATTTGTATGACAGGTTTCATGAAAATACAGTACAATGCTAGTGCAGTTCTTAAGGTTAATAGTCGTTGCGATGGTATTTGATTATTCGCGGCTTAACCACTTGTGCAATATTAACTTGAATGGATTTATTCCATCTTTACAAAATGCAGGTGCTTTCAACTTATAATTATTATCTGTTGCAGTTGTTTCTTCCTTTTGCTGAAACTTCATAATTCTATCGTGGCAATATAGTGATGTTATTCTCTCTTTTCTATAAATACATTTGCACCTTGTTCTCTTTGTTGCGTTGTTTTGATTGTCTTTCCGTATATTTCTGGTCAGGGACTTTGCGTATATAGTGGAATGGATCGTATTATTATACAATATACCTCAGTGGCAGAGTAAATTTTAGTGGCCTAATGATGCAATCAGTAATTTCAAATTCGTTTATTTATGAAGAGGTAGGTTAATAAAATTTTACGGAGGCGTGATACTTTGAGAATCTATATATTTGTCTTAAAACTTTTGTCTCAGTTGTCAGAGCCAAGCGAAGCTGGCACAGCCCCCTTATGAGAACTCTATCCGTAACCGCAGTGTGTTAATTGCAAGTTCGATTTATCGCATACGTTAACGTTCCTCTACCGGTTTTGCGAGGAGGATAGAGATAGATCAATTGCTCTCGAATGAAGTTTGATACAATTATTGTAGCCGTGTGTCTTTTTAATGCAAAAATTTTTTGCTTGACACCTTGTTTGAGAAATTTGACCTTTCCATCATAAGAAGTGGGACAAATTGGTAACGCCCTAGTGCATAGAGTTTTTGTGCAACGCTTAGAACCTTAGCAGGACCTAAGTACGGTTCACCGAAGCTACTGGTGAAGCAAACCTTCGTATGTTTAGTCAGCCACCTCCCTTCCCCTCCCCCTACCACATTTTCTACCCCTCTTGACAAGTGCGAGCATGCCCTAAGCTTAAGCTAACTACACGGAGAGTCAAACCCTTGCTTGTCCCACTCGTCCGAGGCTAGTGGGTGTCGGTTGATGTTTTCTTTTCTTTGAAGTTTCAATGTTTTCGAATCAAAAACGAATTGGACCAAATTCGTACTGTTTCAATTCTCTGCTATTGTCATTCAGAATTTTTTATTGCAGATTCCTTTCGAAGCCTTTCCATTTGATAAAATCTTTATTTAGTTTTTGGTGGAGTTAGTCACTCTGCCAGATGGCCAAAGTTCCCCAAGGTCAAATATTAAGGATGATGAGGCTTTCAGAAGTTTTAATCGTTTTTAATTGCTCTCAAACTAAGTTTGTAGCAATTATATTAGTCCTGTTGGTCGTTTTTTATGCGATTTTTCGCTTGACCGATTTTTCGTCTGAATTATTTTTTTATCTTACTTAAATACTTTTTGTCCTTAAAAACGGGATAAACAGGTAGCGCCTCGCGGGTATTAAGTTTCATTCGAGGCCCTTAGCCGCGTTTAGTAGTCCTTCAAGTGCTTTGTGTGATGAAGCTACCGGGAAGGCCAAAGTTGAAGGTTAAAAGATCATTTTTCAGGTTTTTAGCCCAAAATGTTGCAATTTTTTGGTTTTTTTTTGTTATTTTTTGAAATTTTTGATGGACCAGTTTAAATTGAGGCTGCTTAAAGTTGATAAAGGTCTTTTGCAAAACATAAATTCTTTTAATGACCTCTTTAACAGATATGTTTTGATAGTCCAAACAAAAACACTTAGAAACACTTAATTTTGGTTTCCTTGCTTTATTTTGGTTTCCTTGCTTTATTTTGGTTTCCTTGCTGTTGTGTGAGGCCTTTCTTCGTCCCGCGTCTCTGACAGCAGTGGGACGACCACTATGGGCATATCTGAATTGTAAGAAGTTTTTCTATTCATTAAAAATTAAATGCCTTTCTCTACGACGTAGCGCTTTGGTTATGTTTCAGAAATTTTTAAGTTGTTATCTTCTATTTGGATTATTTATTTACCTGTTAAATTTTGGAGATGTTGAACGTAATCCTGGGCCACCGCTAGCCTATGAAAATTTCCTCACCAAAAATAAAAAAAAGTTAAAGATCCATTATGCTTCATTCAATTAAATTGCCGTAGTTTAGTCAATAAAAGAGAACAACTGAAAAAGATGTTAAGAGAATGCTCAAACAATACTGTATTTGCTTTAACGGAAACATGGTTGACTAATGAAGATTATTAATCTATAGTGCATAGACAGCAATTACAATTCTTGCTTCAGATGTGACCGAATATCTGAAAAGTCAAAGGGGGTGGCGTAATGCTGCTAATCCCCAAAATTTTCAATCCAAAAAACCGTAATGATTTTCCAAAAATGAGCAAAGACTTCGAAACCCTTTGGGTTGAGCTAACTCTACCCTACAAAAAATTTCCTTCACTGCTTGTGAATGTTTCATTTAGTCCTGAAAAATCTAAAACTGACATCTTTCTCGAAGAATTAGCATTGCAAGTAGATTATGGAATAACAAAAAAGCAAAAAAATTTTTTACTTGGCAATTTCAATATAAATTACCTTAACCCCAACGAAAGAAACAAAATGGACACATTTCTTGTACCTTATGGTCTATCAGTGGTCAACAAAACACCTACAAGGGGAAAAATCTGATTGATTTTTTAATCAAAGATGATGAGCTGCCTCATTCTAATGTTTTTACTTTTGAATCGCCCATTTCATCGGATCACAAAGCTATTGCAATGATAACGAATGTAACTATAAATAAAAAGCAGCCTCCAAGAAGAAAAATAATCTTCGACAAATCAAAATATTGTAAAAATTTATACCTACAAGACCTGAAACACATTGATTGGGATGTTCTTTACACAGCATCTGACGCTGAAGGCATGTATCGTATCTTTAAGAAAAGTTTGTCTAAATTAATCCGCTATACGTCCCTCTAAAAACGGTCTTCATACGGACTGAAAAATCGAAAAATAAACTAGAGAGCAATGATTTCCTAAAGAGCATCTTGAAAAAAGCAGTTTTGGAAAAAACAAAATGGAATATAAACGACTCGAGAAACTGTACCAATTTCTCCCAAAATATCTTCTACCTCAAAAACTGTTTTGATGATGTTATTACTGATAACTACAAAATGACGCAATTGCTCAACTATAAATTTTCTAAATTAGGTGATTACATTGGAAGCGCTTGCAACTTTATTCCCACCAACCATAGGACATCTAAAAACAGTTGATTTTAGATTCGTAACCACAAAAGAAGTCTTACTGACTCAAAAATTTAAACTCAAACAAGCCATCAGGTCCTTCAGATATCCCATCATGGGCTCTTAAAGATGAGTTTTTTTAGCTGATTCAATTAAATTGCTTTTTAACCAATTTTTAGCTGAAGGAAAATTTCCCGAAGCTCTTAAAAAGGCTGTTGTTACTTCATTTTTCAAAAAAGGAGAAAACTCTTTGCCTGAGAACTACAGACAAAAATCAATTACAAGCTCACTAGCTAAAGTTTTTGAGCGTTTGCTTCGTGAGCAAAATAGAAAGTTATCTATCACACAGGCTACAAAAAACCATAGTATGCCACGTGGAATGGATTCGATTGGGTTATATCAAGGTGTCCCACAGGGAACAGTATTGGATCGCCTTCTTCTTAACCTGTACATTAATGACTTGAACAAACAAATACCTGCTAGATGATGCTATCATTCTTACATACAATACGGACCTAAAATTAGCAACATATAATCTTGGACAATCCTTAAGAAAGATATCTGAATATTACAAAAAACCCCGTCTAATGCTCAATCACTGAAAAACTGAGTTTTTTACATTCTCAAAAAAATCAAGTCTAGAGAAAACCGAAAGAAACAATCTGTTAATCGGTAATTACAAAATAGCAAACGTCAATTGCGTAAAATACCTCGGAATATATCTTGATTGCACATTGAATTTTCAAGAAGAATAAAACACGTATTACGCAAAATGGCTACAGGGATTAAAACATTGGAACGTATTTTACGCCCGTTCCCTCAGCAGACAAGACTACTACTCCTGAACGCCTTAGTGACAAGTTATTTACACTACTCAGACCTTTTACTGGCCAGCTCAAAAAACAATTGCTTTATTACTTTGGAAAAACAATTAAGCTGGGCTGTAAAGACGTGTTTCAATCGCAAAAGATACGACAGTTCTTCTGATCTAAAACTAAAACATCAAATTCTGCCAATAAAGTTTTTCTTGGAATACAGTTTAAATTATTTTATGAAACGCACCAGTAACCAGCTTCCGATTTTCGAAAAACTACACTTACCAACATCAAATCTACGCTACAGCCAGCGGACCAAAAAAATACTGCTTCAATCACAAAACAAACTCATCTGCACTAGAAAACTATCCTGATTATCGGCTCAACTCTTCATAATAAATTTCTTAACGTGAGTTGTTTTAAAAACATAATTGAAATGCATGCAAGACCAATAGTTCTAAAGAAGCATCTTGAAATGTGTTTCTTTCATTTATTTAAACAATACTCTGAACTACACTGCCCATTTAGTTGTTTGCTGTTAATAACTTAATGGGAGTTCAATGTTTTTTTTTTAATTTGTACTAATTTCCCCAATTTTTTCAAGCTTTTTGATTTTTTTCTCATTTTTTAGGTTTCTGCAGCCTCAAGAGCCAATAAACCTCCTCTAGGTTTTGATAATAGGTTACTGATTAGTTTCTAGGTGTAACATCACGTGTTTTAGCATTTTTAACAAAACTTGTCATAGTTTTTTTTATTTTCTCGGCCTTTATTGTCATTCAGGTTTTTTCAGCCTCAGGGGTAAAAAACCTGCCGATATGTTAAATAATAGGTGACTGAATAGTTTCTAGTTGGAATATCACAAATTTTATCATTTTTAGAAAACTTGAATTTTTTTCTTCGCTTGACCTTTATTGTCGTTTAGGTTTTTCATCCTCAGGGGTAAAAATAACCTGCTGAAGGGTTTGATAATAAGTTACTACAATTTTTTTTGCACATGGAATAGTTTTCAACTTTTTAATACATCACGAATTTTATCATTTTTACAAAACTTGCATTTTTTTTCTATTTGCTTGACAATTATTGTCTTTATTTAGGTTTTTTCGTCGTCAGGGGTAAAAAGAGCTGCTGAAGGGTTTTATTATAAGTTGCTACAAAATTTTTATTGGACATGGAATAATTTTCAACTTTTAATATCACAAATGTTTTTTGGTTTTTTCAGTCTCGAGAGCAAAGGAGCCTCCTCTAGGGTTTGATAATAGGTTACCGCATGGCTTTAGATGTAATGAACTTCCACGAAATTAAGCGTTTTTTAAATATCGGAAGTTTTTGATTTTTTTGCCACCATGGGCTCAGGTACCTTCTCCAAGATTCTATCATTAGCTGTTGCATGGTTTTGGAGTTAATGGGATGGTTATTAGTTTTGTAATGACTCGAGTTTAATAAATTTTTGATAAAAATTCAAGTTTTCAAATTTTCAAAAATTTTTATGTTCCAAGTTTATGGATCTTTGGGAGCCACCGAAACTACTTTAGACTTGAAGTAGGGATGCTGGATAGTCTCTTGAGACAATGGAATGGTTCTGAAGACGTTAATATCATGAATTTTAGCAAGATTTTGTTAAAATTTGCAATTGTTTTGAAGTTTTTGAATATTGTTTTCCTTTTCAGAGTTTAACGAGCAGTACTGGCCAGCAAAACTTTTTGTCTTGCTGAAGGGTTACATGAGAGAGCTTCATAGACAAGAAATGGTTTTTGAATTTTTTTTCTCTGCGAAATGTGAAAACTTCTTTTGATTTTTTTTACTTTCAGTTTTTTCTATATGATATAATTACTAACAAGGCTTGAAAACTAGAATTTGCAGAGTCAAATCTCGAAAATATTCCTACCTCTCCCTCTCTCTCCCTCTCTGATGGTTGGGGTTTCTTTCCTTCTCTTTCTTGTTCACGTTTTGTCTCTGGCTCTTTCTCTCTTCTCTCTCTCTCTCTCTCTCTCTCTCTCTCCTTAACATTTTTAATAGTCGCGAAGCGATAGCGGCTATTATTGGGGACATCTTGGTTTTTTTTAATTCTTCGTCTCCATCGATGATTCTTACGACCTGACTTCTTGGAATTAACTTCAATGACTTCTATTGCTTTGCATTTAAAATTTGTGTGCGTGACGTCATTTCTGCTTTTAGGTCAATTGCTTGACTTACCTCACTCAAAAAATTGACTTCTGAATTCACTTATGGAACTTTAAATTTTATGAACATTTTTCTTAAAGATCAATAGTATGCATCTAAGTTGTTGCACACTTATATGCTCTAATTCTTGAATATTAGTCTTGAGTTTTTTATTTCGAATATCAATTTTGAAAAAGCTCTCCTCATAGACCGTATGTGTCATAAAATTGACGGTCCGAATCTAACCTAAAAAGTCTAGTGGTCTATTAAAGGACTGCTGGTCGATCTGTCTATCTTATTTGTTTAGTTGTTTCAATTCATGGAAGGCCACATGCGTCTATCACGGCTATTTTCCGGCAATCTGCCGGCTATGTTTGTTGATGCCGCACTTAAGCTGCTGTTATGTGGCGTGATATCATCTTTTACCCTCACATCACGCCCTTTCTTTTAAGCTAAAGCTTTCCTCACTAAACTGTGGCTAGCTACTGACGAAGCCAACCGCTCTCCGGTTGTTTGAGAACAATCCGCGCGACGTTGGTCGTTTATGTTGTTCGTTGCTTATTATTCTGCTTAGTTTTTCTGTAAAATAATTTATCACGGAAAGCAGTGCGCTGAAAAGTCTTTTCTTTTTAGAATGACGAATATCTCATATTAATATCCACTTTGAGTTTTCTTCGAACTTGAGGAGCCTGTAACTAATAATCCAAAATACTCTCAAGAAAAATTTTACGCAGGTTTTCTTAATAACGCTCTGCTCCAAAAACGTCGGTGGCCAAACCTAGCATAAGCTCAATTGTAGGCTCCTAATGTAAGTTTAGTGGTAGGCTCCTGAGAAATAACAGAAATTTGAGATACAGTTCCTTTTAATTTAAAGTTATTGTTTTTAAACAGCTGTATTAATGGTTTTGGCTATTCAAATTGAAAAGAATTGGAAAATCAATATATTCTATTGAAATCCCCCCCCACATATCTAAGTAATTTTATTTAAATTATCATTAATTGAATTGAGGATACTTTAGCGCAACATTTTCTTTTCCAGGAAGCGTTAAGTTGAATGTGCTTGAACAAATTCTTCCTCTTAAAAATTCGAAGGGTACACAAAATTTTCCTCGAATTCCCTTGTGGAGGCATTTGCAGTAGTAAAGTAGGTTTTTGCAATATAAACACATTAATTGTCAAATGGGATTTCTGGATGAAGAAATATTTTTCTCAAATCTTGTCTCGCCTATTTTTTATGTTTGGTTTACCACTGAATCCTTGAAAGTGCAACTGATTTTTTTTATTATGATGGAACTTCCATCAAACTTCAGATATTTAAAATTCAGATATTTAAAAATTCTGAAAGTTTCAGGGCTCAATTTTGTTTGAAATGAAAACAGGAGAGGACCTCAGAGGATAGATTCAGATTGAAGGCAATTACGGCAACTGAAAATAAAAGTTATCAAACAAATGAAAGTATGTTTAGGTTTTTTTATGTGTGAATTATTATTAATCATGACCATCTTGCCCAAAGTTAAGTTTTTTTAAAAATTACTTATGCCAAAAAATTCACTCGAAAATTTTTGAAGATTGCAACTTTTCAACTATTCTTACTTTGGATCCATACATAAATTCAGAATCCTACTTGTGTTGTTTTGGGACAATTTCAAAGCTACGTTGTTATTTCCTGTAGTCAATTATTGAGTTTCTTTGTCCCACGTGTTAAATGTACTTGTTTTAAACATATTTGAAACGTGAAAAACAAGAAAATGAAATTAAATTATCTATTTTACTCAAATTTAGAAAACTCAAAATGTCTTTTTCGAGACCGATGTAAATTTTTAAGAGCTTTTTGATGTTACTAATATTGTATATCTCTTGTATATCGATTTGCGAAAACTGAATTGACAAAAGACCATGGTTACATAATTTTCCTAAACTCCAAAATAGTGTTGAAGGGTTGGAACTATTCAGAGGAATCTATGCAGATGAATGAAGTCCCAAAGAAATGAACAGTTTAATGTCTCTGAAATGTTTGCTGACTTTTTTCTTTCTTCAACTTTATTCCTGGGTTATTACTTCAATTGCAATGTTTTCAATTTATTTGTGCTAAATAGATTGTGAATTACTATATTTGTATCAATTTATGACTAAAAGTCATTATGTGTTCAAAGTGATCTTTTTTAATAGCCGCACAGCGATAGCTGGGGCTATTATTGGCCTTCTCTTGGTTTTTTTACAATTCAAAGAATTTGAATTGTATTGGGGCGCTGTCTTTTTTTTTAAGATCTGTTCACACATTTTCATGATTTTTGAAGTCAAATTGGAGTAGTGATTTTGGTCACGCCGAAACAGGAAATGGAGCGAAAAAGCGAGTGGTTTTGCGGCGTGAATTTTTTTTCGCTCTAATTTTAAAGTAGAGTGAGGAAACAAAATTTCGGTTTCTCGGCAGGGGTTTTTTGTTCACATGCGGCAATTTCACTCTGATTTTTACTGTTTTTTCAATTTTTTGAATCGGATTTTTTTCTAAGTGGTTTTCCCAATGCATTCATATTCCGTTTGTGGTCTAGTTTTCTGTTTAGTCAATGAAAATTCTTTGAATTGTAAGTCAGGGCTTGTCCTGCTATGTTTTTATTTCGTCGTCATGATTTTTGTTACGACCATATGACGTCACAGCCACTTTTTGTTCATTCGTTCATGCAATTTCAACTGAATTGAATGTGTGACGTCATTTTCTGCTCTTAGTGGAGCGAGTTTTTTTGTTCAAGCGCGTGATTAAATTTTTGGTCACACTTGACTTACCTCACTCTCCAAAATGACTTCCTCACTTTGAAATTGACTTTCATTTACTTTAATTCAAAGAGAAGGTTAAATGGGTGTGTGTCACTCTAAATGAAGGTTATTTGAGAGCAGCTAATAGATGCAGCAAAAACTTATACAGATTTTTAATCAAAATACATATAACATATCAGCCTTCAATGAAAAGACGAATTTTTTTTGGTCTGTCTTTTACTGTTTTTTGAGACTGCAGATCTACGAAGCTATTGCGGTTATTTTCTGGCAATCTGCTCACTTGTTTGAAAAGTGCTAAAAGTGGTTTCTGCGAGGAGCGCATAATCTCAGGGCCAGGACAAAGGTTGACGTCTGACATTTTCCATCAGAATTTTCTTCAGATTTTTTATTTGCTCTAAAACGAAGTTTTTGTGTTTAGCAGTTGCTCCTAAACTAAGTTTGTAGCTATTATTTTAGTCCTGTTAATCTTAGTCTTTTCTAATGTAAGTTTCGTACTACCGATTTTTTATCTTGAAAAACAGGATAAACTGATAGATTGGCAGAGTCCGGGGCATTAAGTTGCTGAGCTCAGAGCCTTATAATTCTCCAAGTATGAGATTATCCCAATTTGTTGAGATGACTTAATTGATAGTACGAAGAATTCAGCATTAAAAGCTTTTAAGGAGGTTTGAATCCCTCTTCACTTTTCTGCCCCAGACTTATCACCCCCCTTTTGTGCCTTTTCAGTTTATCCCCCATTCACGCGGATAGGCTACCCTGCCTAAGCTTAAGGCAGAAGCAACAATCACAGACAGCCCGGTGCCAGTCTTTCGAGAGTAATTCGTCCCTCGTTTAGAAGTTTTGGCTTAGAATATGGTTAGCATATCAAGTTAATTTTTTTCGAATTGTTGTGGTATATGTATAATCAGATGGCTTTTAGG
Organism: Convolutriloba macropyga; assembly: GCF_964194025.1. Classification (NCBI taxonomy): domain Eukaryota; kingdom Metazoa; phylum Xenacoelomorpha; order Acoela; family Convolutidae; genus Convolutriloba; species Convolutriloba macropyga. Next base: position 25,759,488 of record NC_134469.1, on the reverse strand, counting down.
AACCAAAAAAATTAATCGTTGAAATGTAATTTTGCTTTGCATGTGTTGTGTCCGGGTTATCTTTATTTAAATACTAAAAGTATTTCAGATCAGAAAGTGATTTTCGCCATTTCCCCCTATTTTTAATTTTTTTGTTGCATTGTTGCAAAAAGGACGTAATGCTAGAAAGTTTTCATTTGCCCTCAAATGAGAAGCAATTATTGGAAACGTGTGTCTTTTTGCAGATCTTTTGCTTGCTCGTTTTTGTGCTTTTTTCTAGAATAATGTTAGACTTCTCCAGTGATATTTTCATGCAATTCTTGATTTTCATGCAATTCTTGGTTAATACATCAGTTGAGGTGACATCAATAGATTCATTAAAGAAAAATGAATCTAGGCTACAGCCCCTAAATTAAATTGCCCCGCCTGTCATTCGAGAGTAATTTTTCGACGTTAATCGGTTTATGTTTTGTATTGTTTGTACTTCCTTTAGAGGTGAAACGTTGATTTTGGTCTAATTTGGTCAGATTTTTGGATGGTAGTTCAGACATGTTTCAGTTTTTACAAACATGTTTGGCATCTGCTATTTGCTCTGAAATTTAGTTTTTTTTTTGCATTCGGATTTCATATTGAGTATCATTTTAAAGTAAAGAGGCGTTGTTGTCGTGGTTTTTGGTCATTTATTTTATTTGGTTCTGAAGTTTTGATTTTTTTCTGGTGGTCAAGTTTTAAAAACAATCGTTCGATGAAAAATGATACAGAAGTTGCAATATGTGTATTGTTTTGTATTGTGTATCTATTTGCTTAGTTTTTCTAATGACACAAAAAGCCTGAAAATAGTATCGCACAATTCAGTTATGTTATTACCCTCAAAACGTATGTTTTAGAGCTTTTAATAGATTTGCTGAATTAGTTCAAAGCAGATTTCTTTGATATGGACCTAAAATTACGTGCTCTTTGACTCCAAGTTTGAATATAAAAATTCACCGAGAAATTTTTAAGTTTTTCATTGTTGAAATCTTTAAAATTGAAGCGAAAAATGAAGTGTATCTTTCTTTGAAGTATACGCTTCTTTATGATTTTTCAAGTAAACGCTTCTTTTGTATAAACTTTGAATCTCACCACAGAAAGTACATGTATTTGTTTTTATTAAATTGAAAAACCGACTCATTTGTCAATGACTAATTTGATACATGCAGGATAGAGACACTGAGAGCAACCAATGTGAATCTGCTATAAAACTGCTTGCTATCTGTCCAGTTGCAGTTAGGCAAGATTTAAGGATGGTTACCTTGGTGTTGGCCTCGAGAGAAGTAGATGTTTTGGCAAAGATGAAATAAAGCTTGATTTCATCGGGTAAATCAGGCATTTAGAATATTTCCGAAATGCGTTCAGCTCATTTAAACTCACTTATTAAAGCGCTTGACTCGTGTTGCCGCGCTAACTAACTTTTGCTACACAGCCCACTTGGATGTAAAATTTATTGTGTCTCCCCAATGACGAGGTCAGTAGAATGATCTATTATAGAGCCCAGTGTTATTTTTGAATACGTTTTAGCCTGTTGTAAACAGTGAACATGAACCAGAGCATCGGTTTTTCCTGGTGTCGACAAATATGGGCCATAGTCACGCGTCAAAGATTGCACCCGTAATGATAAATTGGGTTATCTTCACGACCAACAGAAACACAGCCTAACAGAAATACATGGCTGAAGGCGACCTAACTTGCTTATAAGTTAGTCAAAAATTGGGAGTGCTGTGGTCCCAAGACCATTTTCAACCGACTTTTTTTTACTTAAAAGTGCTGCTTGACGAGCTCGTGTCATTTTAATAAACTTAATAAACCCGAAGGCCTTATCATGAAATAAGATTCTAGAGGCTGTTGACAAAAAATCTTAATTGCTAATTTCAAAAACAGTGACCTTTACCTCTTCGCTGTAACCCAACTCAATAAATCAGGCTTTTAGAAATAGTCATGCTCTTGAAACAGCGGAGAAGTGGAATTATGGCGTACATAAACACAGATCTACCGAAAAAAGTTTCGTGCAACTTGCTCGCAAATCGCTAGGTGATCTTTCATAAACGTTCTGGACGATTTTGAGGAGGAGGGCTGCTATTATTGACAATAGAAGCAGTTCTGTCTGAGGTACTCTGTTGCCTTTGACAAATTGGCACACTCCATTTCAGTAGTAACTATCGGACTAACTGCGATCATAATATTAGCGAACTAGCTACCCGGATATTCAATTAGACGGGAATTTTTTATTCAGTAAACGGTCAACATGAATTAAAAAACCCATTAAAATGAGCTTACCATCGTCTAATGAATTAAAGGATACCTTTCTTGCTTACATTTTAAGGTTGCTAAGATTTTTATTTTGGTAAACACATGGAGCGTACTTGAAAGATTTTTTATTCTCTTCAATCGAAATACTTTTTCTATGATTAAAATTTAACTATTAGTTGGAATTTTTCCAGAATTTATCAAATCAATTTGGTCATATGTGCTACCTTATGACATCTGCTTCCGCATTGATTCATTTATTTCTGTTTTCGCCCTCTTTTGAATGTATAATTTTTTGATGATACGGAATTTTTTATCCAGAAAAAGGTAGACATCAAGTCAAGAAAACCATAAAAATCTGCGAACATCATCGTCTCACTCAATGAGCGAGAGAGCTGAAAACCAATTTCAGAAAGACTCAGTACCGCTGGTCATCAGTATTGTACTGTAACATCTGTTGGCATTTCAAACCCGATTGTGGGTTGAAGATTTAAGACGACTTTAAGAAGTGATGATTTGATATCTTTAAGATATGAACTTACCTTATTGATTTGAAAAGATTGTTTAAACAGATCGATCACTTTGGAATTTAATTTAGTATGTCCATATTTCATTAGTCCACAATGGCTTGTGTGTTTAAATTAGTGAAACAAAACTACAGTTTTTTTTAAAATAATTTTCAATAATCAGTTTTTTCAACATTTTCCAACAAAGCAAAGGACAAGGTACCATCATGATGTGCAATTGCTGCATGCTGCTCTAGTTTTGCGGACCTCCGTGCTTATTCATTCTCGTGAGTGGATGAATTGTTGACAATTCTTCGTGAGAAATTAAGTTCCGAGTTCCAAATCTTGGTTTTGTCTCATCTTGTTACATATTAGTAGAAGCACTTCTCAAGTTGTTGATTTGAGGAATTAATCTTGGCACTGTGTAAGTCGTTCTAATTTATTTGACATACCAATCTGATCGTTGTTGAAAACAATCTTGAGGTATTTGTGATTGCTTGGTCTCCATTTAAAGGCGAATGAGCTTCGAGTAAGTGATTAATACAGATTACGCCTACCTGTCTATCATTCACATTGGCAAAATCGGGAGGTTCATGGTGAGCACGCTATCTCTTGCCACGGGTGTGGTGATGTAATAATACCTAGGTACGATTGATTTCATGACCTCCATCAGCTTGCTCGGCAGTAAAGGCATCCACTGAAGACCATTATGACAAACAGCAACTTACGCCCAGGATTGTACAAGGTTCATCGTGGAAATCATTTATGCCGACTGCTATTGAAGTGACCTTACCTCTTCGCTGTGACCCAACTCAATCAGGCTTTTAGAAATAGTCATGCTGTTGCAACAGCAGAATAGTGAAATTATCGCGTACATAATTTCTGTTCGGTTAAGATGAAATCTGCTAGTTGATATTAATGCAGATATTATTTTGACGTAGACTTGTGTTGACTAATGTGTATTCTAACTTGGTGTGTTGATGTAATAATACCTAGGCATTAACCTGGTGTGGTGTTGTAATAGGTATTAACTAGGAATTAACCTTTTGTGGTCATGTAATAATACCTAGGTACGATCGATTTCATGACCTGCTTCAGCTTGCTCAGCAGTAAAGATAGCCCTCGAAGTAGAAAAGACCATTATGCCAGACAGCACCTTACGCCCGGGATTGTCCAAGGTTCAGCTTGGAAATCATTTATGCCGACTGCTTTTGAAGTGACCTTACTTCTTCGCTGTAACCCAACTCAATCAGGCTTTTATAAATAGTCATTTTCTCGAGACAGCGGAGAAGTGAAATTATGGCGTGCATAAATACAGCTCTACTGAAAACGTTTTCATTTTGTGCCACTTGCTTCTAATGCGCTGGTTGATCTTTAATAAGGGCTCAGGAAGATTTTAAAGAGGAGGGATGTTATTGTTGACAATAGAAGCAGTTCTGTCTGAGGTACTCTCAGTTGCCTTTAACAAACTGGCACACTCCATTTCTGTAGTAACTATCGGAAGAACTACGATCATAATAATAGCGAACTAGATACCCTGATATCTTTTTTTGTGTTGGCAAAAGCTCACTCAATTAGACGGAAATTTTGTATTCAGTAGAATGTCAACATGAAGTAAAAAAAAACCCATCATTGTCTAATGAGTTTACGGATACTTTTATTGCATACATTTTGAGGTTGCAAAGATTTTTTTAAATAATCACATGGAGCTTACTTGAAAGACTATTTATTCTCTTCAATCGAAATACTTTTTCTATGATTAAGATTTAACTAGTAGTTTGAATTTTTCCAGCACAACTTCCTTGATCTATCGAGCTGCTTTATATAATATCAAATCATTTTGGTCAAATGTGGTACGTTTTGACATTTGTTATCATTTATTGTTGTGTTCGCCCACTTTTGAATTAGTGCATAATTTTTGAAACCACACTCTGCATAGCTTAAGAATGGTTAAGGTTATTACGGTCTTATTGTTTCATGTTTTTCTGTTCGGTTGAGATGAATTCTGCAAGGTGATTGAATGCAGATATTATTTTGACGTTGACGTGTGATTACTTGACATTAATTTTTACCTTGTGTGAAGACTACTGGATCATATTTTCAGAATTGATTCGATGCCGACCAAAAGAAAGCCTAAACCAGAGCCAGGTTCTGAATTTATTGATGAGAGTCTGGTCACTACTGATGGACGTATGAAAACGTTTAAAAGATGGCGATTCAACAAGAGTGAATGCTCCCAATCTGCACTGGCTGAAGCTGGTTTCATTCATACGGGAAAAGATACCGCTAAATGTGTGTTCTGTTTTAAGGAACTAGAATGGGAAAGAGATGATATCCCATCAGAAGAACACGCTAGAAAACAGCCAGAGTGTCCCTTTGTACGACTCGGACAGAGAGGTGAGTTGCATAATGTCAGCTATTGCGGAGGTCGCAGCTAATGCTAGCAAACTTCAGCATATAATGTTAGCAAATGAATTTCAATGAAACCCTTTTTGGAGTTATTTTCTCTTCTGTTGCAAGATTATCTATATGTATAATTTTCTCTTCTCCACGACTTGAAGAGTATTGGTGCAATTTTTTTGGCACAGTAAAAAAATTTTTGGCACAGTAAAAAATTTTGACACGGTAAAATCAAATGTAAAATTTTTGATCAGTTTTAGTTTGCTCTGAATTCTGAAGTTATTAAATGATGGTATACGAAGTTAGTTAATGTAAAAAAAAAGAATTTATTTCTTGGACATGATTGAACATATGCAGCCATTGTAAGTTTTCGTAGTTGCATCAATTCAGAAAAAATGAATGCAAAACTGCTCAAGCTTTTTCTTAGTTGTTTAGTGCTTTACGGTACCAAAAGGCTACTTGAACTTCAAAGGAAGAAAAGCAAAATAGCAATATAAGCAATGTTTCCAACCCAGTTGCTCGTCGTTACGCCTTAAACATTGAAAGGCGGTCAAGCTATGTAGCAAATATTGTTTAAAGCTGGCGGTTTATATGAAATAGTTTGTTTTTGACTCATAACTCATCTTGCCATTGCTGATCTGCCGATCTCATGTCACTTTGAAAACAATTGTTTATTGTATCTTAACTGGAATGAATAAATTACTGCTCTTTGATAAAGTTTAAATTTTGAAGATTAATTTATTTTTCCCTTTTTCCCTGATAATAACGGGTCAGTGGAAAGAGCTTTAAAGTTTTTTCTTAGGCACAGTTGTGTTTTGAAGTTAGATGTGAAAAAAGTGGCCGTTCAATTCGTAGTAAAATGTAACATTTTAAATGCTTGTTTTAGATGGATACGATCTAAATGTTGACGAATATGAGTATCTGAGAAGTGAGTATGTTCGCATTGCTGTCGCATCCCATCTAGTAGAAGCTGCCCAGTCAACTGTTGAAACAATGAAAGAGGCCATGAATGCCATTTACAGCGAATTCAAATCGAAACAACAGGCAAAGAAGTAATTAATCAGCTGCACTCCGAAATAAGTACTTCAAAAGCAATTGTGTGACGGGGCGTGGAATCAAAATTAATTTTTATATGAATTGTGATTTTTGAGATTGTATTTGCTGATTTGCTGTTTTGTATTTGTGTTCAAATTTTTAAAAAGTTCAATATTCATGACTTTTTCCTGGATTTAGTGCATTTATGGATAATATTTGACACTAAGTTTTGCTCTATGTGTACTATATTGCGTCTGTGCTTTCGACTCAGCATTCTCCTAGATCTCTCACTAATTAGAATATTGACATCTCAATTAAGTAATAACAGGTCAAAATGTCCTGCGTGTGACAAAACGATTTACAGAACGTTTTTTTTCTGATGAGCTACGAGAGAATTCGCCCTTCAGATTCATACAATTGATGGTTGTTCCGATCCTCACTTTTGTGGAGAGGGATGAACTATATACTCAAATAGGTTTTTTTTTGTTCAGACAATTACAATTTTGGCCGATCGATATATTCATCGTAGAGAGTTGTGAGTGGTATCATTAAAAATTAAGTACATCCTAGAATTTGGAATTAAAAAGATTTTTCCGAATTTTGTTTTTCACAGGGAGTTATTGAGGTTTAAGGTTTTTGTGAATATTCGACAGTTTTTTTTCACATTTTCAGTATTTTTTGCTAAAAATAGGCACAATTTTGCTAATAATGTTTAAAGGAAGTTAAAGTTTTTAACCGTAGAGTGTTATTGTTACAGTTAGAGATACAAATTTGTTGCTGAATTGTTAAATTGTAGTTTCTTTGGCTAAAAATTTGATAAAATTATCGAAATTCAGACTTTTTGCATCAAAAATTGCACAAACTTGCTTTTTGGTCCACTTTGTTTAAATTTTCCGAAAACGGAGACCTATAAACCGCTGACACAATCTCTTTAGACTCCAAAAGAGAGCTAGTCGAAACTCGGTGCCCTATAAAAGTCTTCTGGAATCAGAAATTTGCCGTTTTTTTTGCAAATGCAACTCGACAATTATACAAAATGCATCATTGTTTTTTTTTAATATTTGAAGTATTTCACTCATCAATTGGTCGAATTCGCAAACATTTGGAACAATTAGGCAGTTTATTGGGCGCTCAGTGGAATCAGGGATAGGTTTGATATTATCTTGGATTTTTACAATCAGAAATTTTTTAATTGTTTTTGTGCTGCCTTTTTAAGAATATTTTGCTTTTTCTAATGTTTGTTACTGACAAAATTTTTTTATTCACGGCTCAATTAATGACAGCTCCCATTTACGTAAAAAGGATAAAGGATATCGAAGGTATATATAGTTTGTTTTCAGAGAACTTGATGGTTTTTATGGCTTTGAAGATCAGTTTTAGTAACTGAATTCTTGTATTTTGCCTTCAATTGTTATTCTTTTGTAGTCTGATTACTAAGTCTAATCTTTCAAAGATGCAAATTGCTTCTTCAATAGTAGTAAGTGAAGCTGTACCATCCATTCGGTTGTTACCTAATGTCTCTTATTTCATTGAATGTATTTGTTTTAAGGAAATTAAAGTGATTTTTTGAACTTGTCATTTTTTAAAATTATTTTGTCAACTTTTAGCTTAATCTCATAAAATACGGGCCAAAAATTTGTTCATTTAGAATACAAACTAATTTTGTGTCGGATTGTTTTAAAAGAATGATCTCTTGGTTTTGGTTGCACGAGTTTTCATACAAATTTTGTGGTTTTTGTGCATAACTGCACTTTTTTTTGCTGTTTTTGTTTCTTTGGTAATTTGCCACTGTGGCAAATTACTGAAAAATGTTAACAAAAATTTTACTTGTACAATTTTTTCATAACATGATTTTAATGGGGGCAGCGACACCTTTCTCTTGCAGAATTCTGTAAAGTTTTATGTTTTTGGCCCTGTATCTACATATTAATTGTTCCGACCCTCTTGAGGGGGGAGGAACTATATACTCAAATGGGTTTTTTTTGTTCCGTGAATTTTCGCCGCTCGATATATTCATCGTAGAGAGTTGAGACTGGTATCATTAGAAAGCTCGTCCAGCGTAGAATATGGAACTAAAAAGATTTTTTTAATTTTCGTTTTCTACAGGGAGTTATCGATGTTTAAACTTCTGAGAAAAGAAGAGTGAATTCACGTTGTTTTTATTCACCTTTTCCGGAAGTTTTGCCTAAATTTTCGTCAATTTTGCTAAAATTTGTTATAATTTTTAAAAATAGTGTCGTTGATTTTATTTTTGAATACGAACAAGCGTTGTTGATTGTTTTGATTTAATTTTTTTGGCCAAAAAATCTGGATAAACATTTCAAAATTTAGCCTTTTTCATCAAAAACAGCACGAAATAAGCTACTTTAGTCCACTTTGATTAAATTTGCCGACAGTACACCCCCAAACAACACTCATACAATCTTTGTAGATTCAGAGGGGGGCTACTTCTACTTCAGAGTCCGCTGAGAGTGCACTGTAGTTAAAACTTTGCCGTTTTTTGCTAACTTTACTCGTTGATTATCAAAAAAACAGAATTTATTTTGAGTTTTCAACTAACAAATTATCTATATCTACAACATTCGAAAATCAATTGTTCGTAACGGACAATAAGTATTAGCAGGGCTAGTTTTGGGCCATTCTTGGACTGTTACAATCCAAAAAAATCGGGTTGTAATCAGTCGGTCTTTTTTTTTTAAAAAAAAGACTTTTTTAAATAAAGAACCGAACATATCAAATCAAAGCTCAGGAGTGATAGGTCCAACCAATTCGCTTGCTAAGCAACTCCAAGCTAATGCATTTAGTTTTTTAATTGAAAGTTTATGGTCGTTTCTTTTTTTAAAAATAATTGACTTTTCAATAAATAATGGCTTAATTAACTTTTCCTCTATTTTTTCTTAATTTGTTCAGCTTCCAGCTTAGTGTCAGCAAAGAAAGACTGCTTCTTCTTTCTACTGATTTAACGTTTATTCTCGGTTGCAGTTTTAAGCCTGAAGTTATTGTTTTCTGGCTCTGATACCACAAGATTTCAGATGTTTGTTTGTTTTGATATTTGCCAGTTTTTCACGTTTTCTAATTTTTTCACATTATCACATTATTGACAGTTCTCAGGTCACCTTATTAGCATTCAGAATAAGGCACAATTGAACATATTAAAATCCTGAAAGATATACATCATCGTTTTAACGGCCTCGACGCCTCTTTCTTGAAGAAATCAATTGAATTTTTTAATTTTGTCTCTAACTGTCATCTATACTTTGTCGTTTCGGTCGTATGAAATTTCCTGTATAGTGATAGCTTTCATTGGCTTTTCATGGAAGAATAGAAGAACCGATATTCTGATATTAGTAGATAGCTGATGGCTTTCATGACTTTGAAAACAATCGTTTTCCAAAATTAAAAAAAAAAAACTTTTTAACTTCGCAATTTTGTTCTTTTTATGTTTCTTTTTGTTACCTAATCTCGTTAGTTAGTTACAGGTCAAATATGACATTGTGGTTGTCAAGGGAATAAAAGGGTTTGTGGTCCCAAAATCTTTTTTATAAAAAAATTTGTTATGACCTTACTGGCTTCGATACCGGTTTTTTACAAAGAAAAATAAATTAATTTGATTTTTGTCATATTTGACGTTCTTTTTGTAGATACAAAAAGTATTCTGGATAATTACAGGTCTCGAGGGCTTCCTTTTCTTTAATAAACGACCCTATTTAAATAGCTCGTTTTGCAATTAATGCCTTTCATGACATTGAATGTAATTTTGTTTCGAAAAAAAAATATATACTTTAGCACTTCGCTTTTTTGTCTACTTGTTACCTAGTCTTACTAATGAATGGCCACGTACTAAATTATAGCTGTTTGAAGAAGGCGCAATCAAATATATTTTGAGTGCAAAAATTTGGCTTGACGGTTTTGACAGCGTTTTCTGGCAAGTTTCAATTGAAATTTTGTTTGTTCTTTGTTGTTCTTTTTAGCCGCTTTAAAAAATGAATAAGGACAGGTCCTAATGCCGTTCTATAGAAGCAGTGGTAATCGTAAATTTGTGGTAATATTAATTTATTCCTAATGGTATTTGTTAATTTGAAGTTAACTGTTTCAAAAAAATAAGTTAATTTTTTTACTTTACTGTTTTTGTTCTTTTTTGTATAATTGTTACCAAACCTTTTTATGGACAGGTCGCATATGTTTTCTGGTGATTTATAAGTTATTTATTTTTGTTTAGTTTTAGGTTTATCTGACGGTATGTTGACTTTGTTATTAAATTTAGTTTTTAAGAGGGACAAAAATTTTTTGATGTAATTAATGTTTGTTGTTGGTGTTTGATTTTGCTGTTCGTCTTGACTCGCTTTCTTAATATTGACATATTACAACAATCTAATGCATCAATTTTTACTCCACTGAGTTATTTGCTTTAGAGGCTATCATATCGTTCATACAGAATTTTTTGAAAAAGACTTGGGCTTTTTTGGGATTCGCAAAAAATAATTTTTGGGTTTTTCTATCTGTTCCTCATTTGGTAGACATTTATGCCTACGGGGTCGGCGGGCGGGGTCGGAACCTTATGTGCCACCGCACATTACCGAGCCGCCTTGTTCTAACTCTATTGCTATACCACCATGTTTATGCGCCTATCTTCACATGTTTAAGCGTCCCTTAAACATGCAGCCTAGAGTTATGCATACATGCTATATCACCATGTTTAAGCGCCAATCTTCATGTTTTAGCGGTTCTTGAACATGCCGCCTTGATTTTTGCATGCATTTCTTTTGCATGTGACGCGCAATGGTTAACAGCGCTCATATCTACACATGTTTGTGTGTTCGGTGGCCTGGTTTCAGCTTGCGTGTGGGTGATGTGTATTTTTGTGTGTCTGAGTCCGTGAGTGTGCATGCGTGCGTGTGCGTACACGTAGGCATTCAAATGACCATTTTGCTCTTTTCGGTTTTGGCACGTTCACTTCCATTTCGAACGTTTGCTTATTTTTTGAACGTTTGCTTCGTTTTCGAACGTTCTCTTAACTTGACCGCCTACGTCTATGTGACTGTGTGTGTGCCTGCGTACTTGTGTGTGTGTGTGTGTGTTAGAGAATGTGCGTGTGTGTGACCTTCAACTGAACTGACGTTAACCATGGCATGGAGTACAACCACTGAATCAGGACATTGATTTTTCTTTTCTCATTTTCTTGTCTCACTTTCTTGAATTTCTTTTCTGAATTTCAATTTATTTTCTTACAATCTTTCCTCACTTTCTTTTCTCAATTTCTTCTCTCACTTTCTTTTCTCACTTTCTTTTCTCATTTCTTTTCTCACTTCCTTTTCTCAATTTCTTTTCGCAATTTCTTTTCTTTCTTTTCTCGCATTCTTTTCTCACTTTCCTTTCTCGCTTTTTTTCTCAATTTTTTCTCACATTCTTTCCCTTTCTTTCAGTTTCTTTTCTTTTCTCTCACGTCTCACTTTTTTCCACCCTTTCTTTTATCACCTGATTTTCTCATTTTTTCACTTTCTATTTTCACTTTCTTTTCTTACTCCTTTCTCACTTTTTTGCTCAATTTCGTTTTTCACTTTCTTCCACCTTTTTTTACTTTTTCCTCTTTCTTTTCTCACTTTGTTTTCTAATTTTCTTTCGCAATTTCTGTTCTCTTTTCTCGCTTTCTTTTCTCACTTTCCTTTCTCGCTTTTTTCTTTCTTTTCTCACTTTCTTCTCTCCCTTTCTTTCTCACTTTCCTTTCTTTCACTTCTCTTTTTCCTCACTTCGTTTTCTAACTCTTTTCTAAATTTGTTTTCTCACCTTCTTTCCTCAATTCTTGTTCTCACTTTTTCAGTTTTTCTATTCTGACTTTCTTTTCGCTTTGTTTTCCCACTTTCTTTTCTCTCATTCGCTTTTCTCTCACTTTTTCTCAATTTATTTTGTTCATTTTTTTCTCATTTTATTTTCACGTTTTCTCGCTTATTTTTCTCCCCTTCTTTTCTCACTTTTGTTTCTCATATTCTTGCCTCACGTTTTTTCTGAATTTATTTTCTGATTTTTAGTTTCTTACAATCTTTCCTTATTTTCTTTTGTCAATTTCTTCTCTCACTTTTTTTTGTCACTTTCTTTCCCACTTTCTTTTCGCACTTTCTTTTCTCTCTTTTCTCCCATTCTTTTCTCACTTTCCTTTCTCGCTTTTTCTTCTTTATTTCTTTTCAATTCTCTCACTTCTCACATGTGTCCTCCCTATCTTTTCACTTTGTTCTCTCACCGTTTTTCCTCACTTTCTTTTCACTTTCTTTTCTAGCTTTGTTTTCTCACTTATATCACTTTCTTTTCCCACTTTTTTGCTAATTTTCAATTTTTCACTTTCTGTTCTCACTTTCTTTTCGCAATTTATTTTCACTTTCTTTTCTCATTTTATTATCTCACTTCTTTTCGCTTATTTTTAGCCTTTTATTTTCGCACTTTCTCACTTTTTGAATTTTGTTCACTTTCATTTCTCACTTTGTTTTCGTACTTTTCTCCTTTTCTTTTCTCACTTTCTTTTCTTACTTTCTTTTCTCACTTTCTTTTAGCAATTTCTTATCTCTCCTTTCTCGCTTTTTTTCTCTTTCCTTTCTTGGTTCCTTCTAACTTCCTTTTCTCACTTTCTTCTCTACCTTCTCTTTCTCACTTTCTTTTTTCAATTTCTTCTCTCACTTTCTTTTTCTTTTCTCACTTTCTTTTCGTGCTTTCTTTTCACGTTCTTTTCTAGCTCTCTTTTTTCACTTTCCTATCTCGCTTTCTTACTTTCTTTTTTCATTTTCTCTCATTTTCTTTTCTCACTTTCTTTTCTCGCTTCTTTTCTCATTTTCTTTTCTCATTTTCTTTTCTCACTTTCTTTTGTTTTTTCTCACTTTCTTTTCTGGCTTATTTTTCTCCCTTTCTTTTCTCATTTTCCTTTCTCACCTTTTCAATTATTTCTCACTTCCGTTCTCACTTTATTTTCGCACTTTATTTTTTCCCATTCTTTTTTCACTTTGTTCTCTTACTTTTTTCCTCCTTTTCTCTATTTTTGTTTTTGCAATGTCTTATCCCTGCATAGAAATGGTTTTGCTTAGAATTATTGTTCATTCTCATGTTTAATTCCAACTGCGCAATTGTGGACAATTTTAAGTTTTAGTTAATTTTAAATTGTAATTTTTTAAATTGTAAACCAAACGTCTCGTCGACAACTTTGTTGAGTTTTTTAAATGCAGGAAAAATATAAGGGTAACGATTAACCTAGCCGTCCCCGGGATCTCTGCTAGTTTGTTGTTAATTTGTTGTCGTATGCCAAATATTGGTTAATTAAAGTTCTCATAGGCCATAAACCTTATAACTGATATCGATATATAGCTAATGGTTGTATTGACTTTCAAAATAAAGTTTTTCGAAAATAATATTCAACTTATCAGTTTTTGTTCTGGTTTACGTTTTCTTCTTTTTCTTGTATCATTTTTGTAATTTACCCTCATTTTTGAGAGGTCTTTTTAATTTTCTGTTGAACCAAACACTTTCTTTTCTTTTGGTTAAACGTTTTGACTGTTGTCTATAGGGCTTAGACGATTTGATTCAGAAGGATATTGTGAAATTTAGATACTTTGCAGTTTTTCTGGTTCTTTTTGCTGTCATTTTGAGATAGTCGTTTGGCAGAAAGATTTTGTGATGTTCAAAGGAGACGCAAATGAAAGGCACAAAATTTATAAATTAACCCCGAGAAATTTAACTTTTCATTAGCGTCCTCTTTGAACATCATAGAGTTAATTTTCTCGCGTTTATTTTTTTTTATAAATTTAATGACTTCTTTACAGCGGTTTTGTAAAATTGTTTGTGAAATTTTTTAGTTCTGCGTTTATTTGATGTTTTTTATAATCTTATGGCTTAGTCTCTTTAATAAGTGGCGCAATTGGGTTTTGATGAATTCGCAAGATAATCTGTCTACTCTTTTAATTGAATGTTTATGTTGGTTATGAGTTTTGAAATCATTTGTCTTTTAAAAACGCAATGAATTTTTGAGATTTGCCAATCTTATTTCTGTTAACTTGTTGCCTATCTTCTCTATAGACAAGTCACATCCCTCATCTAATGAATTAAGTTTTTCTTTTGATAAAAAGTTTTTCGTCAATATTTTAGTTTTTTGTTTTCTTTTCACAATAATTACAATAATGGGTGGGTCTATTGTCATTTGAAAAAACACGCAATCAAAAATTTTTAATGTTTTTAGTGAACAGCTTAATATTTTTTTGGCCGAGACATCAATTTTTTTCGTTTTGCCTGTATTTGTCGTTTTTTTTTGTAGTCGTATGATATATCCTGGATAATGAAAGGTCTCATTTGCTCTCTATGGAGGTATAAAAGAATCTCTCAATTATTTTATTTGATGCATAATCTTTCTAATTATTTTGACTGTAATTCTCTTTTCAAAAAGAGCAGAGTTTTCTTAAACTTTGTCCTTTTGCTCATTTCTTGTCGACTTGTTACCAAGTCGCATTGTGGAAAACTCCCATTTTTTTCTAATGAAGTACAGTTTAATCTTTATTATTTATTCTTCTTTATTTATTTAAGGTTTATCTGATGCCATATTGATTTGGTTATTAATGGTTTTCAAAAAATGGACAACGAGTTTTGGTCGTATTTAATATATGTAATTATTTTGTATTTTATCGCCGTCTTTTCTGGTATTCATATTATTGTAGTCACAGGTCTAATTGGCCTTCTAAGGTAGATTGTTTAATTGCTCTCAAACGAAGTTTGTAGCAATTATATTAGTCCTGTCGGTCTTTTTTTTATGCGATTTTTCGCTTGACCAATTTTTCGTCTGACGCTTTTGACTTTTCGTCCTCAAAAACGGGATAAACAGGTAGCGCCCTGCGGGCATTATGTGCTCTTAGAGCCTTTCAGGTCTGTTTCAGCTCAAACTGTCTTGGAGACTTATACTTATACTTATGGTGTGAGGGGCGGTTCTTAGAGGTTGACACCCCCCCCCCTTTGTTGACCCCCCACCCCCACTATTGGCTCCACCCCCCCCACCGCGCTTTTGCCCCCCCCCCCACCCAGTGCTGCCCCCATCAGCCCCCGGTGCACCCCCCCCCCCCCCCCCCCCGTGGCTAGCTACTGACCAAGCCAACCGCTCGCCGGTCGTTTGAGAGCAATTCGCCCGACGTTAGTCGGTTATGTTTTATTCCTTTAGTAGTTTGTTGAACGATATGTTGAAATGTTAATTTTTTAAATCTTTTCTTCATTTGGTAGACAATTTGAAAAATGTAGATGAGCGGGGTCGCAACTTTTTGTGCAAACGCACATTACCGAGCCTCCGTGTTCCTTTTTAAAACCTTAATCGAAATACATGGAAGAATTTCATTTTCGAGGCGGTGAAATCAAACCTATGACATAGTGTTAAATATTAGCAGCTGAAACAGATAAACGTTGTTTTCTGATATTGTTGAACAAATTGTTTTGTTCCCATATTTTGTGAAAAATAAATGTGAGAACTTTATGACAGCCCAACTTTTATTATTATGACAATTCTTCGGTTCTGGGCTCGCGCAGACAAGACGTAATCAAATTTATTATTATTGAATCTTGATTCAAGCGGCAAACCGGCACAATTTTGTGCCAAATAAATACATTGATGTTACCGCGTTTTTACAGTCGCTAGTAGGAACCTAATAAGTAATCTTTAATATTAATGATCATTTTTAACACACAATAATGGAGTGGTTGGGGATTATTGCAAGCAAAATCTACAAACAGAGCGTATTAGCAAGATTTCTGAATCATAAAGTAACCAAGTTCCATTCGAGTTGATCAATAAAATCGCTTGTGATGGCAAAAAGATATAAATCAGTTTTGTATGAATCACATATCTTTCAAACAATTGATGTGGTTTTTCAACACCCCTCCTGTCATATTAAGTGTTTGTACCTAGATCATCACGACAAAATGATACGCTTGTTCTTCCCAACAAGTTGTCTGCCGGCATGCGATCGGTAGGTAGGTAGTTCAATAGTTGATCCTCGACTATGATCCAAACAAAGTGAACTTAAAATCAGACATTTTTTATTCGTGGTTCATAGAATACGAAGTTAGAGCAATACAGCCCTGATTATCTACGAAATTTTGTTTTGGTTGTCCAACGATAATGTCTATTTCTCAAATGTTCGTTAAATTGACTGCTGCTTTGCTAGCTTCCACTGGTACATTAAGCTCCGAGTCATCCCAGGAGGTAGAAACATATTTAATTTCTGTCTCCTTGATCAATTTTTGCTCCCGTGTTGTAAATTAGTTTGAAACAATATCTACTTGGTCGTTTTGTCTTTCAAATTTTTGGCCTCTAAGCTGCGTTATCAAGTGACTTGTCTATGCATGCTGTGCACGTGATCGTGATTTTAGGTTGAGTTGTTTTTGGATTTAGCCCCTGACTATCCGACTGACGCTTTGTGGTAAAAACTCAGCAAACAGTGAAGGAGTAGTTCAGTTTAGTCATCCTTTAAATTTATATGAAGAAAAATGGACTGGAGGCTCTTTTAAAAATCATTTATCTTTTTTGGAAAGTATATCGCTTCAAACCATCATAGGAACCATTGTTGGATTGTCTTCCTCGGAAGAATCTTCCTAGGAACCATCCTGCCTTAACCCACAAATTCTGGAGTTTTTCAAGACTCCTTACCTTTAAGATTTTTTAAGCATCTCTTTGCGGGGTTCCAAAGTCTGGATTATCTACAAAAGAGCTGGATTTTCTACAAAAGAGTTGGATTTTCTACAAAAGAGTTGATTAGCTGGATTTTCTACAAAAGCTGGATTTTCTACTGGATTTTCTACAAAAGCTGGATTTTCTACAAAAGAGTTGATTATTTTAGCCGCGTGAGCAATATCTGGTGTAGTTGTTATTGCTAAGTAATTCAGGCATCCTAAACAACCTCTGAAATTGCAAAGCTGCATCGACTGTGGCTCGGCACTGCCCATCAGAGGTAAATCAAATTTTGAAAGCTTCAAACAAGGATCTAAAGAAACGTCAAGTGACTAAGCTTCTTCTAACTTTAATCTTTTTGATAGTTTTTCAGTATATGCCTCCTGTCTCGACTTTTTTCAATATATGCCTCCTGAATCTTTTTTTTTCTTGCGCTCGTTTACTGGTCGCCTTTGCTGTTCTTCAAAGCGAAAAGCTGTCTTGTTTTTATAACAGACAATCAACCTTCTTTGCTTCAAATTGTGTTACGCACTGACTTTTAAAGATGTTTCTCATGGTGTTCTTGAGATCTATATTTGAGATAAATGGAATGAATTATTGTCATTTTCCAAGGACTTATTTTGGTGTTTCACAGTGCGGTTTTTAGCGGATATATTTTGAATAAACTTAGCTAGTAATAGACTTTTATTGAGCGGTTCGGATGCGCGATATGTCCACTAGTTGCCCTGGTTTTTAGAGCTTTATTTGACCACAATATAACTCTAAGGAAGCCTGTTCTAACTTAGTTATTTTATGAAGAATTTCCAGTTCAATCTTTAATTATTTTAACAAAATCATAAAGTTTTCAGAGATAGAATAAGAAGTTTCGAGATTATTGTTGAGTTCGAATAGCAACTGATAGTCAGGCTGTTTCTCCGGTGTTCTGGTCATCGTGGGTTCCGCAGGGCTGTACCTTGAGTTGTAATGGTCCTTCGTAAATATTTACTGATCTACAAGTTGGGCAATTTCCGGCGTTTGCACGTCTCTTGATGTTTGTTAAGTACATATACAAGTTCCGTATTAGCACCTACTTTATCAGAATAATTACTTCACCAAGTACATAGTTTCTCATGAAGTTTTTCACCATTTATGCGAATTCATCGTCAGGGGACTCAAAAAGGTAAATATTGAGGCTTTTAGGCACTTGATATGTTATCAGTAAACTGTCAATCTGCGGTTGTTTTTAATAAACATAAACAAATTAGGGTTTACAGGCCTAGATGGAAATACTAGCTATATATGGCCTTGAGATCTATCTGAATATGAACTAGATAAAAGCACTTGTTTGTGGATATTTAAAGGAAAATCATCGCGTAACTATGAGGGACGAAATAGGGGCGTGACAAATTGTTATCATGATTTGTTCACGATGGCAATTTGAAATCATTCAAAGTTCAATTGAACCAACATTTTGTACTTTTATTATTAGTACGTCGTTTTTTCAGGATTAAAGCTTTACAAACATATTGAAAAATACTTATATGCCACTGCTAGTGAACATCGTCTTTCTGTCTGAAAAAAAATAATAGACATCTCAATTGCTCTCTAATAATATCTGGTCTTTTGTTTAGTTCTCATTGTACGTAGTTGATGGTTATATCATTTTTTGTTTTTCAAGACATGCTTGCAAATTTTTTGTTTGCTGCTTATATAGTGCTTAATTAGTTCAACATCAACTGTACACCAAAACTACTAATGTTATTTTTTAATGTGCCTCAAAGTGTTTTTTTATTGAATTTTTCAGGTATATAATCTACAAAAACAGTGACAATAACTGCATTAAGAAATACGTTTTGGTAGATCATGTGAAGATAAATGCGCTCATTTTTGATTTAATCTGAAAGTCTCTGCTGCTACTCTGTCTGAGATTAGTCTCTTACTCTCCCTTGTATGCTTTGTGATTTTGAGGTTGATTATTTTCCCGAAAGAATCCAAAGTTAACTTGTTTTTGTAAGATGCCACCAGTTTCGAGGAGCTAAATAAGTTTGTTTTCCTTCCCCATTTCAGGTGCCTATAGTTAGAATTGTTTTTAATAGCATGTGGTGATTGCTAAATTAGGGTGATTCACAGGAGTTTTGAAATGGTGTTTTTTAGACCTTTTTCTAAATTGTGTAGCCCCATTTCCTTTATCGATAACAAAATACAGGTAGTAGAGAAAATGGAAAATAACCTGCTGGGCAGATTTGCGTTTTCTTTGTTCTTTCTAGTGGATTCTGTTCTAATTTATGTTGTGCTATTGTGACTTTTTCTCAGACAATGATTCGTTTTACTTGCTTTTGCCGCACATTAATACAATTGCCTAAATTCATTTTGACTTCTACCTACCATTTTATTTGTTAGTTTTACCATGACAAAAAAGTGGAGAATGCCTTGTCTCGTTAATAATGGAATCCACATAAACGGGAAATTATACAAATAATACGAGAAATTGTTTCAGTTTCGAGTGGCCGCCAATAGGTTGAATTGAAATGGGTTTCACTGAATATTTGCGTGAAGTTGATTGGCTGCTTTTTTGTGGACATTTGGGTATCTAGTTTTTCTTTTTCTGATATCTAGATAAATCTTAATAACATTTTCGCTGTATTAATTTTACTAGAGCCATATTTGCAAATGTATTTGACAGAAACGTTCTTCCTGAGAAAATTGGAGAGTATGAAAAACATTCAACTTTGAAACAGAAGCCATCGCTTTGACTTAAGGATTTTTAAAAAATCTTTTAATTCTCAATGAATTCTAGACAAAGACTAAAGAAGAATAGTCAGAGCCTTTAATAATGCAAATCAAATTGAAATCTTAGTGGTTCTTGTTAAGTAAAACAAATTTTGGGTAAAACTCTTTGGCAATATTGGTCCTTAATATAAGTGCAACTAGTTATTCCTCTTGATTGAAGTTTACTCAGGCGTATTGGTTTTTCTGAGAATCGTACTATTTCTTCCCTGTTTTTCCAGACTTCAGCTAAATAAAATTGTTTGGTGCTGAACTAAACGTTTCTATTTATCAATTTCATTGATATGGTATATCTTATGCTTTCAAATACGAGTGTGGGAACATTCTCTGCCACGCACAGAACCAGTGAGCTTTCTTAGAGACTCCTAAAAATTTTTTTGAGCTATCCTTTCTTGATAAAAAAAATTTTAAATGTTTATTTGGAGGTGGTTTTTGTTTATTGTTGCAGTATGTAACATTTTTTGCTTGTATATATGTTATAACATTTGTTTGCCGATTTTCAGTTTGCTGTTTCTGGATCTTTTGATTGCGAGTCATTGATTGCAGTTCAACTTTTTTACGCACTAAAATGTTTCCATTCAAAATAAAGGTTACGTCTCTTGGCCTTGTTGGAAAAATTTTGTTTCTAAGTTTTCATTTATGCACTTTTTGATTAAAAGCTCTGCTTGTGCTATATTTGAGCACATAGGAAGATCCAGCGATCGCTTATTTTTTTCACGTACAGCAAATTTCTTTTCGCCAGTTTAATAGCTATAGCATCAGAAATAAAATTGTTCGGATTGATTTATATTGCTCAATACATTTGGTTTCTCATCGTTTTGGTATCGCTGTTTCAAGATCCACTTCATTCGTCTGAATCTTCTTCAAGTTCAATAAAGCTGCAATTTCGAAGCAAAATTGGCATGAAATGCGTCTAAAAGAAGTCAGATCCTTTAAGGTTGAAGGTTGGAAAGCTATCTTTCTAATGCCAGTTAGTTAGTCTTGGATTTATGCTCTTTTGTGATATCCGACATAGACTAACACTTTGACTGCCGCATTTTGTACTACTCGGAGAAACTTTCTAATAAAATGAAACAGCTGGAAATTTAACAAGCATCTAAGCTTAGAAAACTCTAAAGTGCAGCTGACTATTTCTCCCTATAAGGTGACAATTATTGTTTACATTTTCAGATACAATGAGAATAGGGTCAAAGCTGTGCATGTACTTATGAAAAAGTTAACCGAAGAGAACCTGAAGCAGCCTCTGGATGAAGTGTTTGAGTTGGGACAGATACTGGGAAAAGGTTCCTATGGATACGTGCACAAGGCTATCCACAAGCAGTCTGGAAAGGCATTCGCCATTAAACAGGTCACTATTTAATTTATCTCACTTGGCATTTAGTTTATCTCACTCACAGTTTTTGGATGGCTGATGAATAGAAAATGTAGAAAAAATACGTATAAACACCGCACGATAGTCAGTTGGCTCTTTATGGCACTGAATTGATTTAGAATTTGTTCTCACAAATTCGCCCGTTTTGCTTCGCAGCCCGAACTTTGGAAAACGTGCAAACATTTGAATGTAGAAAAGGTAAGTCTAGTCACGATAGAGAAAGAAAGCGAAACTTAAACGGTTGCCCATATTGGTTTCTTTTGAGAAATGTCCACTTTTGAAGAAAAATCGATTATTCTTTAGATGGAGTTCATTACTAGTAACATTCAACTATCGATCCAAGGGATTAGGATCATTTTTAAGTTGTTTTTTGGCAGCAAGCATTCACACAAAGCATACTTATTTCAAACCATTGCTATGCTGCTAATAAATAACGAGCTGTAGTAGCAAACCATGTTGAGTGGAATCCCGTAAAAGAAATTATTTCGGTTGAAAAGTAGTTCTATAGTTGCTCCGGATGACAGAAAGCGACTCATAGTGGTTTTATACAAAATTAAATGATTTCAGCGTGATTAATTGCGCGTTCTTACAATACTTGGTGTATTGAAATCAATTCGCAACAATCAAAAGTGAAGCGAAGTCAATTTTCTCGGAACAATTTGTAAGACCAGGTCATTGAGGATTTGAGTCCTTGACCCTCTCTTATATTTTTCAATTGAAGTTAGATAATCCTGTTAATCCTCTTACGTAATTGATTGTATGTGTGTAGGTGCCGATTGAGAATGACCTGCAGAAGGTGGTCAAGGAGATCAACATCATGCAGCAGTGCAACAGTGACTTCATAGTGAAGTACACTGGAAGCTACTTCAAAGACAATGACCTGTGGATTGTTATGGAGTTGTGCTCGGGTGGATCCGTCATAGACCTCATCAGACACAGGAATGCGCCCCTGGACGAGACAGAGTTGTCTGCAGTGTTGAAGGACACCCTGAGAGGTCTCAGGTATCTGCATGCTAGTCGCAAAGTGCACAGAGACGTCAAAGGAGGAAACATTCTCCTCTGCGAAGACGGTTAGGCAATTGCTGTTCCATTAGATTCCATACCAAATCTTTGTTCATATATAGCTATTGATGTGAAATAAGTTTGGTGCGCCACCTACCTTTACTGGTGCCCCTTTACTGGTGGCTTGTATTTTGCATCTTTAATGATAAGAATAGCAAATCCTGGTTCTTGGGCTTTGCAAGTCATTACCAGTACAAATACATGTTTAAGAGTGCCGACACGGAAGTTAAGTTAACTGAGGAAAGTTAACCGAGATATTTGACGCTAGTTTCGCTTAATTTAAGGATTGTCTTTTATTGAATGCACATAAGAATTTGCGTGAACTATCTTTTTATGTAGGAATGGCAAAGTTGGCTGACTTTGGAGTGTCCGGACAACTTTCAGATTCCTGTGTCAAACGGAACACATTTATCGGGACGCCGTTTTGGATGGCTCCCGAAATCATCCAGTCTCAAGGCTATGACTGTCTTGCCGATATTTGGAGCCTCGGGATAACCATAATAGAACTGGCCGAAGGCAGACCGCCTTACTCGGACGTTCACCCCATGCGTGCTATTTTCATGATATCATCTAACGACCCCCCAACACTCACTGACGAAGAAAAATGGTCTCCCGACTTTGTAGATTTTTTATCTTCCTGCCTTGTTAAACAACCTGACAAAAGAACATCGGCTGAAAAACTCCTCAAGCACGAATTTATCAAAGGGGCCGCTCCACGTGATATCATTGCTACAGCTATTAAAGATGCACAAGAAAAACGCCAGATGTTAGCTAATAAACGTAACGCTGGAATGCGATTGCAGAATTCAGCGCTAATTGAAGACGAAGTTGATGGGGATGATGATAACTTCAGCACCGCGAAAACGTTCCGCTCTTACGCGTCAGGAACGTTCACGCCGGCTGGCGATAACTTTGAAACCTCGGGAACTCTGGTGTGCAATGAGACATTAAAAAGTGACCAATCCGGGTCCATTGTGATTAATGGCCGACCAACTGCAGTCGCTAATGGATCTCTCAACGAGACGTTTGAAACTATGGTCATCAATGATGACGACGAGCAAGGCGATGATGAAGAATTAAGTGATGGTACTATGAAGCGACTTTCGGCAACCAGAAGTAGTAGAAGTTCTCAGGCTTCGTCGAAAGAAGTTCCCTTTTTCTTGCGTCACTTCGAACAGAAGGCGGCTCAGGGTATTGATATCAGCGCAGACACTAACAATATCACTAAATCTTCCTCCTCACACAACCAACCCCCCAAAATTAGCGCGGATCCCAACAACCAAAGTGCCGATTACTCCTCAATTTCACCAGGTGTTTTTGATCATCAAAGTAAACTAGTTCGACCTTTTGAGAGCGAGACAAATTTCGAATTTTTAGACGACGGCAATTTGGCAGATTTACGGCAGAAAATGGCAGAAGTTGACCTATGTTTGAATCAAGAATTGGAGGCTTTGAAGCGAAAATATGAGACCAAAAGACTCCCGATCGTAGAGGCTATCAAAAGCAAACGGACGTCGGTCGGATTCTTCTAAGAAGAGAACTGGTCGAATGTAAAGATTTAGTGAACATTTTAAAATTAAATGACTCTCTATTCTTTATCCGAATGACGTGGTAGCATCTGCCCCGCGTTTTGCCTATTCTATCAATTTCTCTATTTTTGTAGCATTCAGGAATTTTTACTTTGCGACTTTTTATCTAAAATATTATGATGCGATTGTAATGGCACAATATAGTATTTGATGCCCCCTGTTGTTTAATCCATGAAGGCTGACTCGTTTTCGAGCTGGAGATTGCATGAAGTAATCTGGAAAAAATACCTGTGATCCCCAGCTTAGTTGACGCGGCAGAAATTGAACTATTTGATAAGATTTAAAAGAAAATTTGCTATTTGCAAAGTAAAGAGGTTTCTTGACATTGACATTTCTAATAAAAAGAAGTAATTTTTGAAGGTGAAATTGACAAAAAAATGACAGAGAAAAAGCTTAAAAACACGATCGAGAAGAAATAAATTTGTGGCATAAATTTGTGGTTTCCAGATTATATCTTACTGTCTTAACGATCGCGGAGATTTTGATAATAGTATCTGGTTCTCTTAGCAATTTGACCATTCAATTTTGCAGCATCTAATTGCACTTTTTTGATGTTGGGTCAGCAATATCGCATCAGTATAGCTTTATTAAAGATACTTGAAGTTTTTAACGTGTCAATTCTTTATTGACCCCATAATTTCTTTAGAATAGAAATTCTAGACCAAATTCGAGCTCCAAAAATTTTGAATCATAAGAGAAGCCATATTTATTTTTAGTAATTCTTGGATAAAATAAAGTTTTATCATGTTCATAGTTATTGCTCTTCATGAGCCAATAAAACTATTCCAGGCTGGATACAGCGATACTAGATAGCCTCTTGAGTTAATAAAATAGTTCTTAAGATCTTATTAGCTTGTTTGTTAGCAAGATTTTGTTAAAATTTGCAATTGTATCCATAATTTTTCGATATTTTTTGTCCTTTTCTTAGTTTAACGACCATTACTGGCCAACGAAACTTTTCAAGTCTTGGAGATGGGTTTTTTGACAGAACCTTGACAGAACAGAGAAGCCATATTTATTGTTCAGTGGTAACCAAGTCAAAAAGAACTTGATTGTTAACTCGACAGAACAATAATGACAAAGCAGCCAGAAGAAGCATCTAATAATTGTGCAGTTTCATATTTTCCTTAAAATGCTAATAAATGCTCATTAAATGACCTCAAAGAAAGGTTGAAGCAAATATATTAGTCCTGCCGATCTTTTATGCAAATGTTTGTAGTAGCGACTTTTATTCATCTAATTGTTTTTTTAATTGCTCTCAAACGAAGTTTGTAGCAATTATATTAGTCCTGTTGGTCTTTTTTAATGCGATTTTTCGCTTGACCGATTTTTCGTCTGACGCTTTTGGCTTTTCGTCCTCAAAAACGGTGTTTCCCCACGAAATCAGACCCCGGTGCACCCACCTCCCCCCCCCCAACACGCTGTTGCCCCCACACCAGTGTTGGCCTACCCCCCCCCCCCCCCCCCCATCAGCCCCCGGACCCCCCCCCCCATGTCTAGCTACTGACGAACAACCGCTTCCTAAATTTATACTATTTTGCAATTTTTTTCAAGCTTTTTGAAAATTTTTGACATTTTTGATTTTCCTCAGCCCTAGGTGTCAAGGAATCTCCTCTAGGTTTTAATAATAGGTTACTGCATAGTTTCTGTTTCTAGTGGTAATGTTCAAAATTTTAACATCACGAATTTTAGCAATTTTTTGACAAAATGTGAAATTTTTTTCAAAATTTTTGTTGTTTTCCTTATTCAAGTCTTTCCAGACGCAGGGGCCAGAAAGTATCTTAAGGGGTTATTGGCCATGGAATAGTTTTTAAACTTTTTAATGTCACAAATTTTATCAATTTTTTTTATAAAACTTGCTTTTTTCAAGTTTTTTTTTGAAAATTTTTGTCATTTTGTTGGTATTTTCAGCTTCAAGAGCCGAGGAGCCACCTCTAGGGTTTGAAAATAGGTTAATGTACAATTTCTGGAATAAATGGAATGTGGAACCAAGTTTTGGCAATTTTTTCAAATAAAAGTTGCAATTTTTTTGGAATTTCGTCATTTTTTAGGTTTCTCTTCTAGCTTTAAGAGCCACAGAACTTCCTCTAGGGTTTAATAATATGTTACTGCATAGTTAATAGATGTAATGGAATGTTCTTCAAGAATTTAATAGACAAATTCAAGAAATTTTTTTCAAAAATATTTGAAATTTTTTGTTTTTTAATTTTTTTCGGCACCAGTGGCCCTGGGACCTCCTCCAAGGTTTGATAATAAGCTGCTGCATAGCTTCCAGAGTTAATGGGATGGTGATCAACATTTTTTATCACTAAAATTTTTTTATGACTTCAGAATTTTTAGTAATTCTTGGATAAAATAAAGTTTTATCATGTTCATAGTTATTGCTCTTCATGAGCCAATAAAACTATTCCAGGCTGGATACAGTGATACTAGATAGCCTCTTGAGTTAATAAAATAGTTCTTAAGATCTTATTAGCTTGTTTGTTAGCAAGATTTTGTTAAAATTTGCAATTGTATCCATAATTTTTCGATATTTTTTGTCCTTTTCTTAGTTTAACTACCATTACTGGCCAACGAAACTTTTCAAGTCTTGGAGATGGGTTTTTTGACAGAACCTTGACAGAACAGAGAAGCCATATTTATTGTTCAGTGGTAACCAAGTAAAAAAGAACTTGATTGTTAACTCGACAGAACAATAATGACAAAGCAGCCAGAAGAAGCATCTAATAATTGTGGAGTTTCATATTTTCCTTAAAATGCTAATAAATGCTCATTAAATGCCCTCAAAGAAAGGTTGAAGCAAATATATTAGTCCTGGTTGAAGCAAATATAAGCAAATATATTAGAAAGGTTGAAGCTAATATATTAGATGACATTACGCCACAAATATATTTTTGGCGTAATGTCATCATCTCTGATCCTCATTAACAATGAATTATTGTCGAAATATTTTTTATCATAAATGATCTAACAGGCACGTTTTATGAAATCATTGTTAACTGCTCTGGAAAGCAATTTATAGCAAATATTTTGATCCTGTTTGTCTCTCATATGCAATTTTTCGCTTGGCCGATTTTTCGTCTGACCCATTTGACTTTCGTCTTCAGAAACGGGATAAAGAGGTAGCGCCCAGAAGTCACCAAACCGTGGCTAGCTGCTGACGAAGCCAACCGCTCGCCGGTCGTTTGAGAGCAATTGTTCCGACGTGGTTGTTTTTTTTCGTCTGGCCATTTATTTTTTGTCCTCAAAAACGGGATAAACAGGAAAAAAAAAGCGTGGCATTACGTTTTACTAGTCCCTTAGAGCCTTACTAGTTTTTAAGTAAGTGTCAAGGGCGGTCCGTAGAAGTTTGACGTCTCCCCACCTTCCCTTCAATCACTGCCACCGCACTCACCCTCGTCCCAACTCACCTCTTATCATTTACCTGTGATTTTTTGGGATCGAATAAAAGCGATAACCAAAAAGCACATCCCTTGCGAAATTGATTTAAAGTCATCTAGATTCGAAGCATAACATCGTTTCTGAAAGGGAACTCCTTGAACTAAGTCTACTAGTTGGGAAAGAGAGTTCTGAGTAACGTTCATTCAATCTAGCATGCCGCTCTTCTTTTGTGTATAACATTTGCGTCATATCAATTGACTGTTTTTGCGCTCCTATTGTTTTTGTCAACGCAAAGAATTTCTTGATTATTGGGCGTTGTCTTTTACTAGACTGGAAAAAGAGTTATAATGATTTTTTTTTGGTGGTATTCCGAAACTGGTTGTCAAAATATTGCGAGAAAAGTACGTGTAAAAATTGAGTAGGAGCTATGGTTATCTTTTTTAACGAACTGATCAAGATTTCTGTGCAGGCGTTATTTTTCAATCAACCATTTTCTAACCAGTTTTTTAGTTAACTATCTAGTTTTGCGGGTCTAGTTATACATGTTAACAAAAAAGTGTACGTTTGGTAGTTTTCGTGATAGTTGTCATGATAATAGTCATGGTTGTTTTCATTTAGATTATTTCATGATTTACAAGACTTTTGTTTGCAATAGAGAGCTGTTTTTCTCGTTATAGAGGCTTTTAGCGCTTTTCATACTTGTCAAGTTTGAGCATCATGGGCACGTAGTAATTTTCAGCTAGACTTTTTCTTGTTTTTACTGACATTTTGATAACGCTGGTACCTATTTTGAAATATTTAAAGTGCTCCATGGGTGCTGTAGGGGCCACTCGAGAAATTTGATGAAGCTGAGAAAAAAGGGGAGAGTCCAGTAATTTGATGCTCAAATGCCTAATGAATTCAATATATATCTTTGTCTTTTCTACATTGATTTTTGGCATTTTGGTTTTCAAATGCTGTTTTCATTTGTTTTTTGGGCAGTTAGTGACCAAACAGAAAACGGAGAGGTTGTTTGCCATTTACTCTCCAGAAAGGCTACGTCAAGTTTTGTTGAGAATAATTGTCGTTTAGTCTAAATTTGCCGAGTTTTCAGAAAAACTTTTATCAGGCCTTGTTTTTCCTGCATTGTCTCCCTTGTTTTTTGCATTCAAGAGAATAAAGAAGATAATTTGTTTTGTAATTAAGTGGCTGAAACTGAAGTCAAGTTTTGCTTGGAGTTCGTTTCTGAGGATTGAAGATTTGTTTGCTCAATTTGATGTTTTAAATCGTCAGTGTTGGCTTGGATGAAAAGGAAACAAGACACCAGCAAACGGCGAGCTGTTTTACGGTCCGATTGATTTAACAGGCTTCTTTTAAACAAGGTCATATGAACAAATCCTCAATTTTTTAAATACTAATGGCACTTAAGTTTGGTTTGGTTATTAGATTGTTCTATTTTGTGGATTGCATTTCGGGACATATATCACCTATTGTTATTTTTTTAATTTCGTCAGACAAAAATTTGTTTCAATTCACCTAATTTTGCTCCTTTCTCCGATACTTTGAGTAAAATCATTTTGTTCAAGCTAGTTTTAATCTGCCCAAAAATGGAAAGAATTTATTTTTTATTGTTTCAATGTTTCCTGTTCATTTGAGAAAAGTATATCACACTACTTAATTGCTTTGGTTGCAAAGAATGAAATGGCTTCGAGATATTTCTTTTTCTTCCCAAGTGCCTGGTATGTTTTTAGACTTTATTTATCACTTGTCTTTTTGATGTATTAGAGTCCGTTCAATATATGTGTACTCTTTGGTTCTTATCCTGAAAATTTGTTTTCGAACGTCCAAATATGTTGATGAAAATGATTTCCCTCGTCATTGTATAAAGTGTTTTCTTATTTAGTTCGTATCTTTAAATTCGAACATCGCCAAGATCTGCACCATTTTAACAACACTTTGGTCGATGATAGTTCAAAATCATCTAGAGCTCAAAAAATTTTTACAGAGCAGCCTTGAAACAATTTTATCCAAATATTGGCTATAAGACCATTGATTTTTGTGTCGATAATGAATATGTGAAGTAATTGACTTTCTGTCTTAGAAATAGTTTTTTTACTTCCAAGAGAATTGATCACGATAGAAAAACTGTTGCGTCTAATAACTTCTTGACGGACTTGAAAATCTGAATGGAGCATTGTACGTGCCAGCAATCGTGAGGTGATCATTAAGTTTTTTGTACTCGTAGTCAGTTTAGAGCGCTTTTTACATAACATAGATTGATGCTAGAGGATTTTTTGGTATACTGTTTATACATTGCAGATAATTGTTCCGACCCAATTTGTGGGGAGAGGAAATCTATACTCAAGAGTTTTTTTTTGTTCAGATAATTTTGGCCGATTGATATATTCCTTGTAGAGAAATGTGAGTGGTGTCATTAAAAAGCTCGTTCAGCGTAGAATCTGAATTTTTTTGAATTTCGTTATTTTGAGGAGTTATCGAGGATTGAATTTTGTGTTAACACAGGATATTTGGCATGATTTGTTCACTTTTAGTGTAATTTTTCTTTAAATTAAGATTCTTTCTATAAAAATAGTAATTAAAAATTACGTTTCACGCCAAAAGTGAATCAATTTTGTGTTCCTTATAGACGAAACGCGATAAAAAAGACTAGTTCTGGTCTCATAGGTAAATTTACTAACAAAAAAATTTGAATTCTATTTGAGAGCTGAATTATTAGAAAATTTTTCATAATTTTTTGGTTTATTTAAGTCACCTAGAGACCAGTCACTTTTCATATAGAGGTTCATTAATGACAAACCTCATATACAGTAAAATGAAGCCCAATGAATAACAATTTCGTTTTCAAGGAACCGCTCATGTTTTTTTGGGCTTTGTAGTTTTTGGGCTTTGAGTTTTGTAATTTTAAATGAAATTTTGATGTTCTTTTTGTGTTTTTTTACTGAATTTTGGGAGTCCCATGGCATAAACTTATTGACTAGAAGTGCAATAGGTTTTGTAATGAGCATTAAGTGAACCTACCTAGTGCTTTTAAGACTTTAAAAATAAATATTCGATTTTCTTATTATTGACCAATCATATGCCTCTTTTAGTGAACTGTAAGTCAGTCTCAGTAATGACAGGAACCCCTTTTTTCCTATTGAAACCAAAATTTATCTGTTTAGGGGTTTTATCTTCTAACTATTGGCTATATGACTTCAATGCCACAAAATTTCAAAAACTTGGCATATAGAAGACCTTCAATGTATCGTAGATAAAGTTTTCATAGAAAAGCTTGTGGTTTAAATGGCTTCGACACTTTCTTCTTGCACTTTTCACTGAATTTTTAGTTTTTGCCTGTCTTTGTTGTTTTCATATTCATATTACTTATTCTGATATCTTATTGAAAACCTATGCGTGACAAACAACTTTGTGCTCCCATCGAGGCATAATTGAGCGTATTTATTGACTTCCGTTGAAAGCTATTGAATTTAATGGCTGTTAAGACTTAAAAAATAAATTTTCGATAAGTTTTTTGAACATTAACCAATTTTAAACTTATTTTCGTGAACTTTAACTCAGTCTCAGTAATGACAGGACCCTTTTTTTCTACTTCAACCAAAATTTTTCTAGGTAGCGGTTTTATCTTCTAACTATTGGATTTATGACTTCGATGAACGAATTTTCATTTTTTTAAAAATTTTTTGAAAACTTTTTTTCGTAATTTTGTTTCCTTTTAAAATCTTATCAAATTATCCTCCTAATCATGGTTGCCACTTGCTTAGAGAATACGTTCAATGGATCATAGATAAAGTTTTCAGAGAAAAGCATATTGTTCAAATTTCTTCGACGCTTTCTGTTCGCACTTTTGTGCTGAATTTTTGGGCTTTGCCTGCATTTGTTGTTTTTTTCATAGTCAATGACTTGTTGTAATGACTTATTGATGACTCATGAATGACAAACATCGTTATCGTCCCTTTGAGGCACAATTTCGCGTATCTATTCGTTTCCGTTGAAAACTATTGAATTTAATGTCGTTGATGCCACGGGTTTTGTCAAAAAATTCGTAGTTTTAATTTATTTGTTCGTATTTGTTGATTTGTTGAAGTCATATTGTTAAACAATTGAAAATCTCATAGTTGTTGAAAATTTAATTGAAAAAAGCAAAGTTTTCACTGAAAAGTTTTTTTTTAATGGCTTCAACATTTTTCGCGCTCAATTTTTTTTCTAGTTTGCTGTTTTTGCCTGTATTTTTATTCCACAGGTAGCTGTAAAATGCTGACTGGTCTCATAAACTTGTAATTGAGGATTGAATGAGTGATGTTACCCGAAGCAGTCACTTAATAGCGAATAGTCCGTAAGTTTATGATATTATTCATTTTCATAGATTTTTCAAACTTTTCAGTTTTTGTCGTTCTTTTCGTCAACTTGTAACTTATTCTCATCATTGAGAGGTCCCGTCCATTCCCTTGTATTTCAAAAATTAACATGTCCCCTGAAATTATGTCGTGTCTGATGTTCTGTTTGCTGGATAATATGCGTTTTCATAAACGTTTTTTGAGTGGTGTGTTTGTTTATTTTTCTCTTCTTTTACCACATTCCCGTAATAACAGATCCCAATGACTTTCAAATGTGGCCCAAATGAACTTATTTTTTCTTTCATTATAATTTCAACTGAATTAGTATAAATAAAAATTGAAATAAGAATACAATCTTCAGCGTCAATGATTTGTGTTTTCGCAAATTGTTTTTAATTTTTTGACTTCTGCATCTTTAGTCCTTTCCTATGGCTTAGTCTAACCAACGATAGGTTCCATTGGTTTCATTATGGCTTTTTAGTAAATTTATCTGGAAACAGTTTGATAAGCTAATAATTTTTAAGACTTTTGATACTATTTGATTTAAAAAATTTTGATCGATTTTTGAATTTCGCTGCATTATTTCTCTTTGTCGACTCGTTACCAAGTCTCATTAAAGAAAATGTCCATCTGCTGTATAATTAGGAAAAAGTAAATTTGTGTAGTTAAGGTTTTATCTGATATTGTTGTTTGACGTTGTTACTAGGTGCTTTTAAATTTAGATATTGAGATGTTGCCGTGAAATTTTTGTTTTTGCTTATTTTGTAGTTTGTTTTTTTTTTATCGGAATCTTTTTTTTGGCAGATCTCGTGAGCGCTGTAGTGAGGCATGACATTATGTAATTCATTTAGTAGTTAGGATCTGTAACGATTTTTTAAAACTCAAACATCTATTTTTAATATCTCCTCATTTGGTTGACAAATAAATCAAAAATGTACATGAGCTCGGATCGGAACATCATGCGCAAACGCACATTAACGAGCATCCTTGTATGGATTCTACATTACTATGTTTCAAAAGATGGTGCAGCTGGTTGCGGAAAACTGTGGTTGAGTTCTCTGGAAAGTATAGTGAGTTGATTAGACCAACCTGTAATTGTTAGCACTTATAGACGAATATTTGTTACACACCTCGTTTGAGATCAATCAAAAATTGCGGCAAAAGTTTCTCGTCCATATTTTTACTAAATATATTTTGTTGGGTGTTAGCGGAAAAAGTTATGTTTCGGTGTCCTGAAAAAGCTGTGTTGACTATAGAAAATGAGGAATAACAGTTTTCAACCGCGGCTGACGTCTCAGTTTTTTTTACATCCTTCGTTTTAAGATTAAGAAGTTACAAATTTTGTTTTCTCAAAGAAGAATTTCTACAACTTTTCCGTCCTTGAACCTAATCTTCGGGCTTGAGCATATCAGTAAAACATAGCTGAAGATACCTTTCTAGTTACACCTTTCCTAGTCCCCCTTAGCTCTCAATAAAATAATTTTTGGCAGTTCAAAAATCATAGCGATGGCAAGTCCTTTTTCAAAGCTCTCAAGTCCTTTTTCAAAACGGCAGTAACAGGGTTAAAATGAAAGAGAGGTGAGTGATATAAAAATTGGTGAGAGAATGTCAGTTTTTGTTGGGGTATATGAGAAGCGGAGGTGCTGCTGTCCAGGATGAAAGCTTCTCAACCTCTTCTACCGATTCCACGTACTGCCTCGCCATCTCTTTCTCGCGGTAGCTCACTCTAAAATTGGGAAAATCAATTAAGGTAATTCTATTCCAAACGCAAGAAGGTACAAGAGATTAAAATCTCAGTCACAGGCGTCACACGTTCATTATTATTTATAAGGTTCCGCGCTTTCAGAGCATTTAGATTCTGTCTTATTTCACCTGAAATGTTTATGATTATGTAATATAAAATTCTTGAATGTTTATGTAACATTGCTGATTTTTTTACCATCATAATTCTTTCCTGATGAAGTAATGAGAAGAATTTAATTTGTTGAAACAATACAGCAAAACTGTCCAGTCCAACGTAAGTTATTTCCTGCAATCGGAAGTATTCGTTCGTACTTGATCGAAGAGGGGGACAACAAAAGCTATTCTGCACTACAAACGGCGACCATCCATTAACAATTTGCACCAAAGGTCAACTGTACGGTTTAAAAATGAGATAGACCTCTGATATGTGATAAATTAAACTGTAATCGTTTTTATTCATGAAAATAGGGATCTTTTCTGTTTGTGCCCCCCCCCCCCCCCCCGTTACATATATAGCACGTGGCATTACGTGGTAAATCATTATGTAAGAATATGGCACGTGCGTCGGGGGGGGGGGGGGTACAAATAATATGCACCCACTAAGCTTGGGGGAGGGGGGGGGGGGGGGGGTGGGGTGGCACAAACGGAAAAGATCCAAAAGTAGCTATGACAACCAAGTTAGTTGTCGACTTTGCCTATTATGATTGGTTGCAAAAGGTGTATTGGTATTAAAAGTGCCCAGAAAGAGTTTGAGGAACTTAATGTCATTTTTAGGGGGAAAATAAAGCCGAATCTTGGAAGTTACTAACCCTAATTCTGCAGGTGGGAAGAGGAGAGGAATGAATGTGTCTGAAGTGTCACTGGCACCCTGACTGAAAAGATGGAATGAAAAATTGATTTTGAAGAATTAATATCCTTTCCACTGTTCGGAATATTTAAGGTTAAGAAATGTACATCCTGCTAATATGTTAATTGTTATGTGCAGTCCTGCCTTTTGGTAGGCTGTACAATACCTTAAAAGAAATTTACCTTATTGTTTACACAAGCCAGCAAAGGCGAACAAAATTGAAGCGGGGTACAGGTGGCATTTATCATGTGACATTTGAAAGCAAGAAATAATTGCTTATGATGCATGATGTAATTGCATTGCTTTCAGCACGTGCAATTTTTACCCGAAATTCGGCACAGGCACTGTTGATCCAAATGTTTCATAGAAATTGGGCGAATATTCCACAGCTTGGTATGGTTTGTCACCCAATGCTATCTCTTCAAGACCATTTCTCCGCTCTTCTTGCGGAACTAAAATTATAAAGCTGGCATTACTGGTTATGACTACGACAGACTCCTAAAAGCGCACGATTGCGAGCAATAGTGCTCGATTTGGCAAACCGAATTCAATTTAGATCTTGAACAAATCCATTTGATCTCCCAAGACCATTATATTTACTGACTAAATGTAAATCCAAGTCTATCGAAGATATCAGTACTCTTTCAGTGAAACTTCAGGTCTATGACTCAATCAAATTGTTAGAGGCTCTAATCAGGTGCAACTACTGTGAAAATGGACCAGCACTGGATTCGAACCAGCATCTCTTACTTGCAAGCCTAATGTGCTACCCATTTACACCAACTGGTCTTAAGCGCTCGAACTTGGGCATCTCTTATAACCCGTTCTCACTTTCTTTCTCGTTCCTCAAGTCTTCATTTCTCTAGCCAAGTAAACGTTCAACAAGTAGAGCTTCTTTTCAAGCTTATCTTATGCGCAATTTACATTAGGTTGTTCTCTCTCAAACTTTTAACACAAACCAAATCCGAGTAAGTAAAATCCGCGGTGTAATTAATAAAGCATCTTTTAAGAGCTGCGCAGCAAAGTTTGACAGCTTAAAAACTTAAACCATTGAAGAAATTTGAACATGATCGTTCATGCAAATATAACAATACACAAGGGCAAATTTTTAGATTTTAATTTCGAGGAAGGATCGACGTCTTAGAATCAGTTTGAAGAAGGCCGAAATGAGCAAGCGGTAAGTGTAGGGATTATGATTGTGCAGAAAAAGTTGATACGGCACCGTTATAAGTTGTTCAATTTTTTTGCTACGATACCATACAATTCTTGGGATGGATGCCATGGCTACATGACAATTTATCCAATTCCATTTTACCCAATGCCGTTTTACCCAATGTCATTTTGCCCAATACCAACTTACCGCATGCTCTTTGATCTTTGGATTAGCCGATTACAATTTAGCAGTCGTTATTACAATGATGTTTCAAAATGTTTATGTGGACAATTTGATCGCATGGTCATCAAGCCCCACAATTGGGTAAGTTGGCATTGGGTAAAATGAAATTGGGTAAAATGGCAGGTTGGGTAAAATGGAATGGGTAAAATGTTCCTGACACCCATAGCCATATACGGTTTAAGGAATGGGGAATAAATTAGTTACCTTACTTTGGTATACATTCCGAAGAAGCTTCCTTTGTTCGACTGTCTGTTGAGTTCTTCTGTGTTCACCCTCGAATATGCACTTTTTGGTGTTGAAATGGTGAACTTTTTGTTTAGATTTCTCACTCTCTTTCTTTTCTGATTTTCGCCCAATGTTAGCAATCATAGCTGTTGGGTCTCAATTAACCTGTAAAGATGGTGACATTAAAATTGCGAATGCCTTCAATTGTGAAAGGAATACTTACACTCCGCTTTATATATTTTGTTACCATGTCAAAATTGTACTCATGAACTAATTGAGAACATCTCGAACGACTCTGCCATTCACGTATAAAAAATGTGATTCTAATTAATAGATTTTATTAATTTCTATTTTTGTTGCAAACTTATAACATTTGTTTTTCGCTAAATTAATTTGTGCAATATATTCAAGGTACAGGTTTACATGGAGTTCGTCCTTGATAAGGGGGGGGGGGGGATATCGTATGACTGTAACCAGCACTAAATCAAGTTGAACAAGATACCAGAAAAACTTACCATAAGAAGCTATTGAGGTAGAAATCTATGCGTATTGGTCTGTTCCTGCTTTGAGAACGAGCATCAAAATACCAAAACAGTCTTATTGAGCCAGTTTGTGTTTTTAGTATTATATTTACGATTCCTTTATGTTTAAAGTGATCCATTACAAACCATCTATTTGGATTATGCTAGGCAGGTGCAAAATGTACAATGCATAAACATTTCCATACACGGTGTTTAATTTAATTTTAAACAACAAAAACACGCACTTTTTGCCCAATTTGTAATAAAACAGGCATTTTTGCTGTCTGTGTCAAAAACTTGAGAAAAACAAAACACATAATTTAAATGCAAATTATAATCAGCAGAGCTTACCTTTATAATAGCTAGTTGTGTTTAGTTAATATTTG
This sequence comes from Convolutriloba macropyga, assembly GCF_964194025.1. Taxonomy (NCBI): domain Eukaryota; kingdom Metazoa; phylum Xenacoelomorpha; order Acoela; family Convolutidae; genus Convolutriloba; species Convolutriloba macropyga. The sequence goes on along the minus strand of NC_134469.1, from coordinate 25,722,985 downwards.
AGCAACAACAGTAAGAGTGAGCGGAGCTAATATGCGTGTACGTGTACACGTTTCTTTAAATTTAAATTTGAAAGAAGAGAGCAGATTCAAAATAAACTGAACTACGAAAAGGCACAAAATTTTGTTTTTCTTTAGAATTGGTACAGAACTATTTCATTCCAAATGCACCAGAAAAAAACTTTAAAATGAAAAGTCAACAATAGAGAGTGGTAATTAAATAATCTAGAACAAACAGTCCCGAACAAAACGGCCCAAAAACGCAAAAATATTCCAAGACAAAAATTTCCCGTAAAATAGTCCAAATAATGAGACAATAGTCCCAGACAAGTTAGTCTCAACTAAGCGTCAAATTGAACGAATAAAAAATCCCACTGGCTAATCCCACTTTAAAGAGAATTATCCGAAGAGGGATGGTACCGAATCTAGTTCCTAAATATCAAATTTGTGCAAGATACTTTGTGCTGAGCATGTAATTGACTTTTATCAAAAACTAAGACATTTGAACAATTAGGTAACAGTGTTAAATGTGTATGCAAAATTTCTCAAGTCATATCGGACAAACTAATTCAAGGAAAATGAAAAATTTTTTCAAAAAGTTTTTGAAAAATTCTTAAACATTCTTGCGTAAAAATTATTTAATGAGTAAAAAATTATCCTTTTTGATAATTTCAGACATTAAATATAAAATGAAGGGATAGAGATATGCGGTTGTCAAGCTATTCTAATCAGAAAGCAGTTGAGCGCTTCACGACCAGTTGAAGCCAGACAAATGTTTTATTTTTACTAAATCCCTGAGAACTGTTTGAAATGCTAACTGTGTGATCGATGCACATTTTATAGTATCCGTTTCCATATCTCACTTAATTAGGCCATTTTTTAAACAAAAACACAGATTCACAATCCTGCATTTTTGTGTCTTTAAGCACAGAGAAATTTATTAGAGTGAGTCCTTTATTGGCCGGATAAAAGTTTTTTGCCATCAAAAAACTTTCCGATGCTGCTCATTTCCGTTGCTAGGAGTATCAAAATTTTATAATTATGCTAGTGCAGTAGATAATGAAGAAACCCGTTTTTGCAGTTTCTTAACAAAATAGCTTTTACGTAAAATTTTTTACAAATATATCACTGCAATCGTGGGAGAAAAAAAATGAAATTTCTTTCTAAAAGAAACCACGGTTTTTTTGAAGTCACGGTTTTTGAAATAAAAAAAATGCGAAGCCCTTATACTCCTTTTAAAAATGAACAAAGAAAACTAACAACTTTGCAAATTTAGCATCGCCAACCCAGCCGGACGATTGCAGTATAAATTAATTTGAATTTTTTCTGATTTTCATTTTGATCAACATATCAAAGTAATTAATTGAAAATCATAAAATAAATTTACACATCCATGTGTCAGTAGAAATCCAGTTTTTTAAACGACGAACAAAAAGATAAATTATCAAAACGAAAAAAAAACAAAATTTATTTTTCAACTCAAAAAAATGTTTTAAAAGAGTGCAGCAAATGGGTTGCTGAAAACTAACAAGATCAGTAAACTGCATTTTTGTTCTTGAGATAGATTGCATTTTTTAGCTGAGTTACATGAACATTGCAAGTTTTCGAGCATTAAATTTTGTTCCAGTATTTTTTTAGTAAACATCTAATGAGCCAATAATTGTGAGTATTTCTTTGTGCAATTTGCATTCGATAAAAAACAAGTTCTTATAAGTTGCGCCTTTTTTAAAAAGAATGATAGCAAAAATTAGTTTCAGAAGTAGAAAAATTGTTTGGACAAATCGATTAGTTTATTAAACAGGTTTCAAGAGCATTTGACGTTTATTTCCAATATCTCTTTCTATACTGAATTAATTTTATTTTCATTTGAGAGACATCAGGAAAACTGGAGTCCTCGATGAAAATGTTTTTTTGTCGTTTTTTTTTCAACTTTACTCGTTTTCAAGGCTTTAGGTTCCATTATTTGAAAAAATCTAATTTTTTTTTCAGTTATCTTTCAAACTATGTCTATCTTCTTATTGCAGTTGTATGACAACCAGTGGAGTAGAGTCAAAACTGCTGAAACGATAGACACCTAACTTCTTGCATTGTCTCGCCAAATTTTCGGTTTAGTTGTCAAACTGCATCAAACCCATCAGGACGCAACGGTTTAGTGGCATTTTGCCTTAAACGTTAATTATTGTAAGCAGGTAGGTGTATTGCAAAAATTGGATTGCTATACAAGAGTTTGTTATAAAGTATTGTTCTAAAAAGATATAAAAACAGAAAATCTTTGAAATTATATCCAACAATGATATATTGTTTCCTGTTTTTCAGCATGTAGTGCTCAAAGTTCTAATGGCTTATCAAATCAATTAGAAAAAAGATCCACAACAATTTGTGACTCTTTTCTCAAGTACAATTTTTCTAAAGAATGTTTGCAAATTTTCTTAAAGATAGAAGTTAGCTTTTACAAAATTTGGCGGCAAAAAGCAAAAATTCAAATTGCTTTCTTTGTTGCAAATGTCCGTATTTTAATTTTTCTCCTAGATCAAACACGCATCTTTTATTTCATCAATTCTTTGTCAGGATTTTTTATTCAGTTTTCAAAATTTAGTTCTCAGTGCTTTTGAGATGAAATACTGCAAAACTGAAAATTTTGGAAACTCTCTTTATTTTTTAATATTTTTTCCTGAATTTGTTAAGATGTTAAACATAGCCTCTAATGAGCTATCATCAGTTTTTTTCTTGATACTTTCTTAAAAACTCTTTACTAAAATTTCCAGAAACTTCTACTTAAATACTTTGACTTTTAAACCAAAATAAAAAAAAATCCGTCGTGCAAACGACCAGAAGTGTGTTTTGGGTCCAACCATTTGTTTTTATTTTTTTGTCACTCAATTAAAACATGATTTCCCCGTTCAATATTAATTTATGAAAAACTTAATTTTTTTAAACGAAAAATCAATGAGATACTTTAAGATATGTTGAGATATTGAAAGAACGCAGATAAGAGGTTATTTTTATGAACGAATTTTGTTCTTTAATCATGCAAAAGAAATAAAAATATCAAAAAATTGGCATCTGCATTCGTTCTGCCATTGTAAAACAAATTGTCTCCATTGAAGGCTGTAAAACGATGTGAATCAAAGCCCTTACTTGTCACATAATGTCGTTTCTTTTCCAAGACGTCTTCCATGATGACTTTTTTGTCAAAGACGAAACAACAATCATTTTTCTTTATTGCAAAAAAAGCTATTTAAATGAGCAGAAAAAAGAAATGATAAAGTAACACTATTGGTTTGTCGTTTTTTGTCCGAAGCAAATCTGCCAAAAATATAGAAATAATGCGCATTTTTCAAAAGCATTGAGAATACAGTCAACTTTTCAGATTAATTAAAAAACTGATAAAAGCTGTTTTCAACACTGAAACGTTTGCTGTGCAAAATTTAGCTTAGAAAAGAAGATTCTGCGCTTCGTTTTTCAACTGATAAAAGTTTTCCTAACGTACAAGTTTTAGATTTTAATGTAATCAATACAAACCAGCAGCAGCAAACTTTTATTGGACGACAACTTCTTATCAAACGCCATAAACAAAATAACAGTGCGACAGAAAAACAATTTTCTTATTTTTTTCAAACTATCACTTTAAATTTTTATTGAACGTTTTTAGATTTCGGACGTTTTTTACATCAGTGTTACTCAATTCAATTAAATACTAAAACACTGAATGTGTTGGTTCTGCAATAGTGTAGAGATGTCATGGAAATAAAGCAGATCAGAGGCTATGTTTATGAACGAATTTCGTTCTTGAATCATGCAAAAGAAATAAAAATATCAAAAAATTGGCATCTGCATTCGTTCTGCCATTGTAAAACAAATTGTCTCCATTGAAGGCTGTAAAACGAAGTGAATCAACGCCCATTATTGTCACAAAATCTTGTTTCTTTTCAAAGACGAAAGAGCAAACATTTTTCAACGAAGTGATATCAACGAGTACAGGCAAAATGAAAGCTAAATTGTGCTAAAAGCAAAAATTTTACCCAGTGTTACAGACGAAAAAAAACTTTCAGCAATAGACATAAAGCAAACAAAAAATCAACATCTGCATTCTTTCTGCCGATGTAAACTCAATTGTCTCCTTTAAAGCCTGCAAAGCAAAATGAATCGAAGCGTTTAGTTGTCACAAAATGTTGTTTCTCCCCAAAGACAAAGTTTTAAACATTTTTTAATTAAAAAAGCTGAGGTTACATAAATGAGCACAGTCAAACTGGATGGTAAAATGTGTTAATGGGTACTAACCGCACCCATCGTTACAAGCGTATGGAAATTCTTTGAAGTCTAAATAAAAAGGATGCATTGAATTCAGAAAAAATTATGTTGGCAAAGTAGACGTGTTTTTAAAGATAAAGATAGGGCATTTGACAGGCTCAGATGTGAAATTTGATTGGACCAGAAATTACACAAGTCGAAACTTTTACGCTGAAATTTTGCTCAAAGTTTTCTCAGGTGATAGAGCAGACCAAAAATAAGATAAACATTTATTCAGTTCAATTGTTTTCTAAGTGCAGCAAAATATGGACCTAATTGCAAACGAGCTGAAACAAAATTAAAAAAAGCTAGCAGCATTTTTTTTAATCATTTTTTTGAACAGATACAGCTATTGTTTTTATTTTAGCTCTCAGTGAAAGGCGTCAAGAAATTGATAAAAAAAAAACAGCGCACAAAAATCAATGAACTTCTAATGGATTTTAAATTTCAGTTCAATTGATTTTTCAAAAAACTCGATTTAAAGTTCAAATGCGTTTTGAACACTAGCGATTATATTCAAGATATACCAGATACAAAATTTAGCCTTAGTACATTACTACAACATTGTCATGTTCTGAATTGCTTTCAAACCTAAGAAGCATAGTTTTCTAATTGAAAACAGATTTTTGTCGTATGGAGCATTTTCAGCAACAAAATATGTTTCAATTTTTTTTGAAAGTTCTATCTGAGCATTGGCACTGAACTATTCTGTTTTTTTTCACAATCGAATGTGTTAGGCGGATATGTTCCTTGTGAAGCTCTTTTGTTCATTCGATTCCAACCCGAAAATGTGCCCTTAATACACCTTGTTATCTCATTTAGGTAAAGTTTCAATTTTCTGTGCTTTGATTTCGGACTCTTGCGGGAATGATGTAAAAGGAAGCAAAATTGCTCTTTAGTGGGAGGATGTAATTATATACTCCAATGAGTTTTTTCTTTTTTTTCTTCAGTCGATTTTCGCCGATCGATATGTTCATCGTAGAGAGTTGTTTGGGGTTTCGCTAAAAAGTCCCTGAAGCATAGAATATGGAAATAAAAATATTTTTTTTAAACTTCGTTTTCTACCGGGATTTATTGAAGTTTAAAATTTTGTCAATAGTAGACCAATTTGCTTTATTTTTATTCATATTTTCCAAAATTTTGTTTTTGCTAAAAGCTTTTACTTTGTACTGAACAGTGTTAGTATTTTTAGGCCTAAAGATAGAAGAGGGTTACTGAATTGTTCGATCCAAGTTTTTGTTGAATTTTTTATACATTGTCTAAATTTCAGGTTTTCTCATCAAAAACGCTGCCAAACATGAAAACTTAGCCAGCTTCAGTTTGTTTTGCCAGACTTACAGACTTGAGAACACGATCTCTCAAAACTCAAGATGAGGGCTAATTATGTTTCGGCTTCCTATAAGATTCTTCTTGAAATTAATTTTTGCCGTTTCTTTGCTAATTTAATTCAATTTGTATATAAAATGATTGATTTGTTTTTAATATATAGAGACAGTTCATTTGTAAAACTGTCTATTCGGCAAATACCTAGAACAATAAGGTATTAAGTTAGGCACGCAGCTATATCAGGGCTAACTTTGTTCACTTTGTGGACTCTGATTATCAAAAACTGTTCAATTGCATAGTGGCACAATGCTTTTCAAAAACGTTCTTCTTTTTTTATCTTTTTTTGTCAATTACTGAGATAAAAATTCAATTAACCCAAGTCCTGCTTACATGAAACTGATTTCCATCAAACAGAAAATTTTTGCTTCTGAGAATGAGCTCATGGTTTTTATGGCTTTGGCAGTGTTTTTTAAGATAAAAAACTCAAAATAAATTCTTAATTTTCTGCCTGCACCTGTTCTTTTGCAGTCTCAATTCTTAGTCTGACTAATCAGCAAATCACTTGGTTTCATTAATGGGCACAAATAAAGCTATATTGTATTTTCAGATGATATTTAATGGCTCTTGTAAATTTTTCTACATTTGTTTTAAGAGAACATCAGTGAGCTTTTAAACTATTTATCTCATATCATAGTTCTTTCTAACTGTAGCTTAGTATCATTAATGCCGGCGCGATCTTTTTAACAAGTGAAAAGTAATTATTTTCTATAATAGCTTTAACTTCAACAAATCCTTCCTGGGCTTTGGTACAGTGGTATCGTTAGTAATATCTTTAAATAGCCCGTCAAGCGTAGAAAATAGAACTAAACAGATTATTTAAAGTTTTGTTTTCTACGGGGACTTATCGAGCTTTAAATTTTGTGAACAATAGACCATATTCCGTTGTTTTTTATCATATTTTCCTTTTTTTGCACAAAATTTTGGTTTTTTTTGCAAATATTTTCAAAATTGTACATAACATTATTCGTGTTTTTATGCCTTAAGATAGAGGAGGTTTGCTGAATTGCTTGATGTGAGCTTTTGTATCAAATGCTGCTAAATTTTTCAACTTTCAGACTTTTGAAACAAAAATGCTGCCAAACATGAACTTTTAGCCATCTTTGTTTAAGTTTGCCAGAAGTGAAGAACTGAGAACTTCTAACGTAACCTTTCAAAACTCAAAAATAGGGCTAAATTTGTTTCGGCTTCCTTGAGAGTCTCCTTGAACTGAAGTATTGCCTGTTTTTTGTTATGCTTTTCAGAAGACATCAGTGAATTTTTGAAATATGCATCTCATATCATACTTCATTTTACCTTTAGCTTAGTCTCATTTAAGCTAGCCCAATCCTTTTCCTTTGCTTTCCTTGGCTTTGTTTCCTTGGCTTTGTTACGAAAATTTTCTTGAAAAACTAATTTTTCCTTGGCTTTGTTACGAAAATATTCGTGAAAAACGTTGTGGCTTTTGTACGTTAACCCGTTTTTGGGGTTCAATTTTGTTTGCTTGGCAATTTCTCACATTAACTGCAGGTCCGATTAACATCTAAAAAACGCTCAATTGAATCTATTTGATGTATTTGGTGAATATTTCATGATTTTGACGGCTCGGAAACAGTTCTCTGGAAAAACTTATTAGACAAATTTTTTATTATCCGTGTTTGTTGTTTTTTTGGTTGACGCTATATGCTGGTCGTCATAATATGCAGGATTAAGAAAGATTTTAATAGCTCATTTAGGATTGAGGATGTGTGAATGAAATTATAGCTAATGGTTTCAATGACTTTCAGTTGAAATAATTTTAAGAGAAATGATTTTTGAGTTTTACCCGTTTCCTTTATTGATATTGAAATCAGCAAACCTAGTCTCAAGATCGATAGTTATTATCAACTATTATCAGGTAAATTCGTTTGTTAAATTTTCAGTTCTGTCAATGTTTAGTGTTCATTGTAGTCTTCTGACATAGTATCACTGATATGGAGCCCAATTGCGTTTCAAAGGGGTTATCATTTTTTGTATTTCGTTGAAAACCCAAGGATTTTACAACTTTTGAAATTACTTGTTTTAAAACGAATCAATAGATTATTAAACTTTGTCATTTGTTATGTTCTTTCTGACAATAGGTATCTTATTCTCTATCAATACAAGCGGTATCGATTTCTAACGAGCCAAAATCCAATTTTCTGATTCTTTTGTTTTCAAGGGATGGTTTCTTGGCTCTGATACTACGCATTATCTTTTTAAAAAATGAAAAATTGGACATACGCTAATTTTCGAGGTTAATCTTTGTCTCCTTGCTAGAATAATGTTTTAATTAGTAGGTCATTTCGGCATTAAATGTTGCTTCATTGACCTGTTTGATGTTCTCTGTGAATAGATAATCATTTTAAGGGCTGTTATATATTTGCTTGATATTTATTTCGTTTTTTAAAAAAAAATGTCTGTTTTTGTTGATGTCTATTCCCGTGACATAATCTGGATTATATTAAATCTGAGTGGTTTCCTTAAGAGTTTCATATTAACAGTTTGCAATTGCTTCCTCAATTGTACCAAAAGAGTAGTAAATGAAAAATTTTATTGATTTCAGTTGGTACCTAATGTGGCGTTTTTTTTTAATTTAGTGGTTTGTTGAATGTTTGAAAGTTTTCTATCTCTTCCTCAATTGGTAGACCATTAGGTCAAAACGCGGATGAGTGGGGTCGAAAGATTATGTGCGAATGCACAATACTGAGCCTCCTTGTTAAGAGTAACCGATGACACGCATTACCGACATGTTTTTGAGATCAATTTTTCAATAGGATGTACCAAAATTGCAAGAACAGCTGCTGTTGGCAGCTTGCGTTAAATCCATACTGATTTGATCCAAATGCGACAATCTCAAAAAGATGCTGGTTTTCAACCAAGCAATAAAGAACCCCTTGAAGGCAAAATTTGCCTGATATCTCTTTAATTTCATCATGAGAACAAGGTTTCATTGCTGGAACTGGAACAAAATTGGCCGGTCTAACTTTTCGAAACTTTTCCTTGATTAAGAAAATGCTGAAAATGAAAATTTTCATTATTGAATTCTTACTTTCGCAAGAGCGCAAACGCATTTGGTTTAAAAACGATATTAAAACATCGTGATATGGCACACAATATCATTTTTCAATGCAGAGGAAATTTTGCACTAAAATTATTTAGAGAAAGGTATTCGTAAAGAAAACTTTTTTCATTCAGATTTTATTTTCAAGGAAAATTATTCTGTTCGCTTATTCTACAATCATTTTTTGATAAGTGACCAAAAAAAACTATTTACAAAATTGACCACGGATTCAAAAGTTTTTTTACGGTTATTTGTAAACAACAAGCTAGTTTAGTTACATTGGTTCATTTCACAGACGCAACTGCATTTGCCATTTGAAAAATTAAATTCGAGGAGTTTTGTATTTTCTTCAAACCAAATTAGTTGTCTCATCTTTGTTGATCTTCATAAAAGTTTAAGATAAACTATCAATTAATCCAAGTCCTGCTTACATGAAACTGATTTCCATCAGACAGAAAACTTTTGCTTCAGAGAATGAGCTCATGTTTTTAAGGCTTTGGCAGTGTTTTTTAAGAACACAAAACTCAAAATGAATTCTTAATTTTCTGTCTGCACTTGTTTTTTTCGCAGTCTCAGTTCTTAGTCTGACTAATCAGCAAATCACTTGATTTCTTTAATGGGCACAAATAAAGCTATATTGTATTTTCAGATGATATTTAATGGCTCTTATGACTTTTTGTTTTAAGAGAACATCAGTGAGCTTTTAAAATTTTTATCTCATATCATAGTTCTTTCAAACTGTAGCTTAGTATCATTGAGCCGGCGCAATCTTTTTAACATGTAAAAAGTAATTATTTTCTATAATAAATTTAAGTTCAACATATCTTTCCTGGGCTTTGGTACTTTGGTATCGTTAGTAATATCTTTAAAGAGTCCGTCAAGCGTAGTATATAGAACTAAAGAAATTATTTAAAGTTTCGTTTTCTACAGGAATTTATCGAGTTTTAAATTCTGCGAATACTAGACCATATTCCGCTGTTTATAATCATTATTTCTTTATTTTTTGCACAAATTTTTGGTTTTTTTGCAAACTTTTTCAAAATTGTACATTACATTATTAGTGTTTTTAAGCCTTAAGATAGAGGAGGTTTGCTGAATTACTTGATGTGAGTTTTTTTTATCAAATGCTGCTAAACTTTTCAACTTTCAGACTTTCGCAACAAAAATGTTGCCAAACATGAATATTTAGCCATCTTTGTTTAAGGTTGCCAGAAGTGAAGAACTGAAAACTGCTAAAATAACCTTTCAAAACTCAAAAATAGGGCTAAATTTGTTTCGGCTTCCTTAAGAGTCTCCTTGAACTCAAGTATTGCTTGTTTTTTGCTATCTTTTTAAGAAGACATCAGTGAATTTTTAAATAAGCATCTCATATCATACTTCATTTGACCTTTAGCTTATTCTCACTTAAGCTAGCCCAATCTTTTTCCTTGAAAAATTAATTATTTTGCTTAATGGTTTTAATTTAAACTAATTTGTCCATGGCTTTGTTACGAAAAGTTTCGTTAAAAACGTTGTGGCTTTTGTACTTTAACCCGTTTTTGGGGTTCAATTTTGTTTGCTTGGCAATTTCTCACATTAACTGCAGGTCCGATTAACATCTAAAAAAACGCTCAATTGAATCTATTTGATGCATTTGGTGAATATTTCATGATTTTGACGGCTCGGAAACCGTTCTCTGGAAAAACTTATTAGACAAATTTTTTATTATCCGTGTTTGTTGTTTTTTTGGTTGACGCTATATGCTGGTCGTCATAATATGCTAGATTAAGAAAGATCTTAATAGCTCATTTAGGATTGAGGATGTGTGAATGAAAAAATTCAATCATTTCAAATTATAGCTAATGGCTTCAATGACCTTCAGATGAAATAATTTTAAGAGAAATGATTTTTGAGTTTTACCCGTTTCCTTTATTGATGTTTAAATCGGCAAACCTAGTCTCATGATCGATAGGTATTATCAACTATTATCAGGTAAATTCGTTTGTTAAATTTTCAGTTCTGTCAATGTTTAGTGTTCATTGTAGTCTTCTGACATAGTATCACTGATATGGAGCCCAATTGCGTTTCAAAGGAGTTATCATTTTTTGTATTTCGTTGAAAACCCAAGGATTTTACAACTTTTGAAATAACTTGTTTTAAAACGAATCAATAGATTTTTAAATTTTGTCATTTGTTGTGTTCTTTCTGACAACATGTATCTTATTCTCTATCAATACAGGCCGTATCGATTTCTAACGAGCCAAAATCCAATTTTTTGATTCTTTTGTTTTCAAGAAATAGTTTTTTGGCTCTGATACTACGCATTCTCTTTATAAAATTTGAAAAATTGATCAAATGTTTTTTTTCGAGGTTAATCTTTGTCTCCTTGCTAGAATAACATTTTAATTAGTAGGTCAATTCGGCCTTAAATGTTGCGTCATAGAACCCGTTTGATGTTCTCTGTGAATAGATAATCATTTTAAGAGCTGTTATATATTTTCTTGACAATTTATTTGACTTTTTTTAAAGATGTCTTTTTCTGTTGATGTTTATTCGCTTGACATAGTCTGGATTATATTAAGTCTGAATGTTTTCCTTAAGAGTTTCATATTATCAGTTTTCAATTGCTTCCTCAATTGTACAAAATAGTAGTAAATGAACATTTTTATTGATTTCAGTTGGTACCTAGTGTGGCATTTTTTTAATTTCGTGGTTTGTTGACTGTTTGAAAATTTTCTATCTCTTCCTCATTTGGTAGACCATGGGGTTAAAAACGCGGATGAGTGGGGTCGATAGATTATGTGCGAACGCGCATTACTGAGCCTCCTTGTTAAGAGTAACCGATGACACGCATTACCGACATGTTTTTGAAATCAATTTTTCAATAGGATGTACCAAAATTGCAAGAAAAGCTGCTGTTGGCAGCTTGCGTTAAATCCATACTGATTTGATCCAAATGCGACAATCTCAAAAAGATGCTGGTTTTCAACCAAGCAATAAAGAACCCCTTGAAGGCAAAATTTGCCTTGATATCTCTTTAATTTCATCATGAGAACAAGGTGTCATTGCTGGAACTGGAACAAAATTGGCCGGTCTAACTTTTCGAAACTTTTCCTTGATTAAGAAAATGCTGAAAATGAAAATTTTCATTATTGAATTCTTACTTTCGCAAGAGCGCAAACGCATTTGGTTTAAAAACGATATTAAAACATCGTGATGTGGCACAAAATATCATTTTTCAATGCAGAGGAAATCTTACACTAAAATTATTTTAAAAAAGGTATTCGTAAAGAAAATTTGTTTCATACAAATTGTTTTCTTTTTCAAGGAAACTTATTCTGCTCACTTATTCTACAATCATTTTTTTGATAAGTGAGCAAAAAAATTATTTACAAAATTGACCACGGATTCAAGTTTATTTATGGTTGTTTGTAAATAACAAGCTAGTTGCACTTGTTCATTTCATAGGCGCAACTGAAAACAATTGGACCCGGATCGAGTTGTGGTCTAAAAATAAAGTAAGATTAGCGGTGAATAACGGTGAAAAAAAAAACTTTTTTTTCACCGCAAAGAGCTCGCATCTTTTAGCATTGAATGCGACAAATTTTTGTAAAATTTGCGGTTTCAAGCGGTGAAATTTTTTTCTCCGCATTCACCGGATTTCTTACAAAAAAAAAGAAACTGCCGTACAGGGGTTCGAACCTCTCTCTTCCTGCATATCAACATCTTCTTTTCCCACTGCGCCATCTGTCACTTATTTCAAAGATATTTCCTGTAAATTTAAGATAAGCGTTGATTTCAGCGGTAATTATTTGTAAAAATTGCAATTTTAGCGGTGAAAAATTTTCTTTCCCCGCTTTCTGCTGGTAGCAAAAAAATTTTATTTCCACCGTATTCTGCTGGTAGTGATAAAATTTCATTCACCGTATTCTGCTGGTAGCACTGAAATTTTTTTCCACCGCATTCTGCTGGTAGTGGTGAAAAATGTTTCTGCACCGCTTAAGCGGTGAAAAAAATTAAGCGGCAAATATCAAATATTTTAGCAATTTTTAGCGGTGAGAATCTCGACCCGGAACTAAAGAAGTGTCTAGTTTATTTACACTGACTCTTGAACATCCGGTTTTTTTCAGTGCCACTAGCACTTGATCTACTGAATCAATATAAAAGATTTTTCAGAAAAAAATGGCGTTGAGATTTCCACAAGTCTATCTTCTGAGCCTTTCAATTGTCATATCTTTACAAACATGTCAACTTTGCCAGCATAATTTTTTCTGAATTTAATGCATCCCTTTTAAAACTTTAAAGAATTTCTATACACTTGTAACGCTGGTTGAGGTTAGTACCCTTAAACACATTTTACGATCTAGTTTGACTGTGCTCATTTATGTAACTTCAGCTTTTTTATTTAAAAAATGTTTAAGAGTTTGTCTTTGGCGAGAAACATTTTGTAACAACTAAGGGATTTGATTCACTTTGCTTTGCATGCTTTAAAGGACAAAACTGAGTTTAGAATGGCAAAAGAATGCAGTTATTGAGTTTTTGTTTGTTTTATGTCTATTGCATGATTGAAAAACCAAACCTTGGTCTTGATTGCTGAGTCGAAAATTTATCTGTAGCTCAGTATTGGTCTAAGAACCCATTGAATTCTCGTCAAATTGAGGCGTTGTGTGACTGGGTAACTGGTGTTAAGGTAGGCACTTTTGTTTGGACACTTGGTACGGTTTCTTTGTCTCCTTGTTTTTTTTTGGGGGGGGGGCGGGGGTGATGTCACCCTCTTTGTTTAAAAAAATTCCGTTTCCGGAGGTAGACTATGTTTCGTAATCACGGAGGTAGGTCTCCAATTTATGTAATGAAACATATATTCTAGAATTTTGGTTGCTCTTATTTGGTTGCGACTTCTTGTCAGATGTTTTCGTGAAAGAGTAACTCTCAGGTTTTTGGAGGTAGTTTTAATCATCAGCCAAATGTCATAATTTTCTTGAGTTCCCAAGGTCATTGGGAACAAAGTTTTATAATTATGCTAGTGCAATAGATAATGAAGAAACCCGTTTTTGCGGTTTCTTAACAAAAATACCTTTTAAATAAAATTCTTACAAATATATCATTGCAATGGTGGGAGAAAAAAATGAATTTTCTTTCTAAAAAAACCATGTTTTTAAAGTCACGGTTTTTGAAATAATAAAAAATGCTAAGGCATTATACTCCTTTTAAAAATGAACAAAGAAAACTGACAACTTTGCAGATTTAGTATCGCCAACCCACCTAAAATAGCCGGACCAATTTTTTAAAAGCGAAGCCGGAGGGTTGTAGTATAAATTAATTTGATTTTTTCTGATTTCTTTTGATCAACACGTCAAAGAAAGTATTTAAAAATCATAAAATAATTCCATTGTTTAATAAATTTACGCATCCATTTGTCAGTAGTAATCCAGTTTTTCAAAAGATGATCAAAAAGATTTATTATCGAAAAGAAAAAAGAACAAAAATTATTTTTTCAAATCAAAAAAATGTTTTAAAAAGTGCAGCAAATGAGTTGCTGAAAGCCAACAAGATGAGTATCCTGCATTTTTGTTCTTGAGATAGATTGCATTTTTTAACTGAGTTACATGAACATTGCAAGTTTTCGAGCATTAAATTTTGTTCCAGTATTTTTTTAGTAAACATCTAATGAGCCAATAATTGTGAGTATTTCTTTGTGCAATTTGCATTCGATAAAAAACAAGTTCTTATAAGTTGCGCCTTTTTTAAAAAGAATGATAGCAAAAATTATTTTCAGAAGTAGAAAAATTGTTTGGACAAATCGATTAGTTTATTAAACAGGTTTCAAGAGCATTTGACGTTTATTTCCAATATCTCTTTCTATACTGAATTAATTTTATTTTCATTTGAGAGACATCAGGAAAACTGGAGTCCTCGATGAAAATGTTTTTTTGTCGTTTTTTTTCAACTTTACTCGTTGTCAAGGCTTTGGTTCCATTATTTGACAAAATATAATTTTTTGTTTTTTTCAGTTATCTTTCAAACTATGTCTATCTTCTTATTGCAGTTATATGACAACTAGTGGAGTAGAGCCAAAATGGTTGAAACGATAAACACCTAACTTCTTGCATTGTCTCGGTTTACTTTTTTTCGGTTTCCTTGTCAAACTGCATCAAACCCATCAGGACGCAACGGTTTAGTGACATTTTACCTTAAACGTTAATTATTGTAAGCAGGTAGGTGTATTGAAAAACTGGATTGCTATACAAGAATTGGATATAAACTATTGTTCTAAAAAAGACATAAAAACAGAAAATCTTATATCCAACAATGAAGTTATATCCAACAATGATATATTGTTTCTTCTTTCTCAGCTTGTAGTGCTCAAGGTTCTAATGGCTTATCAAATCAAATAGAAGAATGATCCACAACAATTTGTTACACAATCTTCTTTTCAAGTACATTTTTTCTAAAGATTGTTTGCAATTTTTCCCAAAGATAGAAGAAGTTAGATTTTAGAAAATTGAGCGGCAAAATTCAAAAAATCAAATTGCATTTTTTGTTGCAAATGTCCGTATTTTAATTTTTATCCTAGATCAAACACTCATATTTTATTTCATCAATTCCTTGTCAGGATTTTTAAAGTCAGTTTTCAAAATTTAGTTCTCAGTGTTGCTGAGATGAAGTACTGCAAAGCTGAAAATTTTGAAACTTTCTCTTTATTTTTTAATATTTTTCTTTTGAATTTGTTAAAATGTTAAACATAGCCTCTAATGAGATGTCATCTGTTTCTTTCCTGATACTTTCTTAAAAATTCTTTGCTAAAATTCCCAGAAAATTCTACCTAAATACTTTGACTTTTAAACCAAAATAAAAGAAGTTTCCGTCGTGCAAACTACCAGAGGTGTATTTTGGATCCAACCATCTGTTTTTTATTTTATTGTCACTCAATTGAAAAATGATTTCCCCGTTCAATTTAATTTTTTGAAAAAATTAATTTTTATAAACGACCAATCAATGAGATATTTTAAGATATGTTGAGATATTGAAAGAACGCAGATCAGAGTTTTTTATGAACGAATTTTGTTTTTTAGTCATGCAAAAGAAAAAAAATATCAAAAAATTTGTATCTCTATTCGTTCTGCCATTGGAAACCAAACTGTCTCCATTAAAGGCTGTAGAACGAAGTGAATTAAAGCCATTAATTGTCACGTAATGTTGTTTCTTCTCTAAGACGAAATAGAAAACATTTTATAAGCTGAAGTGATATCAACGAGCATAGGCAAAATGAAAGATAAACTGTGCTAAAAGCAAAAATTTTACCCAGTGTTACAGACGAAAAAAAATTTTCAGCAATAGACATAAAGCAAACAAAAAATCAATATCTGCATTCTTTCTGCCAATGTAAACTCAATTGTCTCCTTTAGAGCCTGCAAAGCAAAATGAATCGAAGCGCTTAGTTGTCACAAAATGTTGTTTCTCCCCAAAGACAAAATTTTAAACATTTTTTAAATAAAAAAGCTGAGGTTTCATAAATGAGCACAGTCAAACTGGATGGTAAAATATGTTAATGGGTACTAACCGCAACCAGCATTACAAGCGCATGGAAATTCTTTGAAGTCTAAATAAAAAGGATGCATTAAATTCAGAAAAAATTTATGCTGGCAAAGTTGACATGTTTTTAAAGATGGGACATTTGACAGGCTCAGAAGATGTGAAGTTTGATCAGTTCTGAATTTAAACAAGTCGAAACTTTTTCGCCGAAATTTTACTCAAAATTTTTTCAGATGATACAGAAGACCAAAAAAAGATAAACATTTATTCAGTTCAATTGTTTTCTAAGCGCAGCAAAATATGGAGTTAATTGCAAACGAGCTGAAACAAAATTATAAAAAGCTAGCAGCAATTTTTTTGAATCATTTTTTGGACGGATACAGCTATTTTTTTTATTTTAGCTCTCGGTGAGAGGCGTCTGTGAAAAAAACAGCGCACAAAAATCAATGAAACTTCTAATGGAGTTAAATTTCAGTTCAATGAATTGTTCAAAAAACTCGATTTAAAGTTCAATTGCGTTTTGGACACTAGCGGTTATATTCAAGAAAGACCACAAATACAAAATTTAGCCTTAGTACATTACTACAACATTGTCATGTTCTGAATTGCTTTCAAACCTAAGAAGCATAGTTTTCTAATCGAAAACAGATTTTTTCGTATGGAGCATTTTCAGCAGAAAAATATGTTTCAAATTTTTTTGAAAGTTCTATCTGAGCATTGGCACTGAATTATCTTGTTTTTTGTTCACAATCGAATGTGTTAGGCGAATATGTCTTTGTGAAGCTCATTTGTTCATTCGATTCCAAACTGAAATCTTGCCCTTAATACACCTTGTTCTCTCATTTAGGTAAAGTTTCAATTCTCTGAGCTTTGGTTTTGGACTCTTGCGGGAATGATGTAAAAGGAAGCATAATTGCTCCTTAGTGGGAGGATGGAATTATATACTCCAATGAGTTTTTTCTTTTTTTCTTCAGTCGATTTTCGCCGATCGAAATATTCATCGTAGAGAGTTGTTTGTGGTATCGCTAAAATGCCCATCAAGCATAGAATATGGAAATAAAAATATTTTTTTAAAAAACTTCATTTTCTACCGGGATTTATTGAAGTTTAAAATTTTGTCAATAGTAGACCAATTTGCTTTATTTTTATTCATATTTTCCAAAATTTTTTTGCTAAAAACTTTTACTTTGTACGGAACAGTGTTAATATTTTTAAGCCTAAAGATAAAAGAGGGTTACTGAATTGTTTGATCCAAGTTTTTTGTTGGATTTTTTAATACATTGTCTGATCTTCAGGTTTTCTCATCAAAAACGCTGCCAAACATGAAAATTTAGCCAGCATCAGTTTATTTTGCCAGACTTACAGACCTGAGGACACGATCTCTCAAAACTCAAGATGAGGGCTAATTATGTTTCGGCTTCCTATGAGATTCTTCTTGAAATTAATTTTTGCCGTTTCTTTGCTAATTTAATTCAATTTGTATGTAAAATGATTGATTTGGTTTTAATATATAGAGACAGTTCATTTGTAAAACTGTCTATTTGGCAAATACCTAGAACAATATGGTATTAATTTAGGCACGCAGCTATATCAGGGCTAAATTTGTTCACTTTGTGGACTCTGATCATCAAAAACTGTTCCAATTGCATTATGGCACAATGTTTTTCAAAAACTGTCTTCTTTTTATCCTTTTTTCTGTCTATTACTGACAAAAAAATTAAGATGTAAATTTAGTAAACCCAAGTCCTGCTTACATGAAACTAATTTCCATCAAACGGAAAAAATTTTTGCTTCTGAGAATGAGCTCATGGTTTTTAAGGCCTCGGCAGTGTTTTTCAAGAACACAAAACTCAAAATGAATTCTTAATTTTCTGTCCGCACTTGTTTTTTTGCAGTCTTAATTCTTAGTCTGAATAATAAGCGAATCACTTGGTTTCTTTAATGGGACAAATAGAGCTATATTGTTTTTTTAGGTTAAATTTAATGGCTCTTATGACTTTTTCTACATTTGTTTTAAGAGAACGTCAGTGAGCTCTTAAACTATTTATCTAGTATCATAGTTCTTTCAAACTCTAGCTTAGTATCATTAAAGCCGGCTCAGTCTTTTTAACATGTAAAGAGTAATTATTTTCTGTAATAGTTTTAGCACGTCAAGCGTAGAACATAGAACTAAAAAGATTATTTAAAGTTTCGTTTTCTACAAGGACTTATCCAGCTTTAAATTTTTCAAAATTGTTTTTAAACCTTACGATAGAGGAGATTTGCTGAATTGCTTGATGTGAGTGTTTTTGATCAAATGTTGCTAAATTTTTCAACTTTCAGACTTTTGCAACAAAAATCCTGCCAAACATGAATATTTAGCCATCTTTGTTTAAGTTTGCCAGAAGTGAAGAACTGAGAACTGCTAACATAACCTTTCAAGACTCAAAAATAGGGCTAGATTTGTTTCGGCTTCCTTAAGAGTGTTCTTGAACTGAAATATTGCCTGTTTTTGCTATGTTTTTATGGAGACATCAGTGAATTTTTGAACTATGCATCTCATATCATGCTTCATTTGACCTGTAGCTTAGTCTCATTTAAGCTAGCCCAATCTTCTTCCTTGAAAAATTAATTATTTTCCTTAATGGTTTTAATTTAAACTAATTTTTCCTTGGCTTTGGTACGAAAAGTTTCGTAAAAAACGTTGTGATTTTTGCATGTTGGCCCGTTTTTGGGAATCAATTTCGTTTGCTTGACAATTTCTCACAATAACTGCAGGTCCGATTGACATCTATAAAACGCTCAATTGAATCTATTTGATGTATTTGGTGAATATTTCATGATTTTGACGGCTCGGAAACCGTTCTCTGGAAAAACTTATTAGAAAAATTTTATATTATCCGTGTTTGTTGTTTTTTTTGGTAGACGCTATATGCTGGTCGTCATAATATGCTAGGTTAAGAAAGATCTTAATAGCTCGTTTAGGATTGAGGATGTGTGAATGAAATAATTCAATCATTTCAAATTATAGCTAATGGTTTCAATGACCTTCAGTTGAAATAATTTTAAAAAGAAATGATTTTTGAGTTTTACCCGTTTCCTTTCATGATATTGAAATCAGCAAACCTAGTCTCATGATCGATAGGTATTATCAACTATTGTGAGGTAAATTAGTTTCTTAAATTTTCAGTTCTGTCAATGTTTAGTGTTCATTGTAGTCTTCTGCCATTGTATCACTGATATGGTGCCCAATTGTGTTTCTAAGGGGTTATCATTTTTTGTATTTCGTTGAAAACCCAAGGATTTTGAAGTTTTGAAATTACTTGTTTTAAAACGAATCAATAGATTATTAAACTTTGTCATTTGTTATGTTCTTTCTGACAATAGGTATCTTATTCTCTATCAATACAGGCGGTATCGATTTCTAACGAGCCAAAATCCAATTTTCTGATTCTTTTGTTTTCAAGGGATGGTTTCTTAGCTCTGATACTACGCATTATCTTTTTAAAAAATGATAAATTGGACTCATGCTAAATTTCGAGGTTAATCTTTGTCTCCTTGCCAGAATAAAATTTTAATTAGTAGGTCAATTCGGCCTTAAATGTTGCGTCATAGAACCCGTTTGATGTTCTCTGTGAATAGATAATCATTTTAAGGGCTGTTATATATTTTCTTGACAATTTATTTAATTTTTTTTAAAGATGTCTGTTTCTGTTGATGTTTTTTCGCTTGACATAATCTGAATTATATTAAGTCTGCATGTTTTCCTTAAGAGTTTCATATTATCAGTTTTCAATTGCTTCCTCAATTGTACAAAAAGAGTAGTAACTGAACATTTTTATTGATTTCAGTTGGTACCTAGTGTGGCATTTTTTTTAATTTAGTGGTTTGTTGAATATTTGAAAATTTTCTATCTCTTCCTCATTTGGTAGACCATGGGGTTAAAAACGCGGATGAGTGGGGTCGATAGATTATGTGCGAACGCGCATTACTGAGCCTCCTTGTTAAGAGTAATCGATGACACGCATTACCAAAATGTTTTTGAAATCAATTTCTCAATAGGATGTACCAAAATTGCAAGAACAGCTTCTGTTGGCAAGTTGCGTTAAATCCGTACTGATTTGATCCAAATGCGACAATCTTAAAAAGATGCTGGTTTTCAAGCAGGCAATAAAGAACCCCTTGCAGGCAATATTTGTGTGATATCTCTCTAATTTCGTCATGAGAACAAGGTGTCATTGCTGGAACTGGAACATAATTGACCAGTCTAACTTTTCGAAACTTTTCCCTGATTAAGAAAATGCTGAAAATGAAAATTTTCATTAATGAATTCGTACTTCGCAAGAACGCAAACGCATTTGGTTTAAAAACGATATTAAAAATCGTGATGTGGCACAAAATATCATTTTTCAATGCAGAGGAAATCTTACACTAAAATTATTTTAAAAAAGGTATTCGTAAAGAAAATTTGTTTCATACAAATTGTTTTCTTTTTCAAGGAAACTTATTCTGCTCACTTATTCTACAATCATTTTTTGATAAGTGAGCAAAAAAATTATTTACAAAATTGACCACGGATTCAAGTTTATTTATGGTTGTTTGTAAATAACAAGCTAGTTGCACTTGTTCATTTCATAGGCGCAACTGCATTTACCATTTGAAAAAATAAATTCGAGGAGTTCTGTATTTTCTCTAAACCAAATTAGTTGTCTCATCTTTATTTATATTCGATTTATAATTTGTTCTGTAAATTTTAAATTAAAGATAACTGAAATGATATACACAGCACGCGAGAGTTTCAACCAGCGGCTTTTATGATTTTATTTTTATAAATTAATGTTTTCCTATACAATTTTCGACTCAGGTAAGTTTTCGAGATTTTTCGTCCGTTAAGTTCCGATATTTCGCATTTCTGTGTTCTTGCCGTTTGCTTTTTTAATTGTGTAAGAATTTGCTCAATTCAAACCAATCTTGAAGTTGGAATTCTCTAATGTATCAATATATTGCAGCAGAGAAATTTTTGTGTTTAGAATGTCTAGGAAAAAAATTGGTTTTTCATGTGTTATTATCTCAATTTTCGCACTTCTCTATATTTGGAAGTCTAGTTTTTATTTTGTTTGGGCAGAGCTTGAGCCTGGTTTTTGCTAGATCTCTGCTCAATTCTCTTTTAGTTTTTTGCTTGTTTAAAGTTTTTGATGTCTTTCTGTTTAGTTTCTTGTGGTAATAGTCCGGGCATAGTTTTGTCTTAGAAAACAATTGGACCCGGATCGAGTTGTGGTCTAAAAATAAAGTAAGATTAGCGGTGAATAACGGTGAAAAAAAACTTTTTTTTCACCGCAAAGCGCTCGCATCTTTTAGCATTGAATGCGATAAATTCTTGTAAAATTTGCGGTTTCAAGCGGTGAAATTTTTTTCTCCGCATTCACCGGATTTCTTACAAAAAAAAGAAACTGCCGTACAGGGGTTCGAACCTCTCTCTTCCTGCATGTCAACAACTTCTTTTCCCACTGCGCCATCTGTCACTTATTTCAGAGATATTTCCTGTAAATTTAAGATAAGCGTTGATTTCAGCGGTAATTATTTGTAAAAATTGCAATTTTAGCGGTGAAATATTTTCTTTCACCGCATTCTGCTGGTAGCAATAAAATTTTTTTTCCACCGCATTCTGCTGGTAGTGGTAAAAATTTTTCTACCGTATTCTGCTGGTAGCACTGAAATTTTTTTCGACCGCATTCTGCTGGTAGTGGTAAAAAATTTTCCTGCACCGCTTAAGCGGTGAAAAAAATTCAGCGGCAAATATCAAATATTTTAGCAACTTTTAGCGGTGAGAACCTCGACTCGGGGACTAAAGAAGTGTTTAGCTTAATTACACTGACTCTTAAACATCCGGTTTCTTTCCAGTGACACTAACACTTGATCTACTGAATCAATATAAAAGATTTTTCAGAAAAAAAATGGCGTTGAGATTTCAACAAGTCTATCTTCTGAGCCTTTCAAATGTCATATCTTTACAAACATGTCAACTTTGCCAGCATAATTTTTTTCTGAACTTAATGCATCCCTTTTATTTAAACTTTAAAGAATTTCCATACGCTTGTAACGCTGGTTGAGGTTAGTACCCTTAAACACATTTTACCATCAAGTTTGACTGTGCTCATTTCTGTTACTTCAGTTTTTTATTTAAAAAATGTTTAAGACTTTGTCTTTGGCGAGAAACAACATTTTGTATCAACTAAGGGATTTCATTCACTTTGCTTTGCAGGCTTCAAATAAACAGTTATATGCTTCACTTCAATGACATATCTAAACTAGTGCAGAACATATTCGTTCAGTTCAACATAACTTAAAATATCTCAATCATTGGTCTTTTAAAAAAAATTGAGTTTTTCATTAAGTAAATTTGAACGGGGAGATCATGTTTTACTTGAAGGACAATAAAGTAAAAAAAATAAATCCAAAATACACCATTGGTAGTTTTCACAATGGAAATTTCTTTTATTTTGACTTACAATTCATTTGTATTTAAGTAGAAATTGCTTGAATTTTTAATTGAAGTAGTTTTTGAGAAAGTATCAAGAAAAAAATGATGATAACCTCACTAGAGGCTATGTTCAACATTTTAACAAAAGCAGGAAAAAATATTAAAATTAAAGAAAAAATTTCAAAATTTTCGGCTTTGCAGTATTTCATCTCAAAAACACTGACAAGAAAACTTTGAAGACCGAATAAAATAATTCTGACAAGGAATAGATGAAATAAAAGATGCGTGTTTAATCTGGTAGAATTAAAATGAATCAATGCAAATGTTTGCATGATTCAATGATGTTGCTGCTTATCTTTTTATAATTTCGCTTCAGTTCGTCTGCAATAAAGTCCACATTTCGCTGCACTAAGAAATCAATTGAACTAAATAATCGTTTATCTTTTTTGATCTGCTGTTCCATCTTAAAAGAATTTGAGGAAAATTTGCAACAAATTCCCGCAATAGATAAAACTTCCAACGAAATTTAAAACTTTTTGAAATATTTTTTGCTGGAAATGCTCCAAACGACAAAAATCTCTTTTCGATTAAAAAACTTTGTTTCTTAGGTTTGAAGGCAATTCAGAACAGCACAATGGTGTAGTAATGCACTAAGGCTAAACTTTGTATTTGTGGTCTACCTTGAACATAATCGCTAGTGTTTAAAAACGCAATAGAACTTTGAATCGAGTTTTTGAATTGAGCTGAAATTGAACTGCCGTTCCTGGCTCCATTAGAAATTTCATTAATGTTTGTGTGCTGTTTTTTCTTCATTTTTGACACCTTTCACAGCAAGCTAAACTTAAAACAATAGTTGTATCTGTCTTATAAAATGTTTTTGTTTCTTTATACCCATGATTCAATGATGTTGCTGCTAGCTTTTTAAAATTTTGCTTCAGTTAGTCTGCAATTAGGTCCACATTAGGTCAAAATTTAGGTCCAGACTTCAAAAAATTTCCTTTCGTCTGTAACACTGGTTAATATTTTTGCCTTTAGCACAGTTTATCTTTCATTTTGCCTGTCCGCGTTGATATCACTTCAGCTTATTTCGTTAGATAATGTTTGCTATTTCGTCTTGGAAAAGAAACGACATTATGTGACAAGTAGGGGCTTTGATTCACTTCGTTTTACAGCCTTCAATGGAGACAATTTGTTTTACAATGGCAGAACGAATGCAGATGCCAATTTTTTGATATTTTTATTTCTTTTGCATGATTCAAGAACGAAATTCGTTCATAAACATAACCTCTGATCTGCTTTATTTCCATGACATCTCTACACTATTGCAGAACCAACACATTCAGTGTTTTCATATTTAATTGAATTAAGTAACACTGATGTAAAAAACGTCCTAAATCGAAAGGCGTCTTCAATAAAAATTTAAAGTGATAGTTTGAAAAAAATAAGAAATTTGTTTTTCTGTCGCACTCTTATTTTGTTTATGGCGTTTGATAAGTAGTTGTCGTCCAAAAAAAGTTTGTTGTTGCTGGTTTGTATTGATTACATTAAAAACTAAAACTTGTACGTTAGGAAAACTTTTATCAGTTGAAAAACGAAGCGCAGAATCTTCTTTTCTAAGCTAAATATTGCACAGCAAACGTTTCAGTGTTGAAAACAGCTTTTATCAGTTTTTTAATTAATCTGAAAAGTTGACTTTCTTCTCAATGCTTTTGAAAAATGCGCTTTATCTCTATGTTTTTGGCAGATTTGCTTCGGACAAAAAACGACAAACCAATAATGTTACTTTATCATTTCTTTTTTCTGCTCATTTAAATAGCTTTTGTTTTTTTGCAATAAAGAAAAATGATTGTTGTTTCGTCTTTGACAAAAAAACATCATGTCACCACTCAGGGATTTATTCACTTTATTGCTGGGCTTTTGGAAAATACCTCATAGTGCATAAAGGCAGAAAAATTGCAACTATATTTTTCCTGTCTTCATATCTATTGCAAGATTAAAAGTACCAAATTTGTTCATAAAAACGCTCTTACCACCCGGGCCGAGGATTTTGGCCAAAATTATGTAAGATCAGCGGCAACTAGCGTTGACAAGTTGGAAAATTTACCGCAATTTTCTTACATAATTTTGCGTTGAATGCGTTGAATTTAAAGACAAAATTCAACGCATTCAGTGCAAAATTATGTAAGAAATGGCGGTGAACTTTCCAACTTGTCAACGTTAGTTTCCGCTGATCGTACATATTTAGCGTTGAATTTAGAGTAGATCTTACATATTTAGCGTTGAATTTAGCGTAGATCTTACATATTTTTGCGTTGAATTTAGCGTTGATCTTACAAAAAATGAACGCGTAGAACTCTGGGTATGTGACTCGAAGCACTGACCTCGTGTTTACTTGTCGCCTCTTCTACCATTGCGTAACCGTACCTTGGTTTGCTTAAGAGCCGCAATCCTTATAAAGCGTAGATCTTACATATTTTGCGTTGAATTTAGCGTAGATCTTACATACTTTGCGTTGATTTTAGCTTAGACCTTACATATTTTGCATTGAATTGAGCGTAGAACTTGCATATATTTCGTTGAATTTAGCCTAGATCTTACATATTTTTCGTTGAATTCAGCCGAGATCTTACATAATTTCAACGTATTCAACTCATTTATCATGTGAGAAGTACTGGGAAAAATTTAAAATTTTTTTTAAGTTTTGAAAAAACTTGAATTCCTAAAATGGTCTGAAATGGTTTTTGCACCGTAACAGAGCAAATGGTTATTTTTTGCGGACTTCATTTTTCTCCATTGTGCAGTATAGGGGTCGAAACAGTAAAAAATTTAATTTTTCGAAAAAAAACTTGAAAAATTTGAAATCTTCAAATGGTCTGAATTGGATTTTGCACTATAAAAGAGTGCAAAAAATTTAAAATTTTTTTTAAGTTTTGAAAAAAACTTGAATTCCTAAAATGGTCTGAAATGGTTTTTGCACCGTAACAGAGCAAATGGTTTTTTTTGCTGACTTCATTTTTCTCCATTGTGCAATATAGGGGTCGAAAAAGTAAAAAAAAATAGTTTTTCGAAAAAAAACTTGAAAAATTTGAAATCTTCAAATGGTCTGAATTGGATTTTGCACTATAAAAGAGCACTAAAAAAGATTTTTTCTGACTTCTTGTTACTCACCTTTGGAGTATAGGGGTCGAAACAGTGAAATTGATTTTTCGAAATAAAAACTTGGAAAATTTTGAAATCGTAAAATGGTCTCAAATGGATTTTGCACTATAAAAGAGCACTAAAAAGTGGTTTTTTTGGTGACTTCGTTTTTCTCACCTGTGAAGTATCGGGGTCGAAACAGTGAAAAAATTGACTTTTTGAAAAAAAACTTGAAAAACTTTTGAAATCTTAAAGTGGTCTGATATGGAATTCAAAAAATTCAACCTTAAATTTGTAAGATGTACGCCAAATTCAACGCAAAATTATGTAAGATTGGCGTTGAATGCGCTGAATTTATGTAAGATCTACGCTAAATTCAACGCTAAATATGTAAGATCTACGCTTAAATTCAACGCTAAATATGTAAGATCTACGCCAAAATTCAACGCAAAATTATGTAAGATTGGCGTTGAATGCGTTGAATTTATGTAAGATCTACGCTTAAATTCAACGCTAAATATGTAAGATCTACGCCAAAATTCAACGCAAAATTATGTAAGATTGGCGTTGAATGCGTTGAATTTATGTAAGATCTACACTAAATTCAACGCTAAATATGTAAGATCTACGCTTAAATTCAACGCTAAATATGTAAGATCTACGCCAAAATTCAACGCAAAATTATGTAAGATTGGCGTTGAATGCGTTGAATTTATGTAAGATCTACACTAAATTCAACGCTAAATATGTAAGATCTCCGCTAAAATTCAGCGCTAAATATGTAAGATCTATGCCAAATTTCAACGCAAAATATGTAAGATTGGCGTTGAATGCGTTGAATTTATGTAAGATCTACGCTAAATTCATTGGTAAATATATAAGATCTACGCTAAAATTCAACGCTAAATATGTAAGATCTACGCCAAAATTGAACGCAAAATTATGTAATATTGGCATTGAATGCGTTGAATTTATGTAAGATCTACGCTCAAGCGTAGATCTTACATAAATTCAACGCATTCAACGCCAATCTTACATAATTTTTCGTTTTTTAGCGTTGACACCTCGGCCCGGGCAGCTTTCCTTCTACTTGACACCTTTACACTATTGCATGACCTACTCATTCGGTTTCACATGTCTTGAAGCGTCTCAATGATTATCTGTTAATCCAAATTGATATCTTCATATAGTCAAAATGAACCATAATTTCTCAATTGAACTAAGGAGCGCTGAACAAAAAACAAACAAACTGTGGGATCCAAACTACGACGGTAACGTTTTTCCCGAAGGAGACTTATTTTATGTTTTACGTTGATGTACAAATCAAAAGTTTTGTGGTGTTAGGTGTTAAGAAAAAAATTAATAAGATAAGAAGGATCGGCAGCATAAACAGAAAAGTTCTTGAATAATGCAGTTTTTATTCAACAGAAAACGCAAACAAAGGGAATAGATTTAAAACCGCTCTGGAGAAAGTACAGGGGTGAAAAACATAAACATATTTACAAAGTTAGCAGGTGCCTTTATGATTGGCGGACACAAAAATTGTGGTGTTTGCTGAGTATCCTGTTTCTTGGCAGATTCATTTGAGAAAAATGTGACATAGAGTATGTTACAAACAGAAAAATGTTACAAACAGAAAAAGACTTGAGAAAAGTTCCAGCTAATGTCTTGAAAAGAACAAGTTCAGTGCTAATGTTTTCAGAACAGCAAAGGCACTAAATTGAAAGATCCATTTTTAAATCAAGAAATGTATTCGGGAAATGAAGTCAATTTGAATCTCAATTAGATCCAATACAATGTCCAGAAAGAAAATTTGACAAAATTGTACAACCTAGTTGGTAACTTTTACCAAAAGACTGCTGATTTTATTTTTGTGCTTGGTCATGTGATGAGCAAGAATACTCTAAGATGGACCGATAAAACAAATTTTTCATACTAGTATTCAGCGAAGAAATCGAAATAAACCACCAAGATCGGAAAAAACCAATTGTCAGTAACGTCTAGTATTATAAACTTATACTTAATTTAGCATCAGCTGAATCAGTATCTTTTATATCTTCTGAGATGCCAGCAAGAGCAGTTTAGGTCAGTTAGTTTTCCTAGAACTTTATTTTTTTACAAGCAGTTTTTGACCAAATGTTGAAATAATAGTGTATTAAGATGCAGATGAAAAATATTTGTTTACAAAAGACTCTAGCATTAACGGATAACAGTTATTCTTATTCTCTTTTAAAGAAAGAAGGAGTCTTTCCAAATGCAAAGTCGGCAAATGTAATATTGGTTGTACGTCACGGTGCAAATTTGCAGCAAGTTTGGTCACCTTGGACCAATGTTCTGAGGAAGTACCAGTTTTTTTTTTAAGTTTTAAAACAAGATAATAATTCGCGCCAATTAGGCTACTTGAAAATAATATTCAACACATTTAATAATTGACATCCTCTGTTCTTTAAAGTATATGTTTTTAGCTTACTAAGGAGGCTATGGATCGTGGTCAGCAATTGGACAAAACTGGACGACAGAAGAAAGACTAAAATTTTGTCTGATTTTGAACAACCCAAGTTCGAAGTTCTGATTTTTGTAGAAAAGTTTAAAGGTTTGTTAACTGGAAAACAGGTGCAAGAAAGCCCGTTACCAATAATTTACCAAAATGGTCTAAAAAACATAACAGGAAGAAAAGCTGTCCTTGGCTAAATGGGAGTTTAGACATAAAAAATTATCAGGTCTAACAGATACATAAGGGATCCAAATTTGCATAAAGTGTCTTGGATCAAATCAAGCAAAAAATTGGCAGCTTTGCACATAGTGAATGAACTATTTGTGAATGTATTCACCATATTTATTATCGCAAAATCTAGGCATATTTATACTAGCTACTCTATCAAATACATTCTCGTGTGCTAATATTTATCAGTTAAATGACTCTTATACTATTTCAACTGTAACTAGAACTAAACTATATATCCATTTTAAGGAGTACCAGTTTCTGCAAAAACAAATTAGGAAAAAAAATAGAAAGAAAGTTAAAAAATATGGTTTGGTACTGACAAAATGGCATCAGAGCCGCAGTCTGTTAGCAAGGAATGAATTGAGTAACACTGATGTAAAAAAACGTCCTAAATCTAAAGGTACCTATTATGGGATATGACAAACAAAACCGACAATCTAGAAATTGTCGGTTTTGTTTGTCACATCCCATAACTCAAAATTATCCCGTCAAAATTTTTATCACTATAGTTATTGGCTCTGGACGATTCCATCCAACAAATCTCGCGCAAAGACACCCTATAACTATGCAGATGTAGAATAAATGGAATTTATTTTGTCAAAAACAACGAAAAGTTGGGAAACGATTTGTTTAAAAGTTAATGTTCAACTTAGAAACTTAACAAGAAAGTTAACTGAAAAGAGGGCAAAACGTACAAAAACAAGCAAATAGACGTTAACTAAAACTCCGTCATATAAAAGTGTCCATGAATTTGAACGCATCTTGGAGCATGTGTTGAGCGATTGCTAGTATGTCCGACCAGAGCCAGATGCTTTGTCTATGGAGCTCAAGAAGCCCTAAGGAAATTTGTACAAACAAAGAGGATCCGCAGCTTGCTCGGTAGAGATCTTTGATGTCAGTTACTAAAGTCCAAAAATTGAAATCAAAACTGCAGATGGAAACAAACGCCATATATTTATTTCAACAAATATTGCAGGAAGTTGGAAAAGTCACCAACAATTTGTTTGCAATATATGAATTCCTTTGTATGTCAATTATATTGTCTACTGAGGAGATTCAACTGCGCTTCAAAAACCTAGTCATCTGAATTCATCCTGGCAAAGGAAGCAATACAAAGAGTTTTCAGCGGTTAACGCAAGTAAACTTTGTTTCAATTGATAAAAGAACAAGAAAAAAAAGCAACTCATAGATAAAATTAAAAGCAGATATTTTAGATTAACTTTGAGTTGTGCTAAAATTTGACCAAAAATGATAACAAATTTTTCTAAACGGCATTGTTCTAATATCGAATTTCTATTTGGCTTAATACCTATTCTAGCTTGCTTGGACAAAAGCAACTAAATGGGCACATCTATGGTTTTTTATGAAATAATTTTTTGCAGCCGCTGTCATCCAAATTTTTGATTCAAGTATCTGAATTGCGGTTATGTGAGAGAATGTATGATAAAATACAACGCTATCGTTAGGACCGAATACTGTGTTAGGAAACAGAGCACGCACACTGGGGCCAAGATATCTTGGCTGCAGCCCAACTGATAAAACCGTGGTAAACTAGTAAAATAAGAATTAAGCGGATAATCAAAAAAATTAACCTGAGATCAAAAGCTGAGTCCTCATTGAGATTAACTTAATAATATAATTCTGGAGCTGAGCTTTGAACAAACTTTCTGAGTTCAGTGAGTTTCCTCAATTCAAATTCTTGCGAGTGCATTTCAAATGTATTTAGAGCTCGGTTTCATTAGGGGGATTCTCAATCGTTGTATCTTCTTGTTGTGTGCTGACGTCAAGAATCGTTTCCCCTTTTTTGAAAAAAAAAAGACTTTGAAGTTATGTTGTTGATAGGCGCTAGAATCAAGACAGGAACTGAGGCCAGTCTTCGTTTGGCTCGCGCACAATAGATAACACTAAGTAGAACACTCACCACAGAAAATCTCTTTGGTGAATCAACATTCCATCATGGCGTGCGTGTTGGGAACCGTTATTTACCAAACAAACTGTGGTGACCGTTTCAGTGGCACGGAAGCCAGAGCAGACTAGTGCGTTAAAACCTAGAAGAACCGTCAAAGATAAATATTTAGCCTGAGTAGCCGTTTTTCTAAGCCAAAAGCCTATAGAGAAATGCTCACGAAATAGGTGTTTGTCAATTTTAGACGTTTCGTGTCAGAAACAATCGCGTTTTCTTAAAGCAGGAAGAGAAAAGTTGACCGCAGTGATCAATTAAAGATAAGCTTAGAAAATTGGAAAATAGCATAGTTGACCTGCGGAAATTTGGTCGTTAGCGGAAAACAATTCAAAATAATTAATCATAAGTCCAAAAAAGTCATATAGTCAAGATAGAACTTTAAGAGAAAGCCACACATAGACAGAGCTCTAGAAAGACAAAAACTACCAGTTTTTGCCAAACAACTCTTAACTTAAAGGCCGAACCACCGATCGAAAGACTGATTTAATGAAACCCGTTTTCTAGCAGAAAATAAAAAAATTGTGTTTGCGGTGAAAAAAAATTGCGGTAAAGGCATCAGCCACAAAATCCGCTAAAAACATAAGAACAAAATCAGCTGTTAGATGATTAACAAAGGTGGCAAAAGTTTTCAGAGAAAGTTTGTATTAGCGCAACTTTTTGACAAAAGTTAGAGATTTTTGTCATCAAGAAAACACTATACCAATCAAGATGAAAAAACACTGGACAGCAGTCATTTTTCTCGGAGATAAACCACAAATGACGAAACAATTTTTATAATTAAAACATAACTTTAAATTTACATTAGTCAAAAACAACGACAAGTGGAGAAAAGATTTGATTACAAGTTGGTGTCCAACTTCGAAATTTTAACAAGAAAATTAACTGATAAAAAGGTAAATTGTTTAGAAAACGAAGCAGATAGCCGTTAACTAAAATTCAGTCGTAAAAAATTGTTAATTAATTTGAATTCAAATTGGAACAGATGCTGAGCGGTTGCAAGTAGGTCCGATCAGAGCCAGAAGCTTTGTCTGCAGAGCTAAAGACAACCCTAAAAAAACTTATGCAAACAAAGGGTACCAGCCGTGAGCTCAGTAGATAACTTTAGAGTCAGATACCGAAGTCCAAATTGGAGTCAAAATTGCAGATGGAAACAAACGCCATATGTTTGTTTCAACAATTATTGCAGGAAGTCGGAAAAACAACCAGCAGTTCGCTTCCAATATATGAACTCCTTTGTGTGTCAATAATAGTGTATATGGTGGAGATTCAAATGTGCTTTAAAAACCTAGTCCTCTAAATTTATCCTAGCAAAGGAAGCAATACAAAGTTTTTTCAGCTGTTAATGCAAGTATATTTTCGTTCCGATTGGTAAAAGAGAAAGAAATGCAAAAGAAACTCATAGATAAAACTGGTAGCAAAAATTTTAGATTAACTTTGTTCTGTGCAAAAAATTGACCAAACCCGATAACGAAATTTTCTACGTCTTTGTACTAAAATTGTACATAGTTGGCTGACAACACTGAATTTTCGCAGCTGTGCACCGCTTCAGCATAAGAAAAATATGATTCAAGGGGCGGTTCACAGGGTTTTTAATGCAACCTCTAATTGGTTGGCCTTCGATCAGGCTCTTGAAAAGAACAAAACTTGCTGGACCAAAAATCAATATCCAGAGGAGTGGTCTTCAAAAATAGTGAATCAGACTCTAGAAAAGATAATAAGTGGCGGTAAAGATCAATTAAGAACAACACCAAAAGAGCATCAAAAAAGCAAGACTAAATCTATTGATAAGCTAACTGTTTTTCTACAATACAGAGGCAACCTGCTCAAAACTTCGCAAGCAAACTGAAGAAACTATGCAAATTGCAAGTAGTTTTTACAACGCGGAAATTAAGATCGTGCCTCCCCACCCTAAAATCATCTTTCGATAGAGACCTGAAATTCCACGTGGTATATGAGATTAAATGTAATGGATGCGGATCCATCTATGTTGGGCAAACAAGCCGGCATGTTACCACAAGGATAACAGAACATCAAACGAAGGATTCACAGGTGGGTCAACATCTGGTTGAATGTCGTGGCGCCACGAATGACATTGAATGGAAAATTCTGGACGCCTGTTGGACAGTAGAAAAACTAATGATTATCGAAGCTATATATATCAACAAGCTGAAGCCGGCACTAAACACACGCGATGAATATAGGGGGAGAGAACTCACGCTAAAATATTAGTTCAAATCATAATTTTGACTAGTTAAGAATACATAGGGCAAAAAACAATTTGTGCATGACAAAACGAAATTTGCAAAACCTCTACAAGAGGGATACTTATGGTTAGGGCAAATTCGGTATAACCCTAAAAATACAAGAACATGGCCAAAATCGAAAAATCCGGAATAGGACTGTTTTTAAATAAATTGATAACAGATGTAAATGTGAGTTGTAAATAGGCTGAATATTGTATATAGGGAAAAAATTTCGATTGATTTTGTAGGATAGTTCCGAGAATTGTTTTAATTGTCGTCTCAGACAAATTTAAATACATATTCATTTTATCTTTTAACAATTTGTAAAACAGTTTTAACCTGACGATGAACGTAAAGTTCGAAAACGTCTGTTTTAAATATTGGAAGTAATTTCACTTTGACAAATTGGTTTCCTTTACAAAAAATAATAAGATAAAGACAGCTGAATGGGCACATCTATCGTTTTGTTTTAGAAAACGTTTTTTTGCACCAGCTGTCATCCACAATATTAGTTCAAGTATGTTAATTGCGGTTGGTTGATTGCGGATGATTTCTAAAGGTGGCAAAAATTTTCAGAGAATATTTGTATTAGCGCAAATTTTTGACAAAATTACGGATTTCTGTCTTAAAGAAAATACCATGCCAATAAAAAAAAACTTAGCACTGGATGGCACTCATTTTCCCTGGAGATGAACAACAAGACACGAAACAATCTTTAAAATAAAAAAAATTAACTGAAAATTTAATTCAGTCGAAGACAACGACAATTGGAGAAAAGATTTGATTACAAGTTGATGTTCAATTTAAAAATTTTTAGCAGGAAAATTAACTGATAAAAAGGCAAATTGTTTAGAAAAATAAGCAAATAGCCGTTAACTAAAATTCAGTCTTCTAAAACTTTTCATAAATTTTAATTCAAATTGGAACAGATGCTGAGCGATTGCAAGTAAGTCCGATCAGAGCCAGAAGTTTTGTCTGCAGAGCTAAAGACAACCCTAAGAAAACTTATGCAAACAAAGGGGATCAGCCGTGAGCTCATTAGATAACTTTAGAGTCAGATACCGAAGTCCAAAATTGGAGTCAAATTTGCAGATGGAAACAAACGCCATATATTTGTTTCAACAATTATTGCAGGAATTCGGAAAAACAACCAGCAGTTTGCTTCCAATATATGAACTCCACTGTGTGTCAATAATAGTGTATATGGTGGAGATTCAAATGTGCTTTAAACACCTAGTCCTCTGAATTTATCCTCGCAAAAGAAGCAATACAAAGTTCTTTCAGCTGTTAATGCAAGTATATTTTCGTTCCGATTGGTAAAAGAGAAAGAAATGCAAAAGAAACTCATAGATAAAACTGGTAGCAAAAATTTTAGATTAACTTTGTTCTGTGCAAAAAATTGACCAAACCCGATAACGAAATTTTCTACGTCTTTGTACTAAAATTGTACATAGTTGGCTGACAACACTGAATTTTCGCAGCTGTGCACCGCTTCAGCATAAGAAAAATATGATTCAAGGGGCGGTTCACAGGGTTTTTAATGCAACCTCTAATTGATTGGCCTTCGATCAGGCTCTTGAAAAGAACAAAACTTGCTGGACCAAAAATCAATATCCAGAGGAATGGTCTTCAAAAATAGTGAATCAGACTCTAGAAAAGATAATAAGTGGCGGTAAAGATCAATTAAGAACAACACCAAAAGAGCATCAAAAAAGCAAGACTAAATCTATTGATAAGCCAACTATTTTTCTACAATACAGAGGCAACCTGCTCAAAACTTTGCAAGCAAACTGAAGAAACTATGCAAATTGCAAGTAGTTTTTAGAACGCGGAAATTAAGATCGTGCCTCCCCACCCTAAAATCATCTTTCGATAGAGACCTGAAGATCCACGTGGTATATGAGATTAAATGTAATGGATGCGGATCCATCTATGTTGGGCAAACAAGCCGGCATGTTACCACAAGGATAACAGAACATCAAACGAAGGATTCACAGGTGGGTCAACATCTGGTTGAATGTCGTGGCGCCACGATTGACATTGAATGGAAAACTCTGGACGCCTGTTGGACAGTAGAAAAACTAATGATTCTAGAAGCTATATATATCAACAAGCTGAAGCCGGCACTAAACACACGCGATGAATATAGGGGGAGGGAACTCACGCTAAAATTTTAGTTCAAATCATAATTTTGACTAGATGAGAATACATAGGGCAAAAAACAATTTGTGCATGACAAAACGAAATTTGCAAAACCTCCACAAGAGGGATACTTACGGTTAGGGCAAATTCGAAATAACCCTAAAAATACAAGGACATGGCCAAAATCGAAAAATCCGGAATAGGATTGTTTTTAAATAAATTGATAACAGATGTAAATGTGAGTTGTAAATAGGCTGAATACTGTATATAGGGAAAAACTTTCGATTGATTTTGTAGAATAGTTCCGAGAATTGTTTTAATTGTCGTCTCAGAGAAATGTAAATACATATTCATTTTATCTTTTAACAATTTGTAAAACAGTTTTAACCTGACGATGAACGTAAAGTTCGAAAACGTTTGTTTTAAATATTGGAAGTAATTTTAATTTGACAAATAGGCTTCCTTTACAAAAAATAATACGATAAAGACAGCTGAATGGGCACATCTATCGTTTTGTTTTAGAAAACACTTTTTTGCACCAGCTGTCATCCACAAAATTAGTTCAAGTATGTTAATTGCGGTTGGTTAATTGCGGATGGTTTACAAAGGTGGCAAAAATTTTCAGAGAATATTTGTATTAGCGCAAATTTTTCACAAAATTACGGATTTCTGTCTTAGAGAAAATACCATGCCAATCAAAAAAGAACATAGCACTGGAATGCACTCATTTTCCCTCGAGATGAACAAGAAGACGCGAAACAGTTTTTAAAATAAAAAAAAATTAACTGAAAATTTAATTCAGTCAAAGACAACGACAATTCGAGAAAAGAATTGATTACAAGTTGATGTTCAACTTAAAAACTTTTAGCAGGAAACTTAACTGGTAACAGGGCGAATTGTTCAGAAAAAGAAGCAAATAGCCGTTAACTAAAAATCAGTCTTAAAATCTTCCATAATGTCGAACGCAAATTGGAGCAGATTCTGAGAGATTGCAAGTATGTCCATTCAGAGCCAGACCATTTGTCTGGGGAGCTCAAGACAACCCTAAAAAACTTATGCAAATATAGGGGAACCGCAGTGAGCTCGGTAGCGGTAGAGAAATTTCAAGTCAGTTACCAAAGTCCAAAAAATGGGGTCAAATTTGCAAATGGAAAGAAACGCCATATATTTATTGCAACAAATATTGCAGAAGTCAGAGCAGTAAGAGAGAAGTAAGACCAACAATTCGCTTCCAATATATGAACTCATTTGCGGGTCAATAACAGTGTCTATAATTAACTGGTAAAAGGGCGAATTGTTCAGATAAAGAAGCAAATAGCCGTTAACTAAAAATCAGTAATAAAATCTTCCATAATGTCAAAAGCAAATTGGAGCAGATTCTTAGAGATTGCAAGTGTGTCCAATCAGAGCCAGACGTTTCATCTGGGAAGCTCAACACAGCCCTAAACATTATGCAAACAAAAAACCGCAATGAGCTCGGTATATAACTTTAGAGTCAGATACCGAAGTCCAAAAAAATGGAATCAAATATGCAAATGGAAACACACGCCATATATTTAATTCAACCAATATTGCAGAAAGTCGAAAAAACCACCAGCAGTTCGCTTCCAATATTTGAACTCCTTTGTGGGTCAATTAAAATGTCCATGATGGAGATTCAAATGTGCTTTAAAAACCTAGTCTTCTGAATTCAGCCTCGCAATGTAAGCATTAGCAATACAAAGTTCTTTCAGCTGTTAACGTAACAAAATGAGCACATCTATGATTTTTTACAAAACAATTTTTTGCACCAGCTGTTATCCAATTTCTTCGGTCAATTATGTGAATTGCGGTTATGTAAGAGAATGAATTTTAAAATAGAACGCTATCATTAAGTTAAAATACTGTGTTTGGAAAAAACAAACAGAGCGAAGACACTGGGGCCAAGTTAGATTAGATACAACCCAAGTAATAAAACCGTGGTATAGGCCAGTAAAATAACAATTGCGAGGATAACAATAAAAAATAACCTTCCAAATCGTTGTATCTTCTTGTTGTGTGCTGACGTCGAGAATCGTTTCCCCATTTTTTGAAAAAAGAACTTGAATTTATGTTGTTGATAGGAGTTAGAATCAAGACAAGAACTGAGGCAAGTCTTCGTTTGGTTCGCGCACAATAGATAACGCTGAGTAGCACACTCACCACAGACAATCTCTTTGATGAATGAACATTCCATCAAAGCGTGCGTGTTGGGAACCGTTAAATACCAAACAAACAGTGATAACCGTTTCAGTGGCACGGAAGCCAGAGCAGACTAGTGCGTTAAAACCTAGAAGAACCGTCAAAGATAAATATTTAGCCTGAGTATGGAGTCAGTGTTGACTTCCAACAAAAAGATCTGAATCCTTTATTTATGTTAATAAATATAAACTAAAATACTCAACCCTGATTGGTTGAAATTATGGAAATACTTTCCTTTAAATGTTTAACTTTTTACCCGTTGGTAACACAACACGCTACCCCTTTAGTCGGTACCAGTCATACCTGATATATAAATAATTTCTCTCTCTCTCTCTCTCTCTACTCCGCTCTTGTTTTAGTATTGAGATATACGTTAGACTTTAGCATTGCGGCCGGTGCACTGTCTACTGAAGCTCAGATAGAGGAGTAACAGACTAGAGATCTAGAACTTTAGTTAGTCAGCTAAGCCTTAAGATTTGACTATATTCTTGAGACACCATAAGACAGAAGTAGAGTAACCTCTCAAGGTAACCATACCTCAGCACACGTCTTATCTGGTGCGACCAGTGCCAGACTATATTGAAATAACAAATTTTCATCTTTTATTCTCCATAAAGGAAAAATTAACAATTGAACAAAACAACCTATAGATATAACAAAACAATAGTAACAATGGCCAGAAGTTATCTACAACAAACAAATACTAACAATTTCTTAACACCGTTTACAATCTCTGATGATTGTCAGCTAGAAAACCGCGAGACAATACACAGAATACTAATAAATTTGAGGAATAACTTCTTCAAATAAACAAAACACATACAACAAATCAGTATTCATAGAAACCATCTAGCACATTATCTACCAGTAATACTGCTGGGTAGAGACAAACTTAATAAACATTATATATTCACATTAACAGATGAAACAAAAAATAAGAAAACGTTTTATAATTTCCAAAATGAAACAAAACTATCAGATCTGTTTAGAACATTCCTAAAACGACATGAAGAAAAGCAAGACAGATCAAAAATAACAGCAATACCAACTACAACATACGAATTACTCCGAAACACAATCGGATATTTGGACGAACAACAAAGACAAATACAGTCAGTAAACGATAGACTCAGAAACGATATAATAAATTATAATAATTGGTTAACAAAAATTATTGCACTAAAAACAGAATTAATGACAGCTACATTTGATATAATTCAAATCATCTCAGAATTTACATTTTTATTTTGGTTAGATAATTTTGAACACATTAACGAAAAACGAATAGAGTTTGGAGAAGCATTTCACGAACAGGTTGAAAATCTGAATAAAGAACTTAGACACATCTGGGACGGTGAGTACTATTCACCACATTTCGAAAGTACATTAAAAGTATGTTCAAACTGTATAAATTACATACAAGGACTAGAAGATTATGTACAAACCACAGATCAAGGACAACTAGGTTCCTCATCATTTAGCCTGTCAAAAACACTTACAACACAACTACGTCAACACCAAAAGACATTCAAATAAACACAAGTCTGCAAGCAAAACAAAAAGCAACGATAAAACCAGACAAACCACTAACCTCAAAACTGTTTGGAAACCAACAAAATGTTGTAGACGAAATATATATTTCGGATTCAGATGAAAAAGAAAAAGAAATTAAATTTGGGAACTGGATACCACCAACGGTAAATCAGAGAGTTAGGAAGAAAACTCAACAAACAATGAATCAAGAATATACTAGAAACAATACATATATAAGCTCACTGAACGAAAACAATGATAATCACGATTTACATTGGGAACAACAAATGTACAACTACCATGATCTAAAAGACGAAATCACAGAAAAAGTAACAAATCATACAAATAAATTAAGACAATATAGAAAACAAATTCAGACAAATAAACGAAAACATGGAAAGAAAACAAGATGAAGCATTACAATCAATGTTTAACAGATTCGAAAGAACGATAAATGACATTAATATACAATACAATACATGAACAGAAAACAGAAGTGTAGAGGACAATAATATACAAAACAACAGACGCGAAATTAGAACACGAAGATCAACCCCAAGTACTACAAAATCAAATACAACAGAAGAAAGAGAAGCAACGGTAACATAACCTCCATTACCATTCTATAAACAATTAACATTAATGAGTATAAATGAAGAACCACAAATTGAACAAAACACAAGTAGTGGTTCAGTACCAACGACAATAAGACCATTTGATGGCACAGATCCAGCATATACTGTCGAAGAATATCTAAACAGTATAGTGGCAGCAATGATATTTAGCAGTGGAATAGAACCAGTTAACAAACCAGGACACCACCAATGGAAAGTAAAAAGAGCAGCCTTAAAATCACATACATTACAAGGTTCAGCTCAAAAATGGTATTCAACTCTTCCGAGTGAAACAAAATTGGATTGGGAAACATTTTGCAAAGAATTCTCAGATATGCTTGACTCAGAAAAATCAAAACAACAAGCAAAAATAGTATTACAATAATTACAAAAACATACAAACGAATCATTACGGTCACTTGCTCTGAGAATAGAAACACTTGTCAAAACAGCATATTCACTATATACAGAAGATTATAGAAATAGTGTAATGAATCAACCATTCATAAGAGGTCTGGATAACAAACTAAAAACGGCTGCCCTGAGAAAACATGGAAACCATAAACAAACACCAAGAGAACCAGAAATGCCATTTAAAGCACTAGTTGACAAAATAGATCAAATGGACTTAACAAGAACAATAACGAACAATCATAAACGTTTATATGATATTAACCAAACAACAAATAACATTAATGACGACTTAAAACAAATGAACATAGCTTGTAATAATATAAACGATCTGAGTCAAAACGACTTGGAACAATTTGAGGGAACGATCTGTAACGTTCTAAATGGAATAAATAACACATACGATAGAAAAAATTTTAAAGGAAGACCAAAATTTGCACTATTTTGTAGTTACAGTAGTTCACACGGTCACACAAAAGGCCGATGTTTTAAAAGACCAAGACAAGAAAGCATACCAAGACCAAAAGAAGAAACATTTTATGGTCACATGAGAAATAATCAAAATTTACCGAATAGAAGAATCGACTCTAACAATGTCAATGGAAGACAACTACCATCAACATCACCAGTGTACAACAGCTCAAGAAGCAGAACGCCATATAGACCACAATCAAGAAAAAACTACAATAATACGTCAAATTATCAAAGAAACAGCGACTCGAATAACAAATATAACAGTAGAAATACAAGTTACAATAGAAACAATTTCAAAAGAAGCAGAACAAACAGCTACAGCAGAAACAATAATTATAATAGATATAACAATAGTAGATCAAGCTCAAGATACAGAAATCGCAGTCAATCAAGACACCAATCACCGGATAACAGAAATAATAATAATAATAATAATAATAATAATAATAATAATAATAATAATAATAATAATAATAAAAATAATAATAATAATAATAATAATAATAATAATAATAATAATATTAATAATAATAATAATAATAAAAATAATAATAATAATAATAATAATAATAATAATAATAATAATAATAATAATAATAATAATTATAACAGACGAAGATTTGATAGCGGAGTTTCAAATAGAACTGGTAGATACAGACAAAGATCAAATAGCAATAACAGACATTATTCAAACAATAACAATAGAAATGGTAGAAGAAATTCGTCACACCGAGAACAAAATAACAGACATCAATCAAAAAACGGAAGAACAGATAGAAACAAGTATAACAATAATAACAATAAAGGCAGAATCAATAATATAGAGACAGATAGACAAAACAAAGATCCACCTGGCATTGATGAATACGAGTACACATCCGAATCATCAAATGAAGATCAAGAATACTTGACAAATTTTACAACGCGAACGAAGACACATGCAATACTATACTGAATGCACTTGAAAGTAACCCAATATGGATACCACCAATGTATCAGTGTAACCTATTCGAACAAGATTTTACAAAGCAAAAACCGGTATTGGAAATTGATTTTCTACTGGACTCTGGAGCAACATTAAACCTCTTAAACGAAGACACCTGGAATGAAATAGAATACAACAACGCTGATATGCATCTCGAACGAGCAAACAAAACACTAACAGCAGCAAATAATACAACCATAGAAACATTTGGAACAATAACATTAAATCTAACACCAGATAGAATATCAAACAACAGAAATAAAATACAACACAACTTTAACATTCATTTTTATGTTACTCAATGCAATCACAACATACTTGGAACTCCATTCTTCAAGGAATATATAGAAACAATAAATGTAAACACGAACAAACTAACAATAAACACTTACACAATTCTAGATAATGACATCACATTCTACAGGAACAGTACAAAAGGATACCCCTACTACTCTAGACTATATCCGATTTATAACAAAGAATCAATCTATCTCGAAAAAGAACAACATAGATGCATAACATTTCCGATACCCATCTTCAGACAAATGGAAAAGTCAAACGGAAAAACAATTTTTAGTTCGAACTACTATTTCGAACCAACTAACAAGTATCACAATCTATCATTCACGGATATAAAAGATCTTACAACACAAAAAGAACACTTCATGGACATATTCTTAGTCAATAAAAATCAACACAAAATAACAATTAATGAAGGCTTAATTGGTTTTATGTATCAAAACATCACGTTCAAAAAACAGAAAGAAGAAATGTATCAGACTAATTCCATAGACTTATTTACAGCATTATATCACTTAACATATCAAAAGGAAAATGATATCAATGAAATACTAAACATACAAGACAATGAAACAATTGAACAAGTAGCAACATTCGAAAAAAAAACCAAATTTCAGATGCAAAATTAACATTAATAAATACACAGAATCAGAAAAAGAATTTATTCAAATGTTCGATTTTCAACATTCACACTTAACCCAAAACGAATTTGAAAAAGTAGTAACAATCATACTAGAATACAGACAAGTCTACGCAACGACAAAATTTGATGTTGGAAAAACAAAAGTGAGGCTGAATCTACCTATAAAGAAAGATGCAATTTTCAAGAAACAAAGAATAAGCAAAGTACCAATACACTTAAGAGAACGAATCCAGAAATTGCTGGACGTACTAAAAAAGTACGACATAATTGCACCAGTGAACAAAGAACAACTATCTACAGGAAATACATTTGCAAATCCAGTAATTATATTACAAAAGGAGAATCATTGAAAATAGTACTAGATGCACGATACTTAAATAACATGATTGATGAATCAAAATGTAATTGGCCGATCGAACCTGTTGACGTCGCACTTACACGCATAAATGGAACAATATTCACAACAGCTGATCTAAATAGCGCATACAACCAAATACCACTAGACGAAGAATCAATGAGATACACACACTTTAAAATTGACAATGAACATTATTGCTTTAAACGTTTATTTTACGGAAAACCAATCGGACCCGCAGCATTTGCGTCGATACTAACACACTTTCTTTATCCCTTAATTCGTAAAGGAACAGTAATTACATACGTTGACGATATATTCATTCAAACAAACTCATACGAACAAATGTACGAAACCCTCATTGAATATCATAAAGTACTCTTAAAAGAAAACCTCAAAGCAGCGCCTGATAAAACGTACTTTATGTTGAAAAAAGTCAAAATTCTTGGACATATAATTGAAGATAAAAAAGTGAAACCACTGACATCAAGAATTGACGGTTTTCAGAAACTAGAACCCCCAAAAAGTATGAAAGCATTACAAAGATACTTAGCAACAATTAACTTTCTTGCAAAATACGTATATGGCATGCAGCCAATATTTCAACCATTCTACAATCTTTTACACAAAGAAACTGATTTCAAATTGACACAAGAACATCAAAAAATTTTTGAACAGATGAAAAAAACAATAACACACAAGTTAGAACTAACGATGCCAGACACTACAAAACCATTTTACATCATAACAGATGCATCGAATAGAGGCATTGGAGCAGCATTGCTACAACAACACCCAACTGAAAAGAAAATGAAATTAGTATCAGCAAAATCTAGATTATTCACGCCTATAGAAATGCGACTATCTACATTAATCAGAGAATGCTCTGCAATCATTTTCGCACTAACAGAGTACGAATTCCTCTTAACAGGATCAAATCACCCAATTGTATTATTTACAGACCATAAACCGATTATCTATCTATTAACTCAAAAGAAAAAACCAAACCATAGAGTTTATAGATTTCAATTAATATTAATGAAATTTCCAAACCTACCTATAATTTGGACAGAAGGAAAAAAACTAGCCCTCCCTGACTTTCT
Organism: Convolutriloba macropyga; assembly: GCF_964194025.1. NCBI lineage: Eukaryota > Metazoa > Xenacoelomorpha > Acoela > Convolutidae > Convolutriloba > Convolutriloba macropyga. The sequence continues at coordinate 25,679,433 of NC_134469.1, read as the reverse complement.
CAGCAGAACAATAGACGAAGAACATTTTACTAAAACACGCGACATAACAGTAGAATTACCAGAAAACATGAAATTCTTCTTTGCGAAGACACCTTTCGCAAATAACCTAGAATGCAAATATAGCATATGCAATAACACAAACGACGAAAATACAGATATAACACATTACCCCATACTAGCTCACATTCACAACAACTACTTCGAAACTAATATCTACAAAAACGAATATCACCCAATATCATGCGAAAAGTATCACAAAGAGACAAAAACAAATTTGATACCAAAATACAAACCGAAAATAAAGAATTGGCAATCTCCAACGGTAGAGAAGGATGATCTCATTATTCAAAAAAATCAAAAAGGACCATAAACAATCCATCATGACGATGATTATCTTAGATTGATCAATAACATAACAATACAACAAAAACAAAACTATGAAAATGCAAAAATATCAGACATTTTCTATGACGAAAAAACAAAAGTAACAGAAAAACCAATCAAAGAAACTCAAATATTAGACCCTGTACTTCACAAGTTGAAGATGTGGAAAAAAATTAACAGTAAACCACATTCAGTAACAATGGACATAGGTGGAAATAAAGGACTATTCGCATACTTCAGAATTATAAATCGATCATCATTGATGAAAATTCTGAAATAATCAAAATTGTGATAAATATTCATAAACAGTCAATACAAAGAATCTGTCTTCCACTGACATTATTACTATGCACATTTTACGAGGACCATTGCATAGGCCTAGTCGGTCACACGGGACTCGAAAAAACAAAACGAAACATAATGGAAAAATATTATTTTCCAAACCTTACAACTTGGATAAAAATATTAATTGCAGATTGTATACAATGCAAACAAACAAAGTGTTTGCTAACACAAAATTGAAAAGTAAACAAGAACAACTAGCACCGACAAAAACTTACTTTAACGAAATGATAAAGATGGATACAAAAGGACCAATTTACCCTACATCAGAAGGAAATAACTACATCTTTGTCATAGTTGACGCATTTTCACATTATGTCACTATAATGTGTGCACCAAAAAACAACGCACACTATGCATTCACAGCCTTATTTGAACATTGGTTCATGAAATTCGGACTACCCGAAGATGTCCTATCTGACAACGGATCTGAATACATCATTACAGAATTAACACATTTATGTAATTACTTCGAAATAAAGTTTAAACCAAGCACAACATATGCACCTTGGACAAAAAGACTATTGGAAGGGACAATTAGAATAATTGGACAATTCATTAGAACACTACTAAATGAAAAGTACAATAATTGGTCACGAAAGGCAAAATTCTTCCCATACGCGTACAACACACAATACCAAACACGACTAGGCATGCCACCTTATGAAGTCGTTTTCAGTCAAAAACAGAGAAAACCAACGAAAATTAAACTCGGAACAACAACGGATGAAATGGGTAATTGCAACCCATCGGATAAAATTGCATGTAACACACAACCTACACATACACACTTGGAAAACCATTTCAGCCATCCTAAAATTGCAAAATTACAAAAAGGAACATTTGCAAAATGGTTTCTAGACAATGAAAAACACTACAATGATACATATCAAAAAATAACAAAAATTCTACAAAACAGAAAGAAGTTAACAGATGAAATGAACATTCGCTTTAGAACAGCAAAACCCCTTGAGAAAAATACTTTTGTATTAGTCACTAATCAACAACAAATTGAGGGAGTATCGAAAAAACTATTACCCCTAAAAACAGGACCATATTTGATTGTTGATAAACCAACCGAAACAACGTACATCTTGAAAGACAACAATAAAGAACAAATAACAATACACAGAAATCACATTGTACCATATTATCCAAAAGAAAAACACATCAAATTAGAACTACAAAATTATCTCCTAACAAAAGAAATACCAACACTGAAGCAACCAAACACGTCAACTTCTATGCAAAAAGATATCCACAACCCGGATACAAAATATACACATCAATATAACCTTCGGAAAAAGAAGGTCACATTACAATAGTAAAAACGTAAATTTGTAATAAGAAATTATATAATATTAATAAATATATAATCCTTTAAATAAAACTATGATAATCATAATAATAATAGTCATTAAACGGACTAACTTACAAGCTATCATTTCTACATTATGTTATATATAAATATAAATATAAATATAAATAAAAATATAAATAAATATCTATATATATATATATATATATATATATATATATATATATACATACTATCTACAATCTATACTATTTATGAACCTTATTTATGTCTACCTATTTTGATACAGAGTACTATTTTGATAAAAGACACTACGTATTTTCCAGCTCTGTAAAAGATTAACATGTACCTAAGTATACCCAGTATACATCCTGTATTTCTACTTTAACACACTTCCCTAGCCCGAACCTGTGTGTACCCCAGAAACCCGATTATTAAACAGAACATCTTTATTAGAACAACGATAATAATAGTAACACACAAAAAGTACAAAACACATCAATCATTCTGAAAAGTGTTAATAACAAATACACCAATTCAATCCCTAACCTTTAAAACATACATTACAACAAACATTAGAATATTGCCATGGAATATCACCTGTTCACTTGACCGATCAAACCAAATCTCTTTTAACTTTCAAATAACCTCGACACTCACGTATTAACACCTTCAAGGGTCACAAACAATAAATAAAGAATTATAACCAAATGGTAAATACTTTCTTCATGGTGAATACTTTCTTTATCATCAACATCTTCTTCCTTCGTCATCAACATTTTCTTACACATCTCAATTCACAATCTTCTTGAATAACTGAAGTCACAATCTTCACTCACTGTCATTCAGCATCTTCAATCCACCTCAAGACACATCCATCTCCTGTACTACACGTGAACACTAGCCGTCACCACATAAATAAAATAACAAATAAAACAATATAAGTCAAAATAACAAACACTATTCTACCACAAACTGGTTATGATACTAGCCCCTGAACCAATCACTAAAGATCCTACACATTATTTTCATATAAACAAAATAGCAAAACACAATAAAACAAATAACAAATGGTATTTTGATTTTCACAGGCTTGGAACTGGAATAGACGATTTTGAAGTCAATTGAAATAAAAACAATAAACAAATAAACCAAATAACAAAATTCAAATAACAAATTAATACAAAATAATAACATCCTCCACAATTGAAGACTCGCGGAATGGAATAGACATTTTGTAGATGACAATATTAATAACAAACAATTTATTGTAAAATAATAGATAATATAAAAAGGGAACACTAATAATAAAACAAAACAGGTAAAACACCATTTTTACTATTACTAAACAGGATAACACTAAAACGAATATGAAATAAAAAATAATGAGTTCAACATAAACATACACTGAAAAGAACAACTTCCTCTTTTCATCTCCAACGTATATACGGTGAAGAATAACTTCTTCTTTACAAATTGGAATAAGTTCCTCTATTTAAACGAGTAACCCGCATAATAATGAATAAGTACAAATAATAATACAGGTCAAAGACAAGAACACATATTTGCCAGAACTAACTAACACTGCTGGCAACGTTGTTAGCCTACTAGCAAGTGTTTAACATTAAGGCATAAACGTGATATAACTATGAAACAGTACAACAATCCAGTGAGAACACGAATTACTACAAGTAACAATCCAGTAGTTGTAATAATCCATTCGTTGTAACAATACATTTGTTGTAACCTACATGAACCAATCCAGACAGAACAATCCAGAGTGAAATGACTCATTATCTGAAATATATACAAATACAATTAAGTTCAACTTTCATTATACATCGGTCAAATGACCTTCGGCTAAATAGACATTTCACAGTGACATTTTAGAAATTACACGTCATAGCCCAAACCTACGTCATAAGCAAAAACGGACGTTATAAAGACTGACGTCATAGTCCTCATTAGTAACAACATACCTCATTAGTAAACGAACTCATCATTAGAAGAAAAGATTAAAACTACCATCTTCATTAGTAAGATGATTAGTAAGACGCAATTAGTAACAAACTAAAAATGTCAACCCTATTAACATTTCCCACCATTACCAGATGGTGATTAACAAAATGGATCTAACACAGCTCAATTATGTGTTGAAGCAGACACTTCAACACAACATCAACCTTCAACGAATATTTACGTTGCAAACACAAAGACTAATTAACAAGTTGCGCCATTTGCACCATTTGCACCATCTACACCATTTCTGCACCAACTAAAACAATTAACGAACCGGTAGCTCATTAGCACTAAACTTGAACAGGATTTCAAAAAGCGAGCAGATGGAGTCACCATCTTCATGGAACATAACATCAATAAAACACCTACTTGAAACAAATTACTACCTTAAGATAAATAATTGGTATCCTACCTAATTGGTATCTTACCTACCAGCAAAATACAACGACATACAACAATCAAACATACCAATTACAAGAAAAACACCGTAACAAGAAAGCCAACGAAAATCCAAAAAAGACACTTATAAATCAAAGGATAACAATCCGAATTACTAATTACCACCAGAAAAGTAGTAAAATTGGCAACTTCAAGAACCAAGAAAGAAAAACGGAAGATATGTTAATGTCACCAACATTGTAGAGAGCACCAAATATTTAATTAAAAATCACAACTCCAATTTTGTCTTGTACAAATCACAACCTCTCTCAAAACAGAAAAATTTCTTCATTTTCAGCTAAGCTGATAACAAAAGTTAAAACTAACTAAAACTCAATTTCTAACTTAACACAATATTTTAAATTCAAAATTCCACCTCAACAAAATTTCATCATCGACTCTCAATTGTAGAGACAATTCTTGACCACGTCAGCATTTCATAAACAATTTCTTGCCTCATTCTCAACCCGAACAGAATTTCAACCATTTCTTCCAAAATCTAATTCTCAGTAATTTCTGAAATCATTCAAAGTAATTTTGTATCAACTGCTTTTAAAAATTCTATCACATCCTTACCAACTTTCTACCGAAACCAAATCGACAAACAAGGTAAAACTTAATTATCTTCATTTCATTTCAGAAAGACTTATACATTTTGATGACGATAGCGTTCAGCTAACAAAGTGCAACGTATCAACTCAAAATTATCTCTTTATCATAGAAGGAACAACAAAAAATGGACAAGAGGTAAAACTCTTTTGGGGAGAAAAACACTTTGATTTACTTAAAAACACAGCACCGTGTACTGAAACAATCACAGAATTTGAAATACTGAAACAACAAATTAACACTAGAGAGTGTGTCAACTTAAACGAGTTACACACAGTTTTTCTCGTAGTTTTAAAAAAGGAAGCTGTACACCTCATTGACGACAGAACAAAAAAGTAACAACTGTAATGATACCACTCATTGTCATAGTCATATATCACTAAAGCTTTCACAAAATTTGATAATGCGGCACCGTTAAGTGTCAGTTACAAAAGTAAATAACTGTCACTTTCCAGTGGAGCATTGTATCTGATTTACACTAACAATCACACTAACACCCAAGAACAAATTAAAAACAAGTACAAATACAATAGTTTCGAATATTGATTTCACAGAAGCATTAATAGCAATATACTTAATATTATCTAAAGTAATGTTTTTCTTAACTATCGTTATAGTACCGTGTATCGTAGTTATTTCAACGTACCTAGCTATAGTAACCATAACTGAAATCGTACGAAATTGTAGAGTCGTCTATGCAAGCCCACCAGTACAATAAAAACAACTCATGCATGAAATAAACTCTGATATATTCCACATATGTAAATCCAATATAGATATCATAGAACTCGAAATATTTAAATTTATTAAAATCGCACTTATAATTTACTTTTTCATACGAATGTGTTTAAATCTCATAGAATATTTTCTGTACCCATAAAAATTGATTCTATTCCTGATATTGAAGAATCCATTTACTGCACCCTACACTCACAAAAATTCTACTTACAAATAGGATTTCCAGAAAATTCTCAATTATACGGTAACGTCATAATATATCAATTAAATCTCAGACTAGATTACAACGAAATTTGGATATCGAACCTAGGAGCACAAAAACATCCACCAGGACAAGAATTAACACCACTCATTATTTTACAACCACCATTCATTAACCTCCCACCCCACGGACCTGGCTCAGGAGCATAACATATAGCCCGCAAAAATTGCGTCATCAAGTAATAATCAAAGTAACAATCACCCAGAAAGACCACACCATAACGAAGTCACAGATTTAACAAATATTCCAACTTCACCAGAAATTGATGATACTTTAAACCCAGATAACGAAAACCCGTATACTGTACGACGGGAACGACCGGAAAGAAGAGAACTTTTAAGAGCACGACGTCAATTGTCATTATCATTTCCAGCACAAGACTCAACATTAGTCTCATATGGATCAACAGACATAGAATCTAATATAATAAGACCTTTAGAGACAGGGCACTCCGAACCACCAAGTAGAACAGGAACACCTACGTTGCACAATTTTAGTCTCAGTTCACCAAGTGAACATTCAGGTGTTAATACAGATCATACACCAACACCATCCGAACTAAGAGCAAATCTTTTCTTACCACCAACATTTTCACAAAGACAAGACTTCAATTTTGTTCAAGAACACTTCCGAGTACAACCATTACAGTCACCTAATAGTTCACTTTGGTCAGCAACATCACCACAATCCACAAGTACAAGTACAACACCATTGAGAACAAATCAAACACCATCATCAAATACATCAGTAAGCGTACCAAGAGTCGAAATCCCAAACACCTTGCAACCTCCGAGAAATACAGCATTATCCCCATCATCATTCATACCCGATATTAGATTACCCTCCAGCCATCCAGGACGAATTCGATCTACCCCCATACTTAATTGTAACCCCCCAACTCAAAGTAGAACAAATGAACATACATACCTCTTCCCATTAGACCACCAACTTTGAATCCACCCCCGCCGTTATACGGACCTACCAATCTTGGTGATACACTTACTAATTGGTCAAGAAACAGACTAACAAACACTTTAAATCTAACACATCGCCAACACAACGCAGCATTTAATGTTTTAGCAACACCATCTCTTGAACTTAAATTTAACACAACGATAAAATATAACACTAACTTTAATCATCCATTTCATGCTACAACACCATCTATAGTCACGACCACGATCCCAGCACCTTTTATCTGCATTGAATTTATATACAAATTCGATAGATTTACAAAACAAACTTTAGGATTTGCAACATTTTACAATCCACATACCGGTCTATCATACACATGTTGATTCAACTGAAAGCTATTATTCTCATATTATTATTAATAATAATATACATATATATATGAAAGTGGAAACAGAAATACAAATGGAACAAAGACTGAAAAATGAAGCTAGACAACGCATTAAAGACCGTATCAACGAAAAAACGTAAATACAAATCCAACATTTTAAAAATAAAAACAAAACAAGAAATGACAAAGCCATTAATAATTACCATACTTTTAATCAACGAAAATATGATAACCTTCAACACTATGTATTTCACCTCAATCATACCAACACTTATCTAAAATATCTCAACAATACTAAAATAGAAGAATTAAATAACACTAAACACAATTCAGACTACGAAGCCATGTGGGAAATAGCCATCGACAAGTGGACACGAAATTGGAACCTCTATAGAGAACGACTAACAAATAGTATATTAGATAAATTTGAAACGAACAATAAAAGACGAAAAAGACAAGCACAAATAGACTTTGTAGAATTAACCGGACAAAATATTAACGGCTCCGCAACAGGACCACAATATATATCCATAGAACACTATGATTGTGATGCAGAAGAAATCACAAATGTTAAATACTACGAACTAAACAAAATTAGTACATGTAAATTCAAACCATTAGATCTTGATATGACAAAGACTAAAGTACAATTATTATCAAAAGCACAAGCAGTAGAAATAAAAGCATACGCAGTTGCAGGAACAATTAAAGAACGCGTAGAATGGTGTTCACAACACACCGACTACATTCGAGCAAATAGACCAAGTTATTACGTTTCAGACGCACAAAGAACAAAAATATTAGACGCGGATGAAGTTCGAAACGAACTCGCTAGAATAAAATTTCTCAAAAACACACGATATAAACCAACAAGATATAATATCTGATTCAACTATATCGCTAATCCGTCACTTCAGAAAAAGATTGAAGAAATGCAAGGTCGAATACAATTCGATATGAATACCCCTTTGGTACCGCCATACGGACGGATAGTTTATGATTACACAAATCCAATGTGGATACCAAGCGCAATTAGAAATGCCCAATCAAATTGCATGAAAGGACCTAGAAAACAGAACAGAATAGATATATTAGATTGGACACTAGAATTACGTGAGGTATCACTAATACTAAATCTAGACAACGAGGAAGTATCATATATGGGAACAAAACTACCCTTCGATCTCCGCAAAGGAGAATGCCTCCCCACACCGTTAACAAAAGCAACAATAGTATGGGAACCACAAACACATTGTCAACTATTTGAACTAATTAGATTTGATGCATTCATGGTAAAGTACCAAGATAGATATTGGATAGAAACGAATGCTGAATGGACAACAGTCCAACAACCCGACATAACACAAAAAATAAAATTAAATAAAACAGACACAATCGCTACTAGATTCGAAGTATTCCCACTCGTCAAATGCGAGTGCGGTTCATTACAACCATTACACAAAACAGAATATGATGATATATACATCATCTACGAATATGGATTCGATATGCATACTGGACAAAAAGTAACAAGAAAGAAAGGTAAATTTGACGATGAAAAATTTATCAGAATAAAACCAGAACAAATAATATCAGAACGTACACGATCTGAAGACGAAGATAACAAACAATTCTACTATGGATTCGTAAACGAAAACACACATTTGAACATGAAAATGGACCTTTACATGAGTAACTTTTACTCACGAATAAGTCTACAAGCTATAGAATTCTATTCACAAATTTGCGAACAAACTAGAAAACTTCGACAATTAACATTAACACAAGTACAAAAGAACACTCCGCTATTAGGATATATCCTCACTGGAGGCAGATCAATTTTTGTCAAACAAGAAGGAGTAAATGTAATGAAAATGTACAAATGCGCGAAAAAATCATCACCCCTATATGTACCACAAACACGCGAATGCTATGACAAAATACCAATTCTTTACAAAAACAGAGTACAATACGTACACCAACTAACACGACAAACAGCCTTATGGGCGAAGAAAGTCCCATGTTCACACAGTAACTTTGATCAATTAATATCAATAGACACTGAAGGAACAGCGAGATACAGAGTCACACCATACCATGTGAAAGTCGAAACAGTATTGAATACTATTTCACCTGAAGAAATAGTACAAGACAACATGTTTAGTAAAGCAAGTTTGATAGAAAGTGGTATATACAGTAGAGAACAATTAATTCAAGAACGAAAACGAGATCTACTACACGAATACATGCGAGACTGCGAAAACAATTACAGGAAGCTACATCAGCAAATGCACAAAAATTGCTAGAACTTGAACAACTCGGATTACTACAAACATAAATTATGAACAATCACTAAAATGGTTAAAAGATCTAAATATTAATGGATATAACTTCCAAATCGACCAACCCAGTGTCAACTGGAAAGAATTTTTTGACGGAGCATGGCTAAAAGAATAAATATTATCAATTTTTGGTTGGCCATGATACATCTTAGAAAAAATGGCAATTATATACGCCATGATTAGTATGATACTATTTTTTAACAAACCTTATAATAAAATTCTATAATGCTTTTGCAATTCATAAAGCAATTGGCAAACAAGCTAGTATTACAAAAAAAACTTTTAACAGGAATATTTGGTATCTTCTCACAGACATTAACATAACTAGTAGCACAGATTCAAGAAGAAGAAACTAGTCACGATAATGATGAAAATTATTCACACTATACCAGACATAATAAACCAAGGAAGAACATTTTTCGCCGACACTCTTCAGATATAATACATATAACAGATCACAACGATAACGATAAACCATCACAAGTTTATATTGACACTAATTACAAACACTATAATACAACTATTCGCAGAACAGATAAGGGACTACAGTTACGAACAACAGATTCACCACCGAAGAAACAAAAACCACCATTGCCAGAACGAAAGTACAAACAAGAACCATTAAAAATTGAACCATTAGAAACAAAAACTGAAAACAAACTACCCATACTACCACCACAACTCATCACTCCACCACCTGCATATCAATGTTTAGGAAATAACGTATCTTTTAATACACCTCAAACAACATCACTTCCTACACCACATATCGCACACATCCCTAGTGCGCCTAACATACAACAACAATCATCAACATTTCAGGGAAGTTCATACGAACCCCCTTTAGGTATTAGTAAAACAACACCATACTAAATCCCACAACCATCATCTACATCGACAAACCAACAAAACCCCATACCATCAGCAAAACTAATGGAAATACAAAACCCCCCACCAATAAATTTCAATCAGTTAAAACTAGCTGCTAATAAAATGCATAACCGAAGCCATAGTTTAGACATCCTGAAAAATGATGACCAACTACATACAAATGAAGTCACATATTTTGACACTCATTCGGCAGATACATATGAAGTATAAACCTGTACTCAGCTATGAACAACTAACATGCTTTATACTATTTCGAAGACATTTTTACTTACCAGACATTCTCTTACTTATCCAAATTTAAATACCAATACACCCACCACCCATATTTCATGTATTTTCCTACATCTATACTTAACACATATGGTATATTTGAAAAATACATGTAAACCTCTTACTCCTTGCAATATAACATACATATATAAGTAACATAATGGTACTAACCAATTCACCACAGAAACATATTCCTGTACGAATATGAATGAACTTTGTATTCATAAATCATAATACCGACAAATGAATAATAATAATTGTATAACAGTCAATAACAAAGGTACCACTGATAACAAGTGTGTTTGTAACAAACTAAGTGAACAACGCTTCATATATAAACCTGTAACAATCACTTGTAATTAATACGAAGTTAAGAATATGTAACAAATTGAATTACCTTTCAGCAAACAAGAAACGATATGGCACACAGAATGGACTATGAGCCCGAGACTCCATACCGAGCAGATTTGCCCCTCAGCTACGACGTTGAGGAAGGAGAACTCAGTTCAGGATCAGGACGTTCAAGTCCAGGAACAATACGCGATAACGCCTCTGATTGCAGCACGCAAACTGACGATCGTTTCGACAACCCACAGGATCGGATAAAAACTATGAGAGTCGAAGTGGAATGTGCCACTTCCAATCAATACACACAAACAATGTTGAACCAACCAACACCCAAAGAGATCGCACAGGTTATAAAAGAACAAGTTACTAGGAAAAAACAAACAGAAATCAAACGTAATCAAGATTCCTTTTATATTAGAACAAATACTAACGTAACAGAACAAGGAACCAGCACTAACATACATAGTTACCAGAATAACAGACCACGTAACGATAGCACGCCAAATAGAGTATACCAATCGCCACCTCTACCTGAATATCCACCACCAGTACGACCACCTCCACCTAACGATGACGAACGCGAATTACCGCAATATCACGTTCAACACCGTTTATCACATAGATATCCATCATATATAAGACCAACAATCTACGATTCCCGTACGCCGTAACGCCCCGAAGCAACAGTAGGAAATCATTTTTCCACCAATCCACTAACGAACAATCCCCCACAACAACAGTATTGGAAACAATATGGTTTCAGGACAAAGATCCCCGAACATTGAATAACCCACATAACAGTAACTATAATCCATTGTTAAGTTATCGTAATTGGTTTGAAATGCCATTCGATTCACGGGACTATAACTTTGTAATGGCACCGTTACACAACCTAAAAGATCGTGTCTTCAAATTTTTTCCACCATTACTTTCTGAGAACACGAATACAGTGAAACGTAGTACCAAAAATATGGGACGCAATAAATACCATCAAACAGCGTACCCAATTTTGAAACAGTTCTACCGTCTAACAGAACACTTTTTATACGACTAGGACTATGAGTTTAAAATACCTATAACATGTACATTTGATAACCTCGTAGCAAAGGCATCACAAGATCTTTCCGCATACAGCGTTTTTGACCACCAGATTTTTCAACTTAGCTTCAATTTCCTACATCCGACACCAAAGGTTGTTCAGAACAATAATTATAGAGTACATGAAACGAAGCTGGTCCATAACTTAATATACTATACGTTTTTACGCGATAAGAACAAGAATACTACAAAGAGTTATATACACATAAACAATCAATTAACTTCACCATATTTTCCTAATTACGGATACAGACTAAAATGGGAATACACAATTGGAACATTACGTAATTTCGACCCTGTAAAGAATTACTATATCTTCCAACCCAAGGAAGCGCCCGAACGACAACTCATTGTACCCATACAAGCCTTAGAACCGTGTGAGGAATATCACACTTACCATTTGGAAGGCAGCGTAACAAACAGAGCTGTCCTGAACAGGATACAATTTAACAATGAACACAAGACTTCAGATATCGAGAAAGAAATACAAAACTCGGTAAAAGCATCAATAACAGAAGTGTCGCTAGATGAAATAACTGATCTCGTGGCAGATTTTCTTTCAAAGGATGATCACTTCATCATTGAATATCAACAATATAGGGATCGAACAAATCACCCTAAACAGACAGAGAAACTCTAACAAGAAATATTCAGTAACAAGCTTTGATATAGTAACAAGTTTCGTAATACCCAGAACAATATCATTGTAACATTGTTATAAATATTTATTTATACATCTAACTACAGATGTTCCTCTGCATATTTATCGTGCAATAAATATTTTATAAATGATAGTAACAAACCTCATTTTGCAAACAATCCTTAAAGGTGATTGAACCCCATTTATACTAGTATGACACTTAATGTGTAATAGATTCTAAAAAACACAATAATTTTTTTTAGCTATATCATTTACCCCTATTCTTAGTTACTTGTATACATGTATATATGCAAAGTTTTCCATAGTTAGATATATGCAATTTTGTAAATAAAAGGAAAACAAAAATAGAACAAGGTATTAGTAATAACTGGAATGAGTAACACAGTGTATAATAATACACTATAGTAATGTGTACTAACAAACATGCACAATTATAACATAGATTGCATGCTCACTAACTAACCACATGAATCATAACATGACACCCCCGTTAACATAATTACTAGATTTATCATGCAGTACATGTAGAATCTTCCATACAGAACATAACATACTGTATAAAAAGTATTTGACAGTAGTTACCAATACTTTCCAGACAAATACAACAAAAGGTAGAACAGACAAAACATTGCGAATGTTCACAATTTGAAATTTTCACATTCAAAACAAAGCACATGATACTCTACCACATACTATGAAATCATATGTAAAACATTAGTAACATTTAACATCTATGTTTGTAACAAATACTCTGAATCCTTTTCCTTCAAATGGAAAAGAGGCATTATTTGGAAGATTGTATCGTATCCAGCAAACCTTTTACACAATGATGAAATAACCGTTAATGGGAATAAGGAATTGGGACATTTTTGCGTCTACCCATTATAAATAAAATAAGCGAGATCTGTAACTTTCAATAATTTTACAGATACGAAAAACGCGAAAAATAACATTGAACAATAGTTACCCCACACCAGTAGAAATACGGCAAAACAATTCGTAAAAACTAATAGCATCAGAATAACCCCTGATTTCAGCAGACATCAAAAGTAATAATACATGTTCATCTTCAGTAACAAAATATAACACGGCCAAAAAAGTCACATGTCACTAACAATTTCCATAATTGTCAGCAGAGACTTCGATGGACAAATAACCTCACTACTCCCGATTTCTTCGGCGAGTTACATAATTACAATTTTAAAAAACTCTTCCAACCGCAGGGATACTACGTATTAACACAGAACACTTAGTAAACACTTTAACAGCTAACAAAAACAAACCAGGTAAGTCAGGTAAGTCACCGGACATAAGGAGCGCCACAAAACATCGACACTGGAGCTACCCAAAAGGATCTTAATCCACTGGAAGTGGTACTGGAATAGATACTTTTGTGGTTGTTGATGTTCATTCCTTGCTCTGTGGGCAACCTATGTCTGGGACTCTACTCTTTGACGAAACTGATCACCAAACAACACATTCAAAAAAGAAAGAAAAAACCCTTCAGAGAGAATAAAGAGAAAATGACTTATAGTACAGAAGACTTTCAAAAAACTCTAAAACCCGGAAAAATGGAGTCAGTGTTGACTTTCAACAAAAAGATCTAAATACTTTATTTATGTTAATAATTATAAACTAAAATACTCAACCTTGATTGGTTGAAATTATGGAAATACCTTTCCTTTAAATGTTTAACTGTTTACCCGTTGGTAACACAACACGCTACCCCTTTAGTCGGTACCAGTCATACCTGATATATTAATAAAGTATATTTCTCTCTCTCTACTCCGCTCTTGTTTTAGTATTGAGTTATACGTTAGTATTTAGCATTGCGGCCGGCGCACTGTCTACTGAAGCTCAGATAGAGGAGTAACAGACTAGAGATCTAGAACTTTAGTTAGTCAGGTAAGCCTTAAGATTTGACTTTATTCTTGAGACACCATAAGACAGAAGTAGAGTAACCTCTCAAGGTAACCCTACCTCAGCACACGTCTTAGGTAGCCGTTCTTCTAAGCCAAAAGCCTATAGAGAAATGCTCACGAAATAGGTGTTTGCCAATTTTAGACGTTTCGTGTCAGAAACAATTGCGTTTTCTTAGAGCAGGAAGAAAAAAGTTGACCGCGGTGATCAAATAAAGATAAGCTGAGAAAATTGGAAAATAGCATAGTTGACCTGCGGAAATTTGGTCGTTGCCCGAAAACAATTCAAAAAGAATTAATCATAAGTCCGAGAAATTCATATCATCAAGATAGAACTTTAAGAGAAAGCCACAAATAGACAGAGCTCTAGAAAGACTAATGATACCAGTATTGGTCAAACAACTCTTAACTTAAAGGCCGAACCACCGATCGAAAGACTGATTTAATGAAACCCGTTTTCTAGCAGACATTAAAAAAAATTGTGTTTGCGGTGAAAAAAATTGCGGTAAAGGCATCAGCCACAAAATACGCTAAAACACAAGATCAAAATCAGGTGTTAGATGATTAACAAAAGTGGCAAAAGTTTTCAGAGAAAGTTTATATTAGCGCAATTTTTTGACAAAAGTTAGAGATTTTTGTCATGAAGAAAACACTATACCAATCAAGAAGAAAAAAACACCGGACATTAGTCATTTTTCTCGGAGATAAACCACGAATGACGAAACAATTTTTTATAATTAAAAAATAACTGTAAATTTACTTTAGTCAAAAACACTGACAAGTGGAGAAAAGATTTGATTAAAAGTTGATGTCCAACTTAGAAAATTTAACAAGAAAACTAACTGATAAAAAGGCAAATTGTTTAGAAAACGAAGCAGATAGCCGTTAACTAAAATTCAGTCGTAAAAAATTGTTAATTAATTTGAATTCAAATTGGAACAGATGCTGAGCGATTGCAAGTAAGTCCGGTCAGAGCCAGAAGTTTTGTCTGCAGAGCTAAAGACAACCCTAGGAAAACTTAAGCAAACAAAGGGGAGCAGCCGTGAGCTCAGTAGATAACTTTAGAGTCAGATACCGAAGTCTAAAATTGGAGTCAAATTTGCAGATGGAAACAAACGCCATATATTTGTTTCAACAATTATTGCAGGAAGTCGGAAAAACAACCAGCAGTTCGCTTCCAATATATGAACTCCTTTGTGGGTCAATTATAATGTCCATGATGAAGATTCAAATGTGCTTTAAAAACCTAGTCTTCTGAATTCAGCCTCGCAATGTAAGCATTAGCAATACAAAGTTCTTTCAGCTGTTGACGCAACAAAATGAGCACATCTATGATTTTTTACAAAACAATTTTTTGCAGCAGCTGTGATCCAATTTATTCGTTCAAGTATCCTAATTGCGGTTATGTAAGGGAACGAATTTTAAAAAACAACGCTATCGTTCAGACCAAATACTGTGCTTGGAAAAAACAAACAAGGCAAAGACACTGGGGCCAAATTAGATTAGCTAGAAACTAACAAATAAAACCGTCGTATAAGCCAGTAAAATAACAATTGCGCGGAAAATAATAAACAATAAGTTGAGATTAAAAGCTCCGCTTTGCCTTTTCCTTGAGACCAAATGAAGTTATAATTTGCAAGCTGAAATTTAAAAAAGCTTCCAAAATAGAGAGTTTCCTCAATTCAAATTCTTGCTAGTTAATTTCAAACTTATCTAGAATTTGGTTTGATTAGAGAGATTCTATATTGTTGCATCTTGTTGTTGTGTGCCGACGTCAAAATTTTTTTCTTTTTTAAAAAAGATCTTGTATTATTTTGTTAATAGGAGTTAGAATCAAGACAGGAAATGGGGCCAGTATTCATATGGCTTGCGCACAATAGATAACAGTGAGTAGCACAGTCGCAACAGACAAAGTCCGTGGTGAACGAATTTTCAATCACGGCGTGCCTGTTGGGAACCGTTAAATACCAAACAAATTTTGACAAAATTTAAATATTTAGCTTTTGACTGCGGTGACTGTTTTGGCGCAGTAGCTCTTTTTCTAAGTTAAAAACCTAGAGAAATGTGTACAGCAGAATCATTTGATTTCCGATTTTGAATGTTTCATGTCCCAAACGATGGCGGTTCCTTAGCGAACGCAGAGAATTATTTAAAAGCGTTGATCAATTAAAGATAAATTGTGAAAAATGGAAAATTGCATAGCTGACCTGCCGAAATTTGGTTGTTGCTGGAAAACAATTCAAAAAAATTAATCATAATTGCAAAAAATTTCATATTGTCAAGATAGGACTTTAAAAAAAGCGAACAAAAAGAGAGTTTTATAAAGACAAAAATACTAGTAGTTGCCGAAAAAAAATTAGTTTAAGTGCCGAACCACGATTTAATGAAACCCGTTTTCAAGCAGACAATAAAAATTGATTTTGCGGTGAAAAAAATTGTAAAGGCATCAGCCACAAAATAAGCTAAAAACATAAGAATGAAGTCAGCTGATAGATGATTTATAAAGGTGGCAAAAATTTTCAGAAAAATTATGTATTATCGCATTTTTTTTTTACAAAAGTTATGGATTTATGTCAAATAGAAATAACCATACCAATCAAAAAAGAACCTAGAACCGGAATCCACTCATTTTTCCCGGAGGTAGACAACATGTGACGAAACAAACTTCACAAAAAAGAATTAACTGAAAAATTACTTCAGTCAAAAACAACGACAAGTGAGGAAAAGAATTGATTACAAGTTGGAGTTCAACTTAAAAACTTTTAACAAAAAATTTAACTGTTAAAAGGGCGAAATGTTCGGAAAAAGAAGCAAATAGCCGTTAACTAACATTCGGTCATAAAATCTTCCATAATGTCGAAAGCAAATTGGAGCAGATTCTTAGAGATTGCAAGTGTGTCCAACCAGAGCCAGACGTTTGATCTGGGAAGCTCAACACAGCCCTAAACATTATGCAAACAAAAAACCGCAATGAGCTCGGTATATAACTTTGGAGTCAGATACCGAAGTCCAAAAAAATGGAATCAAATATGCAAATGGAAACACACGCCATATATTTAATTCTACAAATATTGCAGAAAGTCGAAAAAACCGCCAGCAGTTCGCTTCCAATATATGAACTCCTTTGTGGGTCAATTATAATGTCCATTATGGAGATTCAAATTGCTTTAAAAACCTAGTCTTCTGAATTCAGCCTCGCAATGTAAGCATTAGCAATACAAAGTTCTTTCAGCTGTTGACGCAACAAAATGAGCACATCTATGATTTTTTACAAAACAATTTTTTGCAGCAGCTGTGATCCAATTTATTCGTTTAAGTATCCTAATTGCGGTTATGTAAGGGAACGAATTTTAAAAAACAACGCTATCGTTCAGACCAAATACTGTGCTTGGAAAAAACAAACAAGGCAAAGACACTGGGGCCAAATTAGATTAGCTAGAAACTAACAAATAAAACCGTCGTATAAGCCAGTAAAATAACAATTGCGCGGAAAATAATAAACAATAAGTTGAGATTAAAAGCTCCGCTTTGCCTTTTCCTTGAGACCAAATGAAGTTATAATTTGCAAGCTGAAATTTAAAAAAGCTTCGAAAATCAGAGAGTTTCCTCAATTTAAATTCTTGCAAGTTAATTTCAAACTTATCTAGAATTTGGTTTGATTAGAGAGATTCTATATTGTTCCATCTTGTTGTTGCGTGCCGACGTCAGAAGTTTTTTTTATCTTTTTTAAAAAAACGATCTTGAGTTATTTTGTTAATAGGAGTTAGAATCAAGACAAGAAATGAGGCCAGTATTGATATGGCTTGCGCACAATAGATAACAGCAAGTAGCACACTCGCCACAGACAAACTCCGTGGTGAACGAACTTTCAATCACGGCGTGCGCATTGGGAGACGTTAAATGCCAAACAAATATTGACATAAATTTGATATATAGCTTTTGACTGCGATAGTTGTTTCATTGGCACAGTTAGTAAACCAAATGAGAACAGTGAGTTAAAATTTAGAAGCACCATCAAAGATGAATATTTAGCCTCAGTAGCTTTTTTCTAAGCAAAAAAACTACAGAAATGTGTACAGAATCATTTGAATGCCGTTCTTAAGCGTTTCGTGTCTCAAACAATGGCGTTTTGTTAGGAACGCAGAGAAATGATTAACAGCGTTGATCAATTAAAGATAAGCTGAGGAAAAAGAAAAATAGCATAGTTGACCTGCGGAAATTTGGTTGTTGCTGGAAAACAATTCAAAAACAATTAATCATAATTGCAAAAAAAAATTCATTGTCAAGATAGAACTTTAAAAGAAAGCGAAAAAAAGAGTTTTAGAAAGACAAAAATATCAGTACTTGCCAACAGAAATTAGTTTAAGGGCCGAGCCACCGATCGAAACACCGAACCACGATTTAATGAAACCCTTTTTCTAGCAGACATTATAAAAATTGTGTTTGCAATGAAAAAAATTGCGGTAAAAGCATCAACCACAATCTACTCTAAGAACATAAGAGAACAAAATCAGCTGTTAGATGATTAATAAAGGTGGCAAAATTTTTCAGAATAAGTTTTTCATAGGGCAAGTTTTGGCAAAAGTTACGAAATTTTTTCCTGAAGAAAATACTATACCAAAAAAGGAACAACGCACTGGACTGCACCTATTTTTTTAGGAGATAAACAACAAATGACGAAACAATCTTAAAAATGAAAAAACTGAACATTTACTTGAAATGGGAAAAAAATGCATTACGGAAACAATTTAGCAAAAAAAATACAAACAACGGGCACACAACGAATTGGCATATGTTCACAAATTTCATAAAGAAGAAACACCAATTAACCGCATTTTATCTTTTCCCGGTTGTCAGCAATACAGCTTAGACATGTTTTTGACGCCATTAACATCGGAAATTTGAGTGTGTTAGTAAGGCAAATACTTGAAATACTTGAGCTTGAGGCGAATGAACAAATTGTATCAAAAGACGTTTACGGTTTATGCAACAGGGCTCCAATATTGGAAGCCCTTGAAGTTGTCTTGCGATGTCTTCACTCCAATAACATCCTTCTCGATATTGAAAGATCAATAATTAAGCTCCTACTCAAACTAGCAGCCACAATTGTTTATTTCAAATATAATGGAGCCAGTCCTCTCAAACAACTGGTCTGGCAATTGAGGTTTCATGGACTGTTAGCTTTAAAATATCTATGCCGCTATCTGGATTAAAACTTTTGAAGAAAAAATGAGTCCTGAGGGTAAGATTTGCTCTGAAGATAAAAGTCTTTGAAACAAAAATGCACTGACTACCATAAAAAATGTTTTGGAATATCAAGGCCGTTGATTTCGAGAAATGTGACAATTGATGTCGGAAAACATATTAAGTTAAAATTACGGAGGGGTTAGAAAAATGGGGCATTTTGTTTAAAATGCTTACTCTGTCAATTTTACACCAACTGAAATACAAAGCAGGAATTGATTTTTTTAGAAAGATAAGTAGATCACATCATTCGCACAGTAAAAGACGATAGCACTTTGAAAATTAATATTGATGAACCAAGATAAGTCACCTGTAAATAGTACCAGCACCAACAAAAAAGTAACAATCCTCAACTTATGTTGCTGCGCACACAGCCATGGCCCAAAATATCGATGACGAAACAATACTCAGTTTTTTTGATGTACAAGGAACTGGCAAAATTTTGGCGAAGCTTTAGAAATCAACAAAACTTTTGGCGGAATATTCAGGCAGAAAGACGGAAAACAATAAAATGCAAGGGAAAAGTTATGCTAAAGCAGAAGTCGATACCCGTATTTACAATACAAGGCCCATTAATAATTAAAAGCTCATTAAAAGCAACTAAAAAGTCCTTCAGTGGTTTACACAGCCAGGAAACTCAAAACCGTCTCACGATCCTTAAAATCTATTGTTGATCTGCATCTAAAATCGCTCGTTTAACGTGAATTAACTTGTAGGGTATGGGATTCCTTCTTTGTTGGCAAAGAGGCTGAAATTTGACAATGCAGATGGTAGGGCATTAAAACATAGACGTGCCACTGGGAGTGTAATTGATCAACTCATGTGTCACAAAAGTTCTTGACCATGGAAGCAAAACATGCCGCAAAATGGAAACCATCGCTGAACACGGCCGACTAGTAGCAAAGACAGGATCTGATATTAAGATATTTGTGAACAGTAGACATTTTTTAAATCCGAAAATTACATTTTAGCGTATTAAAATATGGAAACGTTCAAAATTGTTACCGGACTGATGGACAATCACAGAAAACTTTTTTTGAAAGCTAAATACTAAGATTATGAATAGAAAGTTAAAGGCGTAACGAAAACTTAATTTCAGAAATTTTTGTTTTAACGAAAAACAAAATTTCAAGAAACTCTCATTTTATTGAAAGAAACTCCCCTAAAAATACAAAAACACGGCTTAAGTTGAAAAATCCGGAATAGGAATGTTTTTTAAGAAAATGATAGCAGCTGTGAATGTGATTTGTAAATAGGCTAAATATCGTATAAATGAAATATTTCTCAATTTAATTTTTAAGTTTCTAGAATTGGTTAAATTAAGGTCTTAGACAAAGGTAAATACATGTTCATTTTATTCTTTAACAATTTGTGAAACAGTTTTAACCTGACAATGAACGTAAATTGCGAAAGCGTTTGTTTTAAATATCAATTAATTTAATTTGACAAATTGGTTTCTTTTACATCCCTTTTTATTGTTTTTCATAATTGACTTGAAGTAATAGTAGTAGAGTATTTGTGGGTTACAGAGTATTTGAGGATTACAGATCAGCGGTCTTTCGTAGAAATTCTTGGAACTTTTCCGTTTGTGCGCCCCCCGTAAGTTATTCTGCCCAAGTTACAGAGCACGTCTCAATATGTTGTAAATCATTATGTAGCAATATGGCGCGCGTCGGGGCGTGCAAATAATATGCACCCACTAAGCTGGGGGCAAAAACGGAAAAGATCAAAATTCTTTTTCACGGAACATCCATAGAGTGGGACTTTAACCACGCTATAAAAAACTTCAACCAGAACAATATCGGAAAAAACATTGCTATATTTTTTGTTTGCGGAAAAAAAGATCATCAATTTTTTATAGTAGCACTTAAATGGATTTCCACTTGGTATGAATATTGAGAACTTTAAGTACCCTAGTCGGAAAAAAAAGTTTATCTTGCAAGATCTTGCAAGATTCTGGCAGAATCTTGCAAGACGATGCATCATCTTGCAAGAATTTCTTCCAAAATCTTGCAAGATCTTGCAAGATAAACTTTTTTCTTACAAGAATCTTACAAGATACACTTTTTCTTTCAAGAATCTTACAAGATACACTTTTTCTTTCAAGAATCTTACAAGATAAACTTTTTCTTTCAAGAATCTTACAAGATAGCCTTTTTATTTCAAAATTGGTTTTTGGCCTCCAGCACCTATTCTTATGACCTATACTTGCAAAAAAAAATAAAACGTTGCAAGATATGAATGTACACATATTTTGGCATCGACAAAAGTAAGCCGAGAAGTAAAAACATCAGAAAAATATTAATCTAAGGCATCAGAAAATGGTCTTTCGATCTTCGTTTTTTAAAAACTTGTCCTGGTTTTTTCATTTCTGTTTTCTTGCTTTTCTGTTTTCTTGGCTTTCTGTTTTCTTGGCTTTCTGTTTTCTTGGCTTTCTGTTTTCTTGGCTTTCTGTTTTCTAGGTTTTCTGTTTTCTTCATTGCTTCCGTGGCCATGATGATTTCCGTCTTCAAGATGATTTTTCTAAAACATATACAATATTTAAAAACAGGAACACAGAAAAACGCAAAAAAACGGGCACGATGTGCCCAAAACAGGAACACAGAAAAACGCAAAAAAACGGGCACGAAGTGCCCAAAACAGGAACACAGAAAAACGCAAAAAAACGAGCACAATGTGCCCAAACAGGAACACGGAAAAACGCAAAAAAACGGGCACGATGTGCCCAAAACAGGAACACAGAAAAACGCAAAAAAACGGGCACGATGTGCCCAAAACAGGAACACAGAAAAACGCAAAAAAACGAGCACAATGTGCCCAAAACAGGAACACAGAAAAACGCAAAAAAACGGGCACGAAGTACCCAAAACAGGAACACAGAAAAACGCAAAAAAACGAGCACAATGTGCCCAAAACAGGAACACAGAAAAACGCAAAAAAACGGGCACGAAGTGCCCAAAACAGGAACACAGAAAAACGCAAAAAAACGAGCACAATGTGCCCAAAACAGGAACACAGAAAAACGCAAAAAAACGGGCACGATGTGCCCAAAACAGGAACACAGAAAAACGCAAAAAAAAAACGAGCAATGTGCCCAAAACAGGAACACAGAAAAACGCAAAAAAACGGGCACGATGTGCCCAAAACAGGAACACAGAAAAACGCAAAAAAACGGGCACGAAGTGACCAAAACAGGAACACAGAAAAACGCAAAAAAACGGGCACGAAGTGCCCAAAACAGGAACACAGAAAAACGCAAAAAAACGAGCACAATGAGCCCAAAACAGGAACACAGAAAAACGCAAAAAAACGGGCACGATGTGCCCAAAACAGGAACACAGAAAAACGCAAAAAACGGGCACGAAGTGCCCAAAACAGGAACACAGAAAAACGCAAAAAAACGAGCACAATGAGCCCAAAACAGGAACACAGAAAAACGCAAAAAAACGGGCACGAAGTGCCCAAAACAGGAACACAGAAAAACGCAAAAAAAACGAGCACAATGAGCCCAAAACAGGAACACAGAAAAACGCAAAAAAACGAGCACAATGTGCCCAAAACAAGAACACCAAAAAAACAAAAAACGGACACGATGTGCACAAAAAAACAATAGAGAGAAGAACGCAAAAAACGGACATGATAGGCCCAAACAAGAGCACAGAAAAACGCAAAAAAACGGGCACAATGTGCCCAAAACAAGAACACCAAAAAACGCAAAAAAACGAGCACAATGTGCCCAAAACAAGAACACCAGAAAACGCAAAAAAATGAGCACGATGACCCCAAAACAAGAACACCAAAAACACAAAAAACGGACACGATGTGCACAAAAAAACAATACAGAGAAGAACGCAAAAAACGGACATGATGGGCCCAAAAAAACGATGCAGAGAAGAACACAAAAAAACGGACATGATGCGCCTAAACACGAACACAGAAAAAAAGCAAAAAACGGACATGATTTGCCCAAAACAAAAACACCAAAAATCGTAAAAACGACACGATGTGCCCAAAAAAAACGATGCAGGGAAGAACACAAAAAAACGGACATGATGCGCCCAAACACGAACACAGCAAAACGCAAAAAGCGGGCACGATTTGCCCAAAACAGGAACACAGAAAAACGCAAAAAAATGGGCACGAAGTGCCCAAAACAGGAACACAGAAAAACGCAAAAAAACGAGCACAATGTGCCCAAAACAGGAACACAGAAAAACGCAAAAAAACGGGCACGATGTGCCCAAAACAGGAACACAGAAAAACGCAAAAAAAACGAGCACAATGTGCCCAAAACAGGAACACAGAAAAACGCAAAAAAAACGGGCACGATGTGCCCAAAACAGGAACACAGAAAAACGCAAAAAAACGGGCACGAAGTGCCCAAAACAGGAACACAGAAAAACGCAAAAAAACTAGCACAATGTGCCCAAAACAATAACACCAAAAAACGCAAAAAAACGAGCACAATGTGCCCAAAACAAGAACATCAAAAAACGCAAAAAAACGAGCACGATGTGCACAAAACAAGAACACCAAAAAAACAAAAAACGGACACGATGTGCACAAAAAAACAATAGAGAGAAGAACGCAAAAAACGGACATGATAGGCCCAAACAAGAGCACAGAAAAACGCAAAAAAACGGGCACAATGTGCCCAAAACAAGAACACCAAAAAACGCAAAAAAACGAGCACAATGTGCCCAAAACAAGAACACCAGAAAACGCAAAAAAACGAGCACGATGACCCCAAAACAAGAACACCAAAAACACAAAAAACGGACACGATGTGCACAAAAAAAACAATACAGAGAAGAACGCAAAAAACGGACTTGATGGGCCCAAAAAAACGATGCAGAGAAGAACACAAAAAAACGGACATGCTGCGCCTAAACACGAACACAGAAAAAAGCAAAAAACGGACATGATTTGCCCAAAACAAAAACACCAAAAATCGTAAAAAACGACACGATGTGCCCAAAAAAAACGATGCAGGGAAGAACACAAAAAAACGGACATGATGCGCCCAAACACGAACACAGAAAAACGCAAAAAGCGGGCACAATTTGCCCAAAACAGGAACACAGAAAAACGCAAAAAAACGAGCACGATGTGCCCAAAACAAGAACACCAAAGAACGCAAAAAACGGACACGATGTGCTCAAAAAAACAATAGAGAGAAGAACGCAAAAAACGGACACGATGTGCACAAAAAAACAATAGAGAGAAGAACGCAAAAAACGGACATGATGGGCCCAAACAAGAACACACAAAAACGCAAAAAAACGGGCACGATGTGCCCAAAACAGAAACACAGAAAAGCGCAAAAAACGAGCACAATGTGCCCAAAACAGGAACACAGAAAAACGCAAAAAAACGGCACGAAGTGCCCAAAACAGGAACACAGAAAAACGCAAAAAAACGAGCACAATGAGCCCAAAACAGGAACACAGAAAAAACGCAAAAAAACGGGCACAATGTGCCCAAAACAAGAACATCAAAAAACGCAAAAAAAGAGCACGATGTGCCCAAAACAAGAACACCAAAAAACGCAAAGCAAAGCCCAGCAAGAAACACCTAAAGCCCGCGCCGAAACCTAAGTGGGGAGGGAAAAGCGAAACGGAAGCGCGAAAAACCTAGCTCCTAAATCGGCGCGGGCAAAGGAGAGACCACCCACCCTAACCTAAGCACACTATGGGCAAAAGCAAAGCCCGGCAAAGCAACACCTAAGGCCTGCGCCAAAAAGCTTAGATGGGAGGGGGTACAAAGAGCAACGCAAAACCTTAATCCTAAGTGGCGCAGGCAAAAAGGGCAAAGCACGTGCCCAAAACAAAGCAAAGCCTAAGCAGCGCGCAAAAAGCGGAGAGCACTAACAGTGCGGAAAACAGGAAAGGGGGGAACGACACAGCTTACCGACCAAACTGAAGACGCGAAGTCCATGCAGAAGGGGCGGCGGGCGACTCCACCACCAACACCAAAGGTCGTCTCCACCACCCAGTGCTCCTCGGGTGTCGTCTCCTTGTCCTCGGGTGTCACCGAATCCTGCAGAAAAAGAGAAAACTGAACAACACAGAACAGCACAGAAATCCCAAGCGCCTAAGCGCAAGGGTACCCCCCCCCCAAACCCCGCCAAGCCAAAGCACGCCAGGGCAAAGCCAAGCCCAGCAAGAAACACCTAAAGCCCGCGCCGAAACCTAAGTGGGGAGGGAAAAGCGAAACGGAAGCGCGAAAAACTTAGCTCCTAAATCGGCGCGGGCAAAGGAGAGACCACCCACCCTAACCTAAGCACACTATGGGCAAAAGCAAAGCCCGGCAAAGCAACACCTAAGGCCTGCGCCAAAAAGCCTAGATGGGAGGGGGTACAAAGAGCAACGCAAAACCTTAATCCTAAGTGGCGCAGGCAAAAAGGGGCAAAGCACGTGCCCAAAACAAAGCAAAGCCTAAGCAGCGCGCAAAAAGCGGAGAGCACTAAGAGTGTCAAAAACAGGAAACGGGGGAGGAACGACACAGCTTACCGACCAAACCGAAGACGCGAAGTCCATGCAGAAGGGGCGGCGACTCCACCACCAACACCAAAGGTCGTCTCCACCACCCAGGGCTCCTCGGGTGTCGTCTCCTCGTCCTCGGGTGTCACCGAATCATGCAGAAAAAGAAAACTGAACAACACAGAACAGTACAGAAATCCCAAGCGCCTAAGCGCAAGGGTACCCCCCCAAACCCAGCCAAAGCACACCAGGGCAAATCAAAGCCCAGCAAGAAACACCTAAAGCCCGCGCCGAAACCTAAATGGGGAGGGAAAAGCGAAACGGAAGCGCGAAAAACCTAGCTCCTAAATCGGCGCGGGCAAAGGAGAGACCACCCACCCTAACCTAAGCACACTATGGGCAAAAGCAAAGCCCGGCAAAGCAACACCTAAGGCCTGCGCCAAAAAGCCTAGATGGGAGGGGGTACAAAGAGCAACGCAAAACATTAATCCTAAGTGGCGCAGGCAAAAAGAGCAAAGCACGTGCCCAAAACAAAGCAAAGCCTAAGCAGCCCGCAAAAAGCGGAGAGCACTAAGAGTGCCGAAAACAGGAAAAGGGGGGAGGAACGACACAGGTTACCAACCAAACCGAAGACGCGAAGTCCATGCAGAAGTGGCGGCGACTCCACCACCAACACCAAAGGTCGTCTCCACCACCCAGGGCTCCTCGGGTGTCGTCTCCTCGTCCTCGAGTGTCACCGAATCCTGCAGAAAAAGAGAAAACTGAACAACACAGAACAGCACAAAAATCCCAAGCGCATAAGCGCAAGGGTACCCCCCCAAACCCAGCCAGAGCACACCAGGGCAAAGCAAAGCCCAGCAAGAAACACCTAAAGCCCGCGCCGAAACCTAAGTGGGGAGGGAAAAGCGAAACGGAAGCGCGAAAAACTTAGCTCCTAAATCGGCGCGGGCAAAGGAGAGACCACCCACCCTAACCTAAGCACACTATGGGCAAAAGCAAAGCCCGGCAAAGCAACACCTAAGGCCTGCGCCAAAAAGCCTAGATGGGAGGGGGTATAAAGAGCAACGCAAAACCTTAATCCTAAGTGGCGCAGGCAAAAAGGGCAAAGCACGTGCCCAAAACAAAGCAAAGCCTAAACAGCGCGCAAAAAGCGGAGAGCACTAAGAGTGCCAAAAACAGGAAAGGGGGGAGGAACGACACAGCTTACCGACCAAACCGAAGACGCGAAGTCCATGCAGAAGGGGCGGCGACTCCACCACCAACACCAAAGGTCGTCTCCACCACCCAGGGCTCCTCGGGTGTCGTCTCCTCGTCCTCGGGTGTCACCGAATCCTGCAGAAAAAGAGAAAACTGAACAACACAGAAAAGCACAGAAATCCCAAGCGCCTAAGCGCAAGGGTACCCCCCGCAAACCAGCCAAAGCACACCAGGGCAAAGCAAAGCCCAGCAAGAAACACCTAAAGCCCGCGCCGAAACCTAAGTGGGGAGGGAAAAGCGAAACGGAAGCGCGAAAAACCTGGCTCCTAAATCGGCGCGGGCAAAGGAGAGACCACCCACCCTAACCTAAGCACACTATGGGCAAAAGCAAAGCCCGGCAAAGCAACACCTAAGGCCTGCGTCAAAAAGCCTAGATGGGAGGGGGTACAAAGAGCAACGCAAAACCTTAATCCTAAGTGGCGCAGGCAAAAAGGGCAAAGCACGTGCCCAAAACAAAGCAAAGCCTAAGCAGCGCGCAAAAAGCGGAGAGCACTAAGAGTGCCGAAAACAGGAAAAGGGGGGAGGAACGACACAGCTTACCAACCAAACCGAAGACGCGAAGTCTATGCAGAAGTGGCGGCGACTCCACCACCAACCCCAAGGTCGTCTCCACCACCCAGGGCTCCTCGGGTGTCGTCTCCTCGTCCTCGGGTGTCACCGAATCCTGCAGAAAAGGAGAAAACTCGACCACCAAAGACCCACACCCACCAAAAACCCACTGAACTAAAACACAAAAACCACCCACCTAAAACCCAAAACCCACACCCAATACCTACCCACCTAAACCCCAAAACCCAGCCACCTAAAGCCCACCAAAAACAAAACACACCCACCTAAAACCAGAACCCACCTACCAAAAAACAAAACCTAAAAGCCAACCAAACAAAAAACAAAAACAAACCACCAAAAAAAACACCCGCCTATAGCCCAAAAGCCCCTCACCCGAAACCTACCCATCTAAAACCCAGCCACCAAAGACCCACACCCACCAAAAACCCACCCACCTAAAACACAAAAGCCACCCAGCTAAAAGCCAAAACCCACTCACCCAAAACCTACCCCCTAAACCCAAAAACCCAGCCATTCCAAACCCACCAAAACCAAAACACACCCACCTAAAACCCATTCAACCAAAAGACAAAACCAAACCACCAAAAAAACACACCCACCAAAAAACCACCACCCACCTAAAACCCAAAACCCCCTCATCCAAAACCTATACACCTCAAATACAAAGCCCAGCCACCTGAAACCCACCCAAAAACCAAAAATCCAAACACCTAAAACCAGGACCCACCTACTAAAAACCAAAACCTACACCCACCAAAAACACATCCACCAAAAATACAAAAACCAACCTTTTGAACCCAGCCACTTAAAACCCACCCAAAAACCAAAACACACCAACCTTAAACCCGATCCCACCTACCAAAAACCAAAACCTACCCACCTAAAAGCCAGCCACCCAAAAGACAAAACGCAACCACCAAAAACCCAAATTCACCAAAAGTCCAACCACCTAAAACAAAAAACACCCACCTAAAACCCAAAACCCATCCACCTAAACCCCAAAACCCAGCCACCTAAAACCCACCAAAACCAAAACACACCCACCTAAAACCAGAACCCACCTACCAAAAAACAAAACCTAAAAGCCAACCAAACAAAAAACAAAAACAAACCACCAAAAAAAAACCCGCCTATAGCCCAAAAGCCCCTCACCGGAAACCTACCCAGCTAAAACCCACCCAAAAACCAAAAACCCACACATCTAAAACCAGGGCCCACCTACTAAAAACCAAAACCTACCCACCTAAAAACCAACCACCCAAAAAAACAGAACCCAACCACCAAAGACCCACACCCACCAAAAACCCACCCATCTAAAAATCAAAAACCAACCACTTAAACCCAGCCACCTAAAACCCACCCAAAAACCAAAACACACCAACCTAAAACCCGATCCCACCTACCAAAAACCGAAACCTACCCTACTAAAACCCAGCCACCCAAAAGACAAAACCCAACCACCAAAAACCCACACCCACCAAAACCCACCCTCCTACACAAAAACCTAAAAACCACTCACCCAAAACCTACCCACCTAAAATCCAAAGCCCAGCCACCTAAAACCCACACAAAAACAAAAAATTCACACACCTAAAACCAGAACCCACCTACCAAAAACCAAAATCTACCCACCTAAAACCCAAGCCACCCAAAAGACAAAACGCAACCACCAAAAACCCAAATTCACCAAAAGTCCAACCACCTAAAACAAAAAACACCCACCTAAAACCCAAAACCCATCCACCTAAACCCCAAAACCCAGCCACCTAAAACCCACCAAAACCAAAACACACCCACCTAAAACCAGAACCCACCTACCAAAAAACAAAACCTAAAAGCCAACCAAACAAAAAACAAAAACAAACCACCAAAAAAAAACCCGCCTATAGCCCAAAAGCCCCTCACCGGAAACCTACCCATCTAAAACCCACCCAAAAACCAAAAACCCACACACCTAAAACCAGGGCCCACCTACTAAAAACCAAAACCTACCCACCTAAAAACCAACCACCCAAAAAAACAGAACCCAACCACCAAAGACCCACACCCACCAAAAACCCACCCATCTAAAAATCAAAAACCAACCACTTAAACCCAGCCACCTAAAACCCACCCAAAAACCAAAACACACCAACCTAAAACCCAATCCCACCTACCAAAAACCGAAACCTACCCTACTAAAACCCAGCCACCCAAAAGACAAAACCCAACCACCAAAAACCCACACCCACCAAAACCCACCCACCTACACAAAAACCTAAAAACCACTCACCCAAAACCTACCCACCTAAAATCCAAAGCCCAGCCACCTAAAAACCACACAAAAACAAAAAATTCACACACCTAAAACCAGAACCCACCTACCAAAAACCAAAATCTACCCACCTAAAACCCAAGCCACCCAAAAGACAAAACCCAACCACCAAAAACCCAAATTCACCAAAAGTCCACCCACCTAAAACACAAAAAACACCCAACTAAAACCCAAAACCCACCCACCTAAACCCCAAAACCCAGCCACCTAAAACCCACCAAAACCAAAACACACCCACCTAAAACCAGAACCCACCTACCAAAAAACAAAAACTAAAAGCCAGCCAATCAAAAAGCAAAAACAAACAACCAAAAAAACACCCACCTAAAACCCAAAACCTCACCCAAAACCTACCCACATAAAACCCAAAAGCCAGTCACCTAAAACCCACCCAAAAACCAAAAATCCACACCTAAAACCAGGACACACCTACAAAAAACCAAAACCTACCCACCTAAAAACCAACCACCCAAAAGACAAAACCCAACCACCAAAGACCCACACCCACCAAAAACCCACCCACCAGAAAAAAAACAAAAACCAACCACTTAAACCCAGCCACCTAAAACCCACCCAAAAACCAAAACACCAACCTAAAACCCGATCGCACCTACCAAAAACCAAAATCTACCCACCTAAAACCCACCAAAAAACACCCACCAAAAACCCACCCACCAGAAAAAAACAAAAACCAACCACTTAAACCCAGCCACCTAAAACCCACCCAAAAACCAAAACACCAACCTAAAACCCGATCCCACCTACCAAAAACTAAAACCTACCCACCTAAAACCCAGCCGCACAAAAGAAAAAACCCAACCCCCGAAAACCCACACCCACCAAAACTCACCCACCTAAAACACAAAAACCACTCACCCAAAACCTACCCACCTAAAATCCAAAGTCCAGCCACCTACCAAAAACCAAAAATCCACACACCTAGAACCAGGGTCCACCTACTAAAAACCAAAACCTACCCACCTAAAAACCAACCAACCACCCAAAAAAACAAAACCCAACCACCAAAGACCCACACCCACCAAAAACCCACCCACCTAAAACACAAAAAACACCCACCTAAAACCCAAAACCCACCCACCTAAACCCCAAAACCCAGCCACCTAAAAGCCACCAAAACCAAAACACACCCACCTAAAACCAGAACCCACCTACCAAAAAACAAAAACTAAAAGCCAGCCAATCAAAAAACAAAAACAAACAACCAAAAAAACACCCACCTAAAACCCAAAACCTCACCCAAAAACTACCCACATAAAACCCAAAAGCCAGTCACCTAAAACCCACCCAAAAACCAAAAATTCACACCTAAAACCAGGACCCACCTACTAAAAACCAAAACCTACCCACCTAAAAACCAACCACCCAAAAGACAAAACCCAACCACCAAAGGCCCACACCCACCAAAAACCCACCCACCAGAAAAAAACAAAAACCAACCACTTAAACCCAGCCGCCTAAAACCCACCCAAAAACCAAAACACCAACCTAAAACCCGATCCCACCTACCAAAAACCAAAACCTACCCATCTAAAACCCACCAAAAAACACCCACCAAAAACCCACCCACCAGAAAAAAACAAAAACCAACCACTTAAACCCAGCCACCTAAAACCCACCCAAAAACCAAAACACCAACCTAAAACCCGATCCCACCTACCAAAAACCAAAACCTACCCACCTAAAACCCAGCCGCCCAAAAGAAAAAACCCAACCCCCAAAAACCCACACCCACCAAAACCCACCCACCTAAAACACAAAAAACACTCACCCAAAACCTACCCACCTAAAATACAAAGTCCAGCCGCCTACCAAAAACCAAAAATCCACACACCTAGAACCAGGGCCCACCTACTAAAAACCAAAACCTACCCACCTAAAAACCAACCACCCAAAAAAACAAAACCCAACCACCAAAGACCCACACCCACTAAAAACCCACCCATCAAAAAAACAAAAACCAACCACTTAAACCCAGCCACCTAAAACCCACCCAAAAACCAAAACACACCAATCTAAAACCCGATCCCACCTAACAAAAACCAAAACCAACCCACCTAAAACCCAGCAACCCAAAAGACAAAACCCAACCACCGAAAACCCACCCACCTACACAAAAACCTAAAACCCACTCATCCAAAACCTACCCACCTAAAATCCAAAGCCCAGCCACCTAAAACCCACCCAAAAACAAAAAATTCACACACCTAAAACCAGAACCCACCTACCAAAAACCAAAATCTACCCACCTAAAACCCAGCCACCCAAAAGACAAAACCCAACCACCAAAAACCCAAATTCACCAAAAGTCCACCCACCTAAAACACAAAAAACACCCACCTAAAACCAGAACCCACCTTCCAAAAAACAAAAACTAAAAGCCAGCCAATCAAAAAACAAAAACAAACCACCAAAAAAACACCCACCTAAAACCCAAAACCTCACCCAAAACCGACCCACATAAAACCCAAAAGCCAGCCACCTAAAACCCACCCAAAAACCAAAAATCCACACCTAAAACAAGGACCCACCTACTAAAAACCAAAACCTACCCACCTAAAAACCAACCACCCAAAAGACAAAACCCAACCACCAAAGACCCACACCCACCACAAACCCACCCACCAAAAAAAACAAAAACCAACCACTTAAACCCAGCCACCTAAAACCCACCCACCAAAACCAAAACACACCCACCTAAAACCAGAACCCATCTACTAAAATCCAAAACCTACCCACCTAAAACCAAGCCACCCAAAAGACAAAACCCAACCCCCAAAAACCCAAATCCACCAAAAGTCCACCCACCTAAAACACAAAAAACACCCACCTAAAACCCAAAACCCACCCACCTAAACCCCAAAACCCAGCCACCTAAAACCCACCAAAACCA
Source organism: Convolutriloba macropyga (assembly GCF_964194025.1). Taxonomy (NCBI): domain Eukaryota; kingdom Metazoa; phylum Xenacoelomorpha; order Acoela; family Convolutidae; genus Convolutriloba; species Convolutriloba macropyga. The sequence goes on along the minus strand of NC_134469.1, from coordinate 25,645,713 downwards.
AAACACATCCACCTAAAACCAGAACCCACCTACCAAAAAACAAAAACTAAAAGCCAGCCAATCAAAAAACAAAAAAAAAACCACCAAAAAAACACCCGCCTAAAACCCAAAACCTACCCACATAAAACCCAAAAGCCAGCCACCTAAAACTTGAAGTTTTCATGAGATATCTAGGATACTTACAAAGAAAAACGCTTTCAAAAATTCTCAAGAATGCAAAGTTGATTTTTTCAAGTTTTCTGCATTTCTTAACTGTATATTTTATCTTTTCAATCAAACTGGCCCTTACAGCGCAGAATGATTTTTAAAATGAAAAAATGACTATCGCAAAATTGATTGTTACAATGCATCATTAATTTCAAGTAAATTTTTTTCGAGAACTTTTTTTATTTTTACAGGAATTATAGGAATTGAAATATTGACAGTTCTTAGTGAATATTGTTTTCTGCCGGTAAAAAATTAAAATGAAATCAACAATGAATTGAATCCTTTTCAATTAACAAACTAACAAAAATCAAGTTGTTCAAAGGATAGTTTTACAAGCGAAATGGAGTATCTCGAATAAATTCCATAGACAGGAACGCTTTCTGAAAATGCCAGGAAAGCAAAGTTAAGTTAGTTTTTTGGATATCTTGATTAAATACAAAGAACAGGAACGCTTTCACAAAATGCCGAGTTTCTCTGCATTTGGCAACTCAATTGAAGTTTTCTTAGTTTTTGATGGAATGCAATTTTCCATTTTGAGACTTCTTTACACACGTCAACTCGCCGAACCGCGTATCGAGTATTCTCAAGAACAGCGCCAGTACAAGTTTTTTACCGAAAAAATTCAGATGGGCAATATCACGGGAGTTTTGTTTACGAAAATGAGAAGCGTGAATTTTCCTCGGTCCAACATATAGATTTCCCATAAAATTTTGCATCAGACTGTTTGCCGTCTGTACGAGTTCGTATCTAACATCGGGACGGGCCATTAATCCAATAACTGTAGTCTCAACATTTTTGTCAAGCAAGACTCTAGCAAAGCCGCAAATCCGTGCCGCTGTTTTTAGAGGCGATTCGGGAGTAATCCAGTGCTTACTGGGGTGTTGCGACAAATCGTTGTTGCCCAACATAACGATACACAAATCAAACTTGCTGCAGAATTTAACGTAATCGCTGTTTAGGTGTTTCGCCGTGAAACCAGGCCTGCATCTTACGGTTACGTTGCGTTTGCTTAGAAGGTTGTCCTCGTCAATATCATTTGCCAACCTCACTAAATTGCTGTCACCGACAATTACCACCGAGGGGCTAAAACAAAAAAATAATATTTTTTTTGAAACTTGAGGACAAGCTGACCCTTTCAGTGCAGCTTGAAGTGAATATTTTTTTGATATATTTACATATGCGAAAAAACAGTAGACCAAGAAAAGCGCGATATAGCTACATAGACACCGCAAAAAAACACAACTAGAAAAACTTTGGAAAAAAATTAAACAATGATAATTAATTGTGTTCAAAACCTTCATTCATTATGCTTACGATAAGTTTGCTTCCTTGAATCAGAACAATAGTTTTCAATTTTATTTGTTCAGTAGGAATCACTTCGAATGATTCAAGACCAAAAAGTTCAAAGAAAAACCCAAAACCTTGCGAGACTCCAGCTAAATTTGCTTCAACTACACTTTTTGCTGCTTTTCCAACGGCAAATGTACCGGTAGAATTCGAGAAATAGGTTTCAACTCTAAAAAACCGCCAATCACGGAGCTGAAACAAACATTCGCCGAGATTTTTACCTATTCGCGAATAAGACACGGATGAAAAGCAATTACCAAAAGAATTCACAAAGCGAGCAAAAAAAAGTCAACATTTTTATCAGAACAGAAGGCTTTTGCATCCTCACCAACATTCGTTAACCCTCGCAAACATTTGTCCGATGTAGTAGTTATCTTACCAAATGAAGCCTGATGCTTGAGAAATTGTTCAACAATAGCTTCGGGTCCTTTAACTGTTCCTTGCACCGCACTTAAGAGACAGTGATTGGCTGATTCAAAACAATAAGCAGAAAATGACCAGAGCGGGCCATTTCTTTTAACTTGTTCACAGAGATGCCTCATAGTATGAAAGTTAAAAGACTGGGAGTTTTCGCCGTAAATTTCAACAAAATTTTCAAAAAACTCATTAATTAAGACACTTGCCTCACTAATATCACGCTCATTTACTGATGTTTTGGATAGGAGTCTGATAGCTACGCACAATGTAATAAAACTTTTGAAATAGACTTCTCTGATCGGGAGATTACAAAAAACGAGAGGTCCTACATGAAAAAAGAACAACTTGAAATCAAATGCTTTCCAAAATTTGATGTCAGCGAGCTATTTAATTCGATGCTGAATGTCAAAAGGCACTTTAACCAAAGACATATAGGCCTCAGCTTTTTGTAGAATTTGACCTTTGGCAAGCGAAACTATTAGTTTTGACAAAGTTTTACCGGTTCCAAGAAAAACCTGGTGCATTGGATCTCTTGGACAGTTCCAAGGTAATTCTATTACTTTACTTAGGGGGGTTAACGACTTTATTCCGCATGTTATTGAGTTATTTTGCTCGGCAAATATGCCACAAGCTTTAAAATCCTTGGTCTCGCGCAACACAAAAACTTTTTTAACTGAGAAGAGCATTCGGTGATCCTGAGAAAATCCTTTGATATAGCAATGCGGGCACGATGAATAGCCATTGAACTGGTTCATACATAGAACACAAGCGGTCGCCGGCATGTCTGCAACAATTGAACGCACAGAAAATTTTAATGATCCTAAGCCGTCAATATATAAACTTTTGTCAATTAACGATTGAATCTCAAAAAGGAAACGAGGCAACAGTTTTGCGAAATCGGGTTTGGATTTTCCATGCCACAGAGCCAGTAAACAAAGATTTGAAAAAGCTCCACGCAATTTCGGCGGGAGATTGAAAACTTGCACCCAAATTGGCCAAACAGAAATTTTCGAAGACTTAAATACCGGCGCACCATCGATGTTAAGAACGAGTTGAATTTCTGGTCGGCAAAAAACATCCCATGACGTTTTCCAAGAACAGTCCTCAGACCACGAGCTCAATATATATTTTGTATTCTCGTCGAGAATTTTTTCAATTTGACTCCTAATATCTACACAACAAAATCTGCCATTTTCGAACTCGATCGTACATACAGTTGGTAGAAAGGGGATGGAAAGTTTTGAAAACAAGTTGTTGGGGACTGGCAAATTTTTTGCAAAAAGTTTTAATAAGTCCTGCCTGGCATTTTTGGGAAACTTATGTTTATCAGACATGCTATTAAACTCAAGCATAAAGCTTTCTGTAGTAGAGGAAGCACCCTCAAATAGAGGAATTCCTTCTTGATCTTCAAAATAAGCATAGTCTACACCCGTTGAACAAAAACTATCATTATTATCTATCTCATCTTCAATTACATGTAATTCTATTACAGTCGAGTCATTTTGTTCCGAAGGATTTGTTGGCAAAGCAAAACTGTTTGAAGTCTGGCAATCTGAATTTGTGGTTTGGGGAGTGTTTATCTTAATAGGACTTGGCAAATCAAGCGAACCGAAAATTGAATCATATGACAGATATTTTTCATCGTTTTCATTTGCGATTGTTTCGTACAGAACCCGCCTAGGAGGAAGGTTATCAACTATTATTCTCTTCACAGGGGTTTCGAAGGATTTTTGGTTAGATACCTCATTTAATGGCGTGGAAGCTAAATCCGACCTTGATCTTCGTTTTTTCCTGGGCGGTTCTGGATCTTTTGGCCAGGGATCACTATGTTCACTTTTAAAAGGGCAAGAGCAATTTTCGTTAAAACTTCCAAAGAAATGTTTTGAATAAAACACGGTAAGTTCTTCTACTACTATATCTCTTTTTGCCATGCAGCATACTAACTTCCCTATTCGTTTATACTCGACATTTGCTCTACATGCGGCGTTTACAAAAGAAATAGGTCCCAGCATCACCCACTGAACATTTCTTAGCTTACTATAAATAATTGACATGTCATTATACCCTTCAACAATCTCATCCTCGGTTATATCAGCAAGAAAACCAATAACACCATTTACAACACTACCTTTAGGTATCTGGGCTTTGGCGAACAGTCCAAGTTGATCAAAGGAGTCACTAGTTAAATAACTCACCGGTTTGTACTCAACCAACATCATACTTTTACCATACTCGCCATCGAGAAACCAGTATAGATTATTCAGGCTTTCACTCTCAGCTACGTTGCCCTGAACGTCTATTTTGTGCGAGCAGAGATCATTCGTATCCACCCAGAGTCCTGTTAAATGCGCATCAACTTTTGCTAGTTCTCTCCAGCTCACATCAATTTTTGCGAAGGTCTTAGAAGATGTTGTGTAAAAAGCTAGCGATTTCGTTGACATTACTATCTTAAAAAAGATGTTCATTAAGGTCAGAAAAAATTGAAACAGCCCGCAGAAAAAACCAAGAGAAGGCCAAAAATTGCCTGAGCTATCGCTTCGCGGCTATTATTCTCTTTCTGATCGCTAAAAGAGTCGTAGTTTCAATGATTTTAAGGATCACACAATATACAATCAGTACAGAAATGAACAAAAAACAGCAAAGACAATTAGCTTTCCGAATGGTTCCGAAGGTTATTTAATCTCACGTCGCTCAAAGCGAAAGGCAATCTTTGACAAAAATGAGAAAACTTTTGACAGGAATAAATAAGTACACCAAACAAGAAAACCAACGAAGCAGATTAGGTTTTTGTTTATTTAAACTTTATCAGTTTCACTTTATTCACAAATCAATCACGTCCCTTTCAGAGCGTGACTTAAACTGATTTATTTTTTCCGGGGCATCAACTTTGCAACGCTTCCCCCAGATTTACGACCAGAAATGATTAACTCGTTACGCTCTCTCCAACCCAGAGTATTCGCGGCGTCTTTCACGCGGCGCAGCGCATATAAATTGTCGCCACAGAACCTTTTGACAGCCTCTAAAACAGACATACAGATTTTTGATGGGCCAATCTTTCTAAAAACTCCAACCATAATTAAGACTTCTAAAAACGAATACCTCTGAAATATTTCTCATCCTCTTCGGAGGCTAGTTCTCTGCCTTCAACTGTACACCTTTGTGCAAACCAGCAGGTTTTAATACGTTCTTCTTTTGTGAGTATGCACCGACTAAGAAACCTGCCAAATCCGTTGTGATCATCTCTTCTGCCCTTGTAGGCCAAGAGATTTTTACCCTTGTAAATCAATGACTCTTTGGCTTCTTTCCGTCTTTTTTCAGCCTCTGAGCAGTTCTCAAACGCAAGACACAATTTCAGAAAAAATACAGACCTACTCTCAAAAACTACAAAAACTAACAATTTCACGAAGTCGCCTCGAAGCTTTCAGCATTTGATTAGCGGCAGCAACCTCAAGCTCATTAGTTCTCCTCAGCGCCTCCTCTACATTCTTTAAAGCTGCTACACAGGAAACGTAACTGCCGTTCCGCTCTTGCTGAAAAAATACGCACCTTGAACAAAGCCTTACAGATAAACGTAAAAATAACTTAGCGCAAAACATTTTAACCCTTTCAAAACAAAAGTTTACGGCACTGATTTTCAAAGCTTTGAAAGTTTTTGTAGCCAACATTTTGTGAGCATCCCATTAAATTCTTAATTGAAAATCTTTGGTTAACCTGTTTATTCTCTAGTGCATGTTGCCCCTGATTTGACAGTTCAATTGGCTCAGCATCGTCCATAATGTTCACAAGTACAGCATCACAAGGAGAGCTACCAGTATCACTCATACTTCCACTTAATTACAATTAAACGACAGGAAACAAACTCTGAAAGAATTCAAAATTGTAAATAGATGGGGCATTCACAACCAAAACACATTGTTGAACGTATCGAAAAAAGTATGGTCAATTTTTATTGAAGACAGTAACAGCGTTATCACGAACATAAAGTGGAAAGTAATCACTGAAAAAATTGACGGCATAGACCAATTTGAAATCAAGTTTTTTGTATAACAAAGAACCTAACAAATTTTCAAGGGGCTGCACAATGGAAAAATTCTGCTTTTATTTTCGAGTTTTCTGCTCTCAATCTCGAGTTCTTTTCAATCACGAAAACTAAAGCGATAATTGCATGGAAATAGACTTTTTGTCCCTTTCAGAGCAAAAAGTTTCAATGTTTGCAGAGCTAAATAGACAAGTCATAGACTATATAGACAAGAATTTAATCTTGGAGACAGTAAAAAACCATATAACCATAACAAAGCGCCAAACAAATTTAGACAAACAAGTTAGCAAAAGCAAAAACAACCGCAGAGAGTTAAGATGGGAACTTTGCATTCAAATTAATTTTGCATTGATAATAAGTTTGCAATTGAAGTCGTTTTTTTCAATCAAGGAAGTTTTGAAACTGGTACCAAAGTATTTTTTGTCCCTTGCAGATTAAGAAGTCATGCTGAAGGTTCCTCTATCTGAGGTGGATTGTT